>NC_025995.2:1933827-2255635 GCF_000442705.2 Elaeis guineensis
GAGGCACCACATTTAAATGGATGAGGAAGAGACATCAAGAGACCCAAGGGGCGCCAACTCTTGGTGCTCCACTTCTCTCATATAGAGAAATAAATTCTTCGATGAATTAAGTGACGCAAAAGAGGTTTCACATAGAAGGACTCTTCCTCTTCTGTGTCCCATAATTCTCTCATTTATTTTAGGTGTGTGACATTTAAGGAATCGATGGAAATTTAAGAAGTGGTTAAGAGTCTTAAAGAAGAAAGACTCTTCCTCTTCTTAATGCTAAAAAGAGGGTGGCGGCAATTAATTTATGGTGTGAAACTAGAATGACATGGAGGTCTCCTTCCATACTTGAAACTCTTCTAAGTTAGATGGGGGTTCAATTAAAATAGACCTAATCTAATCAGGTCAAAGACAATAGGTTTGGTTTAGCTCAAACACTTTGAACATAACCTAATTAGGAACTTAGGTTAACACAATATGCTAGTATATCAAATTAACCCCTAAAATTTATATTAAATCCGAATTAAATCAGATAAAGCCCAAATCTCAAAGTGTGTGACCCATTGGATTCCAAATCTAGTCAGCAGTGGACACAGACTCTTGATCTAACCCTAATCCGATCAGATTAGATCAGCTCAAGAGTCCCAATTAACTAAGACTCTTCCTAATTAATTCTCAAATTAATTTTTTTTAATTCTGATGAGTTCATAAGTCAAAATTAATATCTAGCAACATGTCATAACTATCTGAAAGAAATAAAAATTGATAAAAATTATCAAAATATCCTTCAGTGGCAAGTTACTGTGCAATTCAATCCTTCAGTCAAATAATATTTCAAATAAGCTGTGGGCATGGAATCATGTCAAATCCAATTACTTATCTAAATATATCTTGATCAGAAGATGATGATTCAATTGATGATATATTAGAAATTTCTTTCTAATTATCGTCCTGCTTTGTCCAAAGACTTCTAGAATCATCAACCTATGAAATCACATAGGATGTTCGCTCCCCTTATTAGGAGTGACTGATCCCTTATTGACCACTCACAACCTCCATGCATACTTCACCATATCCAGAACATCCTACATAAGTATCATAGAATCAAGTTAGGAAGTGAACCAAAACATGGATTCACATACACAAAGTACCATGGTGATCTCAGGTCAAAGAATCACTTGTATAACTTTCACTAGAGAACAATCAGCTAACATATAAATAAGCCTCCATCAGATGTTCTCTCATAGATCTATTCAGTGAACTCATTCTCTAATGAGCACCTACATCTTTATATTAGTATTGCGACATAAGTAGTTGTGAGATCAACCACCCTCGTACCGAGCAAACATAGGACGTACCTGTCTTACCAATATCATTGATCCCTGACTCAATGAACCAATGACTGAAAATATTTTAGATCATGGCTACCAAGATTTTAGGTCTCACTTGCGTGATCTTATCACGGCCTTAAAATCATTGTCCAGATCTATGGGATTCATTATAATCTTAAAAACAATAATAAGATAAAACATATAATGAATCGAAAAGCCTATTTTATTAATTAACAATGTCAAATACATAAATTTGAAAGATAAATTACAGAAAAATATCCTAACGCATCTCATATGCGATTGACTTATAGGGCATTATTCTTTCACCCCGACCACCATCTTCCTGACATAAGGATCCCCTATTTCAGAGAAAAAAAAGGGATTCGAAAGAATCCCCTGTTTCTACTTTGATTCATACATGTTTTCTTGATTTTTTGGTAGCAATTCTCATCACTGACCACTGACTGTGATCCCCCACTCATGCCACTATCCATAGCAGGGCAGCCACAGATTTAGCCTGCAACCACCATCAGGTTATAAGCCCTCCTCTATTCAAAAATAGAAGGCGAAGTAAACCCCTATTTCACCCCCAAAACATGAGGAAGAAGGAAGAAAAAAAGAAGAAAAGAAAGAAAGAAAAGAAGATTTTCTCCCTCTTTCCTCCTCTATTTCCTTTCTTTCTCTCTCTAATTTTTCTTTCGCCACCTTCTCTTTTACTTTCTCTCTCTACTATCTTTTTCTATGATTTTCTTTCTTCAGATTGTTTCTCTTTCCTAGGGTTTTCTAAAACTTTGAGAAGATTGATGATGAGTTTGAAAAATCTTAGTAAAGTGATCCAGATTTGTGATCGCTAAATAACGTGTCAGCACCCACCTTGGTCAGAATGGATACTGTTGTGGTATAGGTAAGAAAATCTTTAGTCCCACATCAGTTACGAGTCAAGAGGGAGTATGGTTTATATGAATTGAAACATTCTCTCTCACGTGAGGTACCTTTTAAAGGACAAAATCATGAGGCTCCAAATGGCCATAGGCCCACTGAAGTCCAAAGATGGTCATGAGCCAAAACGAACAATACCTCATATATGCGGATGCGGAGGCATAAGCCAACCATCCAAACTATCTGACCCTTGACCCATGACCGCAACATTGGTGCCATTTGTGAGAATGCCTCTTGTCTCTATGCACATACTCCCTTTTGACTGGGGGGCTATATTATGGTATAGATGGGTACATCTTTAGTCCCATATCGATTACGAGTCAAGAAAGAGTATGGCTCATATGAATTGAAACATTTTCTCCTACATGAGGTATTTTTTAAAGGATAAAATCGTGAGGCTCCAGATGGCTATACACACACTGAAGTCCAAAGATGGTTCGAGTCAAAGTGGACAATACCTCACGTATGTGGATACAGAGGTATAAGCCAACCATCCAAGCCATTCGACCCCTTGATCTATGACCGCAACATTGACGTCATCTGTGGAAATGCCTCCTACTCCTACACACATACTCCTTCTTGACTGAAGAGGCTATGTTGTGATATAGGTGGGGGTATCTTTAATCTCACATCAATTATAAGTCAAGAGGAAGTATGGCTTATATGAATTGGAACATTTTCTCCTACGTGAGATACTTTTTAAAGGGTAAAACCATGAGACTCCCAATTATCAAGGACCATTGAAACTGAAAGTTCACTGAAGTCCAAAGATGGCCATGAGCCAAAGTAGACAATACCTCATGTATATAGACATAGAGGCATAAACTAATCATCTGAGTTATCCGATCTCTTGACCCATGACCGCAATAGTCGACAAAGAGATGTAGATAGCAACAGACAAGATTGACTTAGAAAAATTTTTCTAAGTCAACTAGTCGATTTTTGTAGAATATCTATTCGAATCAGCTATCAGAATATACTTGGTGAGAGAGCTTTCAAGTTTGTTTTGGGTCATTCAACCCTTAATCAGTTGGATAAAAATTGACTAACTAATTTTTGGATGTTTTAATCCCCAAATTAGCTAATCAAGCATTAGCTTTTATTTTACTTTGTTTCTCCATTAATTGAGTGTCAGCCAAATAAAGTTTCATTGGGTATCAGTCGATGATGTAATCACATGATCAGGCATTAGTCAACTATGTTATTTGGTAAATTTTCAAATATGTGAAATTGTTGGCATTATAAATTTTTTTTTTGATATAGTCTTACTAATAATACATTCATAGGTTCTCGACATTTTAAGTTTGAGAAATTTTTGAGCCATCCAAGTTCTTAATTTTATATACCCCTTGTCGAAGTATTCCCAAAATTTTGTAGGGACCCTTCCAATTTGGAGAGAATCTTTCTTGCTCAGTTGGTTTGGAGACTTTAGCTCTCCTGAGGGTGAGATCCCCCATTCAGAAGATTTTGGACTTAACTTGAGAGTTATAATATCGGGCTATTTGTTGTTGATATGATGCCATCCTTAGTTGAGCTTGCCTCTGGGTTTCATCGAGCAAATCCAAATTGGTGCATCGCTTGTCCGAATTAGTCGACTTGTCATACTGTTTTACCTAAGTCGATGATAGATTGATATCTATTGAGATTATAGCTTTTGTACCGAATGTCAGGTTGAAAGGAGTTTCTTTGATCGGGATCTGAAGAGTAGTTTGATAAGATCAAAGTACGTTGCAAAGTTCGTCAGCTTATTGACCTTTGGCTCGACCTAATCTCATCTTTAGGTCTTATAATATCATTCTATTGGTCACCTCAGCTTCTCCGTTAGACTGCAGATGCCCAACCGATATAAGTTTGTGAATGATCCAATATTTTGCACAGAATTCTTCAAACTTGGTATTATTAAATTGTCGGTCATTGTTTGTGATGCTTACTCAGGATAGACCAAATCAGCAAATAATTGATTTTTATAAAAAATTCATAGTTTTTTTTTTCGTTATTTGTGCTAGTGACTTGATTTCCACCCACTTAGTGAAATAGTCAATGGCAACGATGATAAATTTTTTTTGCCTGCTGGTAAGCAGAAATGGACCAAGTATATCGACTCTCCATTGGTCAAACAGCCAAGATACTGAAATGGTCATGAGATGACTTAATGAAAGTCTCTGAATGTTGGCAAATCTTTGACATTGATCACATTTTTGTACTAAATCAGTCGTATCTTTTCGCATAGTCGGCTAGTAATATCCTTATCAAAGTATTTTATAAGATAATACTCTACCCCCTTAGTGATTGCCACAAATATCTTCATGCACTTCTCGAAGGGCATAGTCTACTTCAAAAAGATGAAGACATTTGAATAGTGATAGAGATACCGATCTTCTATAAAGCTGATTAACGATTAGTACATATTGAGTCATCAATCGCTTTATCCGACGTGCTTCCACATAATTGGTCGGTAAAGTTTCGTTAGTTAAGTACTTGATAAATGGATCGATCCAACTTGATTCACAACCGACTTAGACTTGATAAACTTATTCTTTGGTGTCGATACTTGGGTTGTCTAGATGCTCAATAAAAATCTTACCTAACTCACCGTATCTGAATGTCACAAGTCAGGATAGAGAATCAGCTCGAGCATGTTTTGAGTGAGGAATATAGAAAATCTCGAAGTAGTCAAAACTCATTTGGAGAGATCGGAGTTTGTGAAGGTACCTGAGCAGAACTAGATCTCGGGCCTCATATTCTTCTCAGGATTGTCTAGCCATCAGTTGCGAGTCGGTGAAAACTTTTAGTCATTTCACATCAAGGTCCTTGGCTATTTTCAACTCGACTATCAGGACTTTATATTCGGTATAATTGTTGGAGGCTTTGAAGGCAAACTGAAGGGCATACTCGGTGACCATCCCATCAATGTTAGTTAAGATGAGGCCTGCCTCACATCCTTGAATGTTTGAGGCCCCATCCACATGCAGAATTCATGTCGGTTCTGAAGCTTCTTCTTTAGGTTGCTCTTCAATTTCGTTGTTGGTAGTTACTGTGTATTCAATAACAAAGTCGATGAATATCTGCACCTTCATTGAGGATCGAAGAATGTAAGAAAGATCGAACTCATTGAGTTTAATCACCCATTTTGCCATTCTCCTCGAAGAATCCGATCACTAGAGCAAGGTCCTTAAGGGGAGATCAGTTAAGATTTTTATCAAATGGACTTGAAAGTAAGGGCATAGTCATCATATAGTTATAACAATCATAAAGACTACCTTTTCGATTCAAAAATATCTCATTTCTGGTCTATACAAAATCTGACTTATGTAGTAGATGGATTTTTGTACCTTGTCTTCTTCTCGGATCAACACCGAGCTTACGGCTTCAGAGGATGTGGTTAAGTACATGAGTAGCTCATCGCCTATATTTGGCTTTGTTAAGAGAGGAAGGGAGCTTAAATACAGCTTCAAGTCTTCGAAAGCTTTTTGGCATACTTCTATCTAAGTAAAATCTTTCATTTGCCTGAGGATTCTGAAGAACAAAAGGCATCACTTGATCAATTTAAAAATGAATCAGTTGAGAGACGCAATGCATCCAATCAATTTTTGAATATCTCATCGAGAAATCGGGGGCTTCATGTCGAGAATTGCCTTAATTTTTTTGGGGTTGGCTTCAATGCCTCATCTTGTTATCATAAATCCGAGGAACTTCTTCAAAGTCACCTCAAAAATATATTTGGTTGGATTGAGCTTCATTTGGTATCTTCTCAAGGTGCCGAAGGCTTCTGCTAGGTCATCGATATGGAGAGATGCCACATCACTTTATACAAGCATGCCATCGATGTATGCCTTCATATTGCGTCCAATCTGATTTTTAAAAACTTTGTTAATCAGTCATTAATATGTTGCTCCAACATTTTTGAGACCGAAGGATATGACTTTATAGCAATATAAATTCATCTCGATAATGAATACTATCTTCTTCTCATCCTCGAGCGTCATTCAAATTTAATTATTTCTGGAGAAGGCATCCATAAAACTTAGCAGTTGATGATCTGATATAGCATCACCTAATTGATCGATTCTGAACAATGAAAAGCAGTCCTTCGGATAAGCTTTATTTAAGTCAACATAGTTGATGCATATTCTTCATTTGCCATTAGCCTTCTCAACCATCACGACGTTCACGAGCCAATTCGGATATGTTGCTTCTCGAATGAAGTCGATAGCCAGCAACTTGTCGACTTCTTCGTCGATGGTCTTCTGTTGTTTAGGAACAAAATTTCTCTTCTTCTGTCGCACCAGCTTACACTTAGTGTGAACATTTAACCGATAGACAATTACATTAGAAGAAATGCTGGGCATGTCGAAGGCTGATTAGGCAAAAACATCAGCATTCTCCCATAGGAAGGTTATAAGCTTTTCCCTAAGATCAATGCTCAATGTGGATCCAACTTGGGTGGTCTTAGTTAGATCCTCCTCGTTTAAGGGCATTGATCGAGACAAGCTGTTCTGTAGGTTCTCCTCGGCTCTCCTCTTCCCTTTGGTCCAACCCATTGATGGAAAAAATTTTTGTAGGCCTCTTTCCCTTTATCAAAGTTAAGTAGCCTTGTCGGGCTAATTATTGGTCCCCTCACATCTCGCCAGTCTGATTCCTTGTCGGGAAGCATAAAGCAGATGGTATGTCAAAACTACAGTCCAAAATGTATTTAATCCAGATCATCCCAATATGACATTATAGGCCGAAGAGATTCGAACAATAAGAAAATTAAGCCGCATGGTTGATTGCCGAGGTTGTTGTCCAGCGGTGACAAATAGTTTTATTTCTCTTTCTACTTTAATCGAATCACCTATAAATCCGATTAAGGGCATGTTGATTGATTTTAGTTGGTTAGTAGAAAGTGCATTTGGAAGAAAGTACCATAAAATAATATGTCGACAGAGCTTCCATTATCAACTTATATAATTTTACATCATAATTAGCTATTATCATAGAAACAACCACAGCATCATTATGAAGGATTGAACTCCTCACAAATCTTCCCCAAAAAAAATGATGACATCATCTTCCCGCTGACATTTTGAGGAGCTTTCTGAGTTTTCTACCCCCCGCAATGTCGGTCCTTCAGAAATCATATTGATCATATCAGTTGTTGGTTAAGTATGAGTTTGTTCCTCAAAATGTGGCTGACATTGAGGATCAGTATGTAGCCATGTAGGTCGATCCCATAGATACTTTCCAAAATATCTCCACCTAATCAAGGCTTCTATCTTATCTTTCAGTTGAATGCACTATTCGGTATCATGACCGTGGTCTCGATGGAATCGATAGTATCATTTTCTGTTGTGAGATGTCAGTAGCGCTTTCATTGACTGGAGTCATCAAAGATAACTCTCCCCTTCTATCTCCATAAAGATCTATGCATGAGGAGCAGTAAGAGGGGTGTAAGAGTCATACCTGTTACTAAAGTTCTTCAACTTCAGACTTGATCGATGAGGTGGAACCTTCCCTCTTGACATGGGTTTTGCTGAGTCCCACCAAGGTTCTACCTTTCTTCATCTTTTTCTGACTTTTGCCTTCAGATGAGTATCGATCAGTCATGTCTTCCTCAGCACGAATATACTTTTGTGTGCACTCGAGGAGTTCAGCAAAAGTTTGGGGAAGCATCTTGTCTAGAAAATAAGTAAACCTAGAGCTTCGCATCCCCCTTTTCATGGCCAAGATGGCCATAGATTCATTGAGGTCCCTGACCTCCAATGTGATAGCATTAAAATATGCCACATAAACGATGTCAGTATAGGACTCTCCCACTGACTTTCATGTAAACTACAAAATTATCTTTGTTAATTTTTAAGATAAATTATGGATATATATAACATGATTGATAACAAAAATTGTCCAACAAGCATAAAAATATACTCTAGAAAAATATATGCATCAGTCAAGATTGGCTTCTAAGGCACTCATCTAACATCCAATCCATCTCTTATAGAATAATTTTCAATATCAATAAATAACCTCAAACTTTTCAATATCAATGGATGCTGCATGGATAACTCTTTATCCAGATGCTTCTTCAAGCATGTTGTAGTGACTTGATCTCTAAGTTTTGTGATCTCACCTAATAGTTATTGACATATTTCTTAGTTAAGTCCGACCTACCGTTCACCAGCGAGCGTAAAGCTATCATTGAGATCCTTACCTAATAGTTATTGGGCTCAACCTCATCTTTACCTCAGGGCATCTAATGTCAATAAAGTGATTATACCTTTTTGAAGTAATCGAATTACTGTAACCAGTCGAGAACGATCAATATCGAAAAAGGCATCCGCATCTCTATAATGGTGGAAGACTGATAGACTTAATATTTAGTGAGGAGATTTAGTTTCAGATCTCTTGTAATAGTCATATACATCTGATGTAGATGACTAATCTGATTTAGGTCAGCATATCATCTCATGTCTGATCAATCTAGTCTGTATAGGTGAACTTGAGTCAATAAGTAACCTAATACAAAACATAATCTCCCAAAATGATCAGATAAGTGAAGATGAGTAGGGGTCTCCCTGTTATTTTTTTTAGACACCAACAAATTGATCAAATCAGACAACAAAATCAATTAAAGAACCATCATCTAAGACTTGTCTTAGACACCAAATTGGTTGATTAGAATCGATCAGATTAACTTATAGATCTGGACTCGAACCACTGAGCCAAATTTGATCTTGATTTAATCAATTCACATCACATATGAATCAATTTTGACCCACAATAACTAAACTAAATTTTGAGCTCCTTTGATCGAATTTCAACTAACTTTTGATTAGGTTTGATCAACTGCTCAAAATCAGAAAGGGTTCAATCCTGATCTAATCCATAATCATACTTGTAGTTTAGTCTCTTGATCTAATTTATTCAATCCATACCCAACGTCCATATTTTATGCATTAAAATTTAGATCTTAAATTTATAATTTTAGATCTTATAATTTAAATCTTAATTCTCAATTAAGTGCATTATTTACATGAGTTTAAGTTTAGATCTCGAAATAATTTATGATCTAAACTATTTGTATTGTATCTCATACAATTTTGCTGTCTATAGAATCAAGTTAACTCATCCTGGTACTCAAGTCGAATCATCACAGTGAGATGACTCAATACAGAGACAAACAAAAATCTATAGACCTAGTCTGTACTATTAAGTCAGCTCATCAATAAATAAGCTGACCCACCAAGGTCTCGAGTTGACTCCAACATAAACAAGTCGACTTGCCAAGCATTCAAGTCGATCCGAACAAGAATCGAGTTGACTCCACAAGCGTGCCAGTCATAATTTCATAGTTTTATACAAACAGAACCTAAAATTTTGGATCTAAGATTTTGTAGAAATTAAGTTTTAGATCATATGTAAAAATTATATATCACATATATCATTTACTGATCTAAAACATATATCTTAATACATGCATAAACAAATCTAAATCTAAAATATGTATCACATACAACTTTTCATTCTCTGTTCATCTTCATAGAAAATATCACAATCGGCACCCCTACACATCATAAAAGAACCCATCGAATGGGCAAGAGAAGAACTTTAATCCTTTCTTCCTCTTATGACCGGACGGTCATAGTGATTATCCCAATTCGATTACTAAGCTACTAAGAGATTAATCTAACATATCACATATGTAATCAATTAAAATTTAGACCTAATTATCTTTCATATGTTAGATATATAAACCATAATTTAAATCTATGCATATAAGTATATATCGCATATATGAAATAATTTCAGCAACCATACTAGATCCAAATTATACCATAATTAGCGTATTCAAATCTAAAATTAATTTTAGATTTGAATTACTCATGATTTATTTCAGATCTGAAATAATTTTAGATCCTAAACAAACCTATAATCACATTACAATATACAGAAATTTTAGATCTACCATTAATTAATATTCTACATCGTTTTAGGATAACCTTTCAACATAATAGGGTTATGTCAGGGCAACTTTATTTCAGAATGGTGTCTAGTATCTAACTAATCTTCAGATCTAATTTCTGTAAATCAAATTTTAGATCTGAGGGGTTTCATATTTGTATCAAAATCTATGACTCTGATACCACTGTTAGAAAATACGATGATTTCATGCGTGTAGTTTAAAAATTTTATAAATAATTTATATATGCAGCGAAAGTAAATTAAATTAAAATCTTTTTAATTTAACAATGTATCAGATTTTATCTATAAATCATGTACTGGATCTTAATACGAATATGTCACCATGACCTGAAATCGAAAAATAAAAATAAAAGACATCAGAAGAAAAATTGGAGATCTGATCTCCATACTTTCGGATCCTATAGATATTCAGGATTCGAGTCTTAGCTGTGCAAGTGCCTGACCTCTAATGGTATCTATACAAAAATATCTGATCGAAGCATCGAGTCCACTAGTGTACTAGCACCTTGCAGGCCTCGCTCTTTAGCTTTGGATCTGAATCCTCTTCTAGAAATCGAAGAAGATGAACGCTGCACAAACCCTTTTATGCAGATCTGACAGGATCTGAATCGGACCACCAAGAAGAGAAGAAGAACTATTCTTCTTCTCTTCCTCTCCCTCTTTTTGATCTCATCTCATCAAATTATGGGCGTGGAGATAAAGGAAGAAGGGAGGGTGGCATTGAGAAGAAGTCTTAGGGCAAGAAAGAAAACCTCTCTACATTATTAGCGCACGCCCACCTTTCTTTCTTGATTTTTGTCACATAAAAATCTGGTCCAACACCCTTCCATTTTAGGTATTATCCCTTTCTTAGTTTGAATCAAATTCAAATTGAAAGAGAGACTAAGGAAGGATGACACAGAGAGGAGCGCCAACTATTGGCGCCCCCTTTTCTTTCACGCACGCAAATGTGCATCCTTCTTTTCTTAATTTTTTGTCACACAAAAAATTAGTTTTCCATTCCATATTTGATACGATTTGATCCTATTTTGAATTAAATTCAAATAAAAAATAAATTTGAAAGAGAGAGAATCTTAGATGGGGTAGGGTGCCAACTATTGGTGCCCCTTCTTTTCACACGTGCAAAAAGCAAAGGGGGCATGCTTTCATGCACACCCTCCCTCCTTTCTATGTGAGATATGGAGAGAGAAGCTTATTAAAAGTGGACTTTAAGGGTTAGGTTTAATCTGGTTTTTATTTGATCCCAATCGAGTTCAAATCGAATCCGAATCAAATCGAATTCGAAAGGCTGTCAAACCTAATCCAATCAGGATTATAATCTAAATCTGATTTGGATAATTAAATTTAATTAGTATTAAATTAAATAAAATCTAATTAAATTTGATTTAAATTAATTAAGATTTGATCTATAATTTAATCAGCTTCAATTAAATTACAACATTTGCAATTAAGTCATTACACTAACAATTAACAGCTGCCAAAATTGTAACACTTACAAATTAGCAATTTTCAAAATTCAAATCATCAATCCAATTGATAATTTGAATACGATCCAAATCATTGATCAAGTCATACTCCTTTTGTGTGTGATCCTTCAGATTCTATTCTGTTTGATAGAGAGATATACCGTGATTTTCATTACAGTATCATCGAAACTTCTTTCGATATACTGGAACGATTCCAGCTCACCCCAATAAAGATCGTTGATCCCAAAATGATCCTAGTGAGTTCTCATGATCCACCAATGATGTCTAGCAGCATGTAATAGCAATCCAGCAGAACAGAAAAGATGAATCTTTAGGTGCAGTTGCCATGTGATATAATCTCTCTATCACGAGTCCTGACTAGACGGAGGTCATAGAGAACTCGTCAAACTCCATTATCAGTCATATGTTAAATTGGCTTGACTCAAGTTCATCTGTGAATCTCGTGAAAACTCTTTTTTAGTATTCACACTTGCTCTAGCTAGAGACTTTCTAAACTCAGTCTTGCGAATCACATAGGACTACTCCTTTTATACCAAGATTGATAGCTTCCATCTAGGTGTATCCTACTCCAAACAGTGAATCTGAACCTATAATAGCCAACATACACAGCAAGGATCCACATGGCTAGGGACTAAGAGAATGTACAGTCAAACTAAGTAGCCTTACTGCGAATAGTCAATACATCGCAGGTCAAAGGACTAGTCACACCACTGCAGCATCGAGAAAATCACTGACGAGTAAGTAGACATCCAAGTAGTTTCTCATATTGGTCATACTCAGTGTAAGTTGTTCTCTAACAATCACCTACATTCTCACTCCAGTGTCTCCATACTACAGACTCGAGACCATCTGTCTAGAAGGAAGGTGATCTATGCATCGATCTTAAATAGATTGATTACTATCCTTCGTGATGATCCTATGATCGAGAGCTTTTAGAAATTAACCGCTAATGATGTATGTCTCAAATTCTCAATACTTTGAGAATATATAAAATCATCTTTGTTAATTTTTAGGACAAACCATGGATATATACAATATGATTAGTAATAAAAATTATCCGACAAGTATAAAAATATGCTCTAGAGAAATGTATGCATCAGCCAAGATTGGCTTCTAGGACGCTCATCTAACATCCAATCCATCTCTTATAGAACAATTTTCAATATCAATAGATAACCTCAAACTTTTCAATTATGTAGAAAAATGATATTGATTGAAAGTGTACAAGGTTCTAATTTTGGGGGAAAGATATCTACATCAAAATATTTCTTATTCAAGATTGAGAATCGATGGCCCACTAACTTTAATTCATATGCTCAACTTAACTTAGCACAAGATAGGAGGACATACTAATATGAATGACATAGTGATATCCAAATTAGTCAAGAATTGAAACTATTTTCTTTCATCCATATTTTCAAAAATTGAAAATTCACTATTTTAATCTCATCCTCGAACTTTTTGATATTTTAATTTTCAATATAATTTCATCATTAAATTATCTCATAAGAGAAAGATCAATACCACAAATATTGATCAAAATCAAAACCATTATTTCTAGTAATTGAAATCAATATCTTAATTTCAAACAAGAATATTAGGTTTTTTGCCAAAAATAGCAACTACTCATGATTTAATCGATCTATCATAAGATCATGAACAAACTTTACTATACTATCATTTGATGAATATTTGAGTATAAAAATCTAAGATCAAAATCTAAGATCGATAAACAATCTCAAATTCTTTCTAATAGACAGAGAAGCATATACTTTAAATCTAAGAGAAAAAAAATATACAACTAAATATTCTAAATCCAAACTCAAAAATTGATGGTCCACTCATCTAAGACTCGGGATGCTAAAATTTTTTTTAGCATGGTAGATAGAAGACCTACTTGTGAAAATCATATAGCGATATCCAAAATAATCTAAAATAAAAAATATTATCCTTTCCATTATCAATGAATTTTCTATACAAAGAATATCAAATCATATTATCTATCTTAAATTTTTAACTCAAAGATCAATATTATTGACTAGCTCACAGTAATCCAGATCATCATACTTTCGCTATGCACTTTGATCTAAACCATTAAATTTTTTGGATGCACTAAATAACTTTCAATCAAAACACTACTATGTAGTGAAAAATATCAAGACTTTAAATTCCAGATAAACTCAAGGAAAATTTTTAATTCCTACCCTTAATATGTATCAAACAGATCCATTCAAATTAATCCTTGAGTCAATTGATACAATCAAAACCATCATATAAGCCAGTTATTGTAATTTAGACGTAAATTAGATTTTGACTCTCTAGTCAATTCAGTTAGACAATTTCAAATCAAACTCTCATGAGTAAAAGTAATTAGAAGAATTTTCTCAATGCTCCATCAAATTCTAAGGTCTTAAATCAAACACAAAAATAAAATTGATTCACTCTTCTCTTCTAAAGTTTCTTTCACTAAGATCTTTAGGGTCTATCAAAAATCTTCCATAATAATCATGCAAGCTACTTAAAATCAAATTTTCTACTCAATTCTAGATTTTTCCAGGGATCTTAATAACAATCGCAAAAGAACTCTACATCAATTAATAATCCTAAAATTTTAAATTAAAGTCTCATATACATCCCACAAACTCTAATAGATATAACCAAAATCTTTTATCTTAATTCCAAGATGGCAAATCAAGATTCCACCAAAATAAATATTCTATAATCTCAAATAAAATTAATTTCTTCAATTAACAATAGGTTTATTGTTATTTATATGTGTCCCAAAATCTCAAATAGATATACATAATCTTTTATCTGGATCCAAGTATAGCAATCAAGGATTTCCTTAACAATCTCAGCCATGATGGTAGAAAATCCATCAATCAACTTATATACATAATCTTTGAATTAAAGTTTCATATATACTATATAGTCTTTGACAGACATGAATAAGATTTATCATTTGGATCCAAAGATGATAATTAAAATTATTAATAATTCCATCAAGATGATTTCTCTATGATCTCAAAATAAAATTAATTTTTTCCACCAGAAAATAGACTTATTTATAATATTTTCAACTATATTGTTTCTCATATAAGTTAATTTATATATCACCCACTCACCAAATTCAACCTCAAAAAATATTCTAATCAGATATGCTAAAAGACTTTCCCTAGTCTAAACCTTAAACAACATATTATTGATAAAATTTTATCGTGCCACTAAATAATCAACATCAAAACTAGAAGCAATATCATAGTATTACTTCCACATCAAATTTTGGCTTGCAATTCACATACACAACTAATGATCAAATAAATAATCATAATGCAGGATAAAATTTCATAATCAATCCTTTCACCATTATTCTAGATCAAAATTTGACTAATCATAATACGATCCATAGATTACTAATCATATATCAAACCCTCTGAATCATTATTCTTAAGTAATCTTTTCATTCATAATCACAAGATTTAGTTAAATCTATGAAGACAACTTCTACTACAATCATCATAGATCTATACCCAATGACCCTAGTGTCTACCCATCCATACTCATCCGATGCTTGATTTTGTATATCATAATTCATCCACTAATACTCTGATACCATATTAACTGTCACTCCTCTGATCTAAAATATGAGCCAAGGATAACCACTGCATACTCATAGAGAACTCTTCCCACAAGCATGCAAGACATCTCATCATACTATCATAAAGCAATAACAAAATAATTAATCAATAAAATTAAATCTAAAATTTAACTAATTTAAAATCTAATTTAATATCTCATAGAATTTAATAATATTTAAAGATCTTACATCAACTTTAGTAAAATTTTTAATTAAAATAAATGTATCGAAGTTTTGCTTCTAATCACTCTTCCATATATACTCCTGTATTATCTTAATTTTCAAGATTTATAAAAATAGTAAAATAAGAGATAATGAGCTAAACAGTCCAATAAGCAATGATTACTTCAACTAGATTAAATTAGATAATAAAGTAAATAATCATTTATAGAAAGTAAACATATAAAATTTATTAGTTTGAAATTAATTTTTATTACGTAGTATTATCAAAACATTATTCATGCCAAATTCAATTTCTTTTCAAACTTCAAATTTCTTTCAAGAATTTAATTTTTTTAAATTATCAAATTTTCATCAACCATTCTTATTAGCTATCAGCTATGACTATATTATCCCAGTGGTAGGGTCACAACACCATGTATCATCTTGTAGTGTGCCGTATATCATCTTTCGATGGGCTACGTATCATCTTGCGACAGGTTACGTGTCATCTTGTAGCAAGCTATGTGTCATCTTGTAGCATGCAACGTGTTATCTTGCAACAAAATCATAACACTGTGTATCATCTTGCGGGAAGCTACATGTTATTTTGCAGTATGCTACATATCATCTTGTAGTAATTTCTTAGGAACCGTGAATCTACTGACAGTTTGTCACGAATATGCTGCCGACATGTCACATATCTGCTGGTGACATAAAATCCTTAGGACTATCAATTACCAACTTATTAACTCCCATTAGCGAGGTCCTCTCCATAGTCAGACTAAGAGTTCCAGCCATCTTGAGTCAATTTTTTTTCACAAGTCATGTTTCATATTTTAGTTCGAAATCATAATCATATGGTATCGAAATCAATCAAATGTAATGTATACAAGATCAATTCTTTCAATCATGCATCATTATAATGTTTCAAAATACAATACATTCAATGTCAAAATATTGTTCATCAAATTCATGCATCATTTTATAAATCATATCAAGAAAATATTTTATAATATACCGATAAATTTAAAAAAAAAATGAAGCATTACTTACCTCATATGCATTCCAACAAATTCAAATAATTTCATAACTTTCTTTTTAAGATCTTTAATTAATATATTGTCACAATATCCCATTATCCCATTTCTTTTTGTCAAGATGATTACATTCCTATACAGAATCGAGATCAATATTAGAAAGAGTATGAACAATTATGGAAAGATAGAATTAATGGGTAGTCGCATCCAACGGTCAGAATGGGTCTGATCATCTTTATTTCATTGATCAAGATTAGGCTAGAAGATAGATGGTTCAATAAAGATCGAGGATGATCCAATCGATAGTATTCAATAAAAATCAAGATGAAGGTCAATATGTTGTTCGGTGATCAGGGGTTAATTCAATCAGATAATTTCATCTAATCAGAGTCAGCCAAGATACAAGGACTCGAATGGTGCAGATATTCTATCCGACCGACAAGACGATTCAAAGTCTAGCTATCGAGTCAACTCGGATTCAAAATAATAGAGTTGGAGATACTTCACTAGGTTCTTAACTCAAATAAAGAGAAAATATCAGTTGAGAGAGAGAAATTAATAAGGTGGGATAGAATTGATCAAACGGCACTAGTCGACATCCCAATCAGTCCGATCAAGATGATTTAATCAAGTCATGACTGAAATAGTGTTCTTATAGTCCAATATAAATCAAGGATAATCAAATCTAGAAGAATCTAGTTTGCTCAGAATTAGTGTCCGCATGTTGGTTAGCGACCATGGGTTAGAACCCTTTCACCAAAATCAATCAAACTCATCTAAATAAAGTTCTTCACTAGATAGATCTTAAAGAGATAAACTTTTAGAGAGATACAATTCTAGAGAGAAATCCATGAAAAGAGCCAAACAATCTAGAGAGAGAAAATCATAGAGAGAGAAAGTAGAGAGAGAAAAAGAGAAAGAAGAAGGAGAGAGAAACTAGGGAGAGAAAGCAAAGGAAAGAGAGGGGAGAGAAGGAAGAGGAGAGAGAGCTTTCTTCTCTTTCTTTTATTTTCTTTTTCTTTTCTTCTTTTCTCTCTTTTTTCTTCTTTCTTTTTTTCTTTTTTTTTCTTTGCTTTTCTTCTTCCTCATGTATTAGGTGAAATAGGGGTTTACTTTCTCTTGTATTTTTGAAACAGATAGGGGCTTATAGCCCGATGGTGACTATAGGCAAGACCGACGACTGGCTTGCTATGGGTGGTGGCACAAGCGGGGGATCATAGTCGATGGTCGGCAGTGATGACTGCCACCAGAATAATCAAGAAAACAAGCACGAATCAAAGCAAAAATAGGGGATTCTTTGACATCACTTTTTTCTTTGAAACAAGGGGTTGTTGCACCGAAAAGATGGTGGACGAAAATGCGACCTACGATGGTATGGTCCCCAATTCGGTGCTTAACGGCGATACACGATGCTGAAAATCGAGCAACACAGATGACCAAAAATAAGATTTTATGAGATCTGACTTCTCCCAAGAAAAATCAAAAATCAAACCATGAAAACCTCGGTCTATAATTTGAAAGGGATCGAAGAGAAGTTTTCTTAAGAGATTTACCTCATCTTTGATGAAATTTGGTGGTGATTTCATCCGGCACGAAGAAGGTCATTCAAAAATAAGAAAGGAAAGATAGAGGTAGAAAGACATGAGGGAGAGAGGGGTCTCAACAATGGATGGTCGTGGAAGGGAGGGGCATCTCATCTTATAGAGGAGCCCTAACTTGGCTCCAATTTGACAACCATCGAAGAAGAAGACTCCCATCGGGAGTCTTTTTCCTTCCGTTCTCTTCTTTTTTTTTTTAAAGTCATGCGCAGGCCTTTTTTTGGGCTTTATTCCAGATGGCTGGGCCTGAATTAGATTTGAGATATTACATAAAATTCATTGCATGTTATGAAGCTACATCATAGGCATTATGGTTGAAGAATTTTATACCTGGCCTAAAGATTGTTGATTCTATTGTAAGGCCATTGAAAATCTTTTGTGATAATTCAACTACAATTTTCTTCTCTAAAAATAATAAAAATAGAAGCTGAAGTAAGCACATTGACATCAAGTATTCGATTGTCAGAGAAAGTGGCTATTCAGCATATAAGTACTGATTTAATGATAACCTATCCAATAACTAAAGATTTGCCGGTGAAGTTGTTTAGAGATCATTTATGCCATATGGGGGTATTTGGTATGGGGTGATCCATCTAAGATCAAGGATGATATGGATGGACACAATGAGATCATTATATTTGATTGTACCATGATGATTCTATGTGGTACTGATTTCAAATCACCTTCACTCTTCAAATCACCCCCAATCCAGTGATGGGATACCTGTCCTCAAGGTTGAAAATTCAAGATCACCCTCTGGCAGTCATCTTAGACTAAAATATAAGGACAAAAATATCCTTCAGTTTAGTAAAAAAATGATACATCAATATACCATTAATATATTATATCAATGTTGCATATATAATATTATATTATATTTGATATTATATATTATATTTATGATATATATTACATGATAATATATTATTAATTATATTATTATCGTATTATAATTCAATGATAATTTTAAATTAGAGTAAAAGTATCTTATTATACTTTAGTTTATATAATAAAATATTTAATATATTACTTCTATTTGCCTTACTTTTCTAATCAAAATAAATATTCTATATTAATAAATAATATATTATAAGTATAGATAAAAATATTAATTCTATAACAATAATTAATATATTTTTATAGAATTAATAATTATAGGACTAATAAATATTTTTATAGAATCTATTAATTATTAATATATTAATAAATATAATAATATTTTATTTATAATATATTATATATAATTAATAAATATATTTTTATAAAATATATTATACATAGTTTTGGTATTATATAATCAATTATCTTGGATATTTGTAGAATACCAAATAGATTACTTATGGATGTTCGAGGATCTTTAATTACTAGACTATGGCCTACTAAATATCGTGATCTTAGATTACTAGTGATGAGATCACCACAGAATTTGGATCATAGGTGATCTTAGATCACCATGGTGATCTCATTTGGGTCACCAAACGCTTCCTATGGGGCATGTTGGCTTATTTTGAGCTATTATTTTAATTCTCTAATTATTATATATATATTTATAAATATATTTGATTATTTAATGACATGATGTCTATTATGCACATAAAGTAATTTATCATATATAAGATTATGATTCATTTGGATCCATAAAATTGGACTCTAAATGACTTATAAGAAGATCATTCATAAAGTATCATAAGATACTCAATTAGAAAGGATCATACATTGTAATACATGGAAGGAATTGCTTGCTTAGAGAGCATAACCGTCAGAATTCGTATATAAAGAATTTCTATTTCGATAATAGTTACATAATTAGCTGATTAGTTGAGTGAAAATAAAATTATTATGGCCATATTATTATGTTAACCGTTACTTATAAGGAGTATCTGACAAAATCATGTAGGCCAAGTGAGAGAATATAGGACATGTCACTTATATGGCCTACATTAATGAGGATTAGTAGTTGGAGAACTCTAGGTGGTATGTAACTACCCACTATTACTAGTTATACGTAAGATAGTTTCCATGACAAAAGAAAATCATCGATGTTTCAATTATTTGATAAAGATCCCTTGCCTAGCTTATTCAAGCATGTGAGATCTATAGTGAATGGTTAAATAGAGGTATAGGTTAGAAGACTCCTTCAAATTTTTTTGTGGATAAACTCTGTTCAAATATTTGAACAATTATAGCTGGAGATATGCATCAATAATATTTTCGCTACATAAAATTATTTTATTTGAGATATTTTGATACATACCCATCTGCAATAGCGATTCATAGAGTCCATTATTTTTACTGATGAAGAGATTGATGGTGCTAATAGATGATGGGCTAACTTCCTTTACCCTAGTAGGAAAGCTATTGGGCAAGGGGCTCCCTCTGGAGTTCTTGTCTAAAGAACTCAAGCTATGACGGTTTAAGACGGCGAGTTCAAGGTCATCCCTCTCTCAGCTGGCCATTTTGTCATCTATTTTGAAATAGAGGAGCATAAGAATTGGGTGATGGAGAATAGTCTATGGATTGGTCAAGTCCTCGCTCTGGAACCATGAAAGCCTAACTTTAGTGCTGGACAAGATTTTGTCTCATCTGCTATGGTGAGGATCAAATTTTTGAATCTTCCAATGGAGTTGTGGGAAAGAGGCATGCTTCTCCATATTGCGTCGGCTACTAGTATTCTGAAGTTCGTTAATAAATTCATTGAAGAAGCTATTGGAGGTAGTTTTGCGAAAGCTTGTATGCAAATTGATCTCTCAAAGCCTCTACATCAAGGGTGGACATTGTTGCGAAGGGAAGGAAATAGCGACAACCTTTCAAATAAGAGAACCTCCTGGTATTATGTTATCTATGTGGTAGAGTTGATCATCTTGAGGATAACCATTGTCATGTAATTGGAGAAGAAGCTAAGAGATTGAGGATGGAGGAGAACAGAGTCTTTGGGCCACGGATGGTTGTTTCAAGAATTCTGATGGATGGTCCTACCATGAAGCAAGAGAGGAGCTTTGCGGCTGGTGGGAGATCAGATCGTGTCTAGGGGAATGTGTCCAGAGGCAAATCTATAAATCAATAAACTAGACAATTAGATAAATGGCCCGCGATTGGGAGAACATCCAATAATAGAGGGACAGCTGCCAAATTCGGTTATATGACCAGCAAAGATGGGTACATGGGCATGTCATCAAAGTTTGTGGCACCGTAGGATATGAATAAGGATGTTGGCATTTTAAATACTGTGAACTTAAGGTGGTGGGAATGAATATTGTTTCAAACAATAAAAAGCTCTAAAAAAGATAAGTGTGAGAGGCCCACTTATGCTAATAATCTAAGGCAAGAGAAACCATCTCCTCCAAGGTCTGAATCAAAGATCATTATGGTCCAAGATGACAACATTGGGAGCTCAAAAAATTCTACTGGTCGGAGATCAAAAAAATGAAGGCTAATCCAATCAAAATCTCAAACCAAATCAGCTATCATTAAAAGAAATAAAACTGATTTGACATTACTGCAAATAGAGTCTCACCTCCCCCTACGCAGTTGGTGATGATGCAGACAACCATTGTCATCTTAATGGATCGGACATTTCTATGTCAAAGTAGCATAGCCTTGTGCTTCTATCCTTCAGAAGAAGATGGAGCCTCATATCAATTGTACCTCACAATTGGATGATGAGCTACATGTTTCTCAAAAAGAAACAAGAGAGGAGTTGGATGCGCTAGTAGGAGTGGAGATGACAATCTTCCTCCAAAAATGATGATGTGATAATCTTCCTCCAAAAGCGACGATGCATGGGCTATAAAAGAATGATGGCCAGATACATGATTCCTTGCCATCTTTTTCCACCTAATCATGAATATTATAACGTGGAACTGTAGAGAGGCGGCAAAACCATCCTTCGTTAATAATTTTCATAGATTAGTTAAAAGTCGTCAACGGGATATTTTCTACTTGCTGGAGATCAGACTCTTTAGAGACTCTATTCTTATAGTCAGTGACTTTAGTTCTAAGAGGAGGAAGATTAATATCCACTTGGAGACTTTGATCCTTCCAATGTTGTTCAAAGAAATTGAAAATGGTTCCATTTATCTCCTTTTCATATTCAATTATAGAGCTATCGAGTTATATAGTAGATTCAATTTATTCTCCTTCGAATGATGGTCGATCTATGAAAAAAGGAGGTTTTACCATTGCCTTCAAGAAGCCATCCGGTCCCAGATTTCTAGCACTAGTAAGTATCTTGCAATTTGAAAACTCTATGATACTCGACAGTTTTATGAGAGAAAGCAAACTATACCTCAATATTGGACCCACCACACCAGTTATCCTCATCCGGCATTGGATTAAAGATTCCAGCCAGTTTGATCTCTCAAAGAGATTTCCTACATATTCTTCGTTACACCGACACAATGCTCAGTGAGTATTCCTCAGAAGATGAACCATCCGAACACCTTGAGAAGTATTACTATAGCATTGCCAAGCTCATATCACAACTTCTTTGATAGCAGTAAAGGATAATCAAAATTTATGAAACTAAAAGAGCTTATTGTGGTTTTGTCCCACTTTCACTCTAATCTAGAGCAGTAGGGAAGAGTGATCAAATTTGCTATGGGGGAGATGTATGAGCTTTGATTCTGGATGAGCAATCAGTCTGTCATCCATAACTAATGCTCGATCAAGACATTCCCATGCACAAGCTCCTCCACTCCTATTATTAAGGAAGCAAAAAAATATTTGCTCGATGACTTCCAACTAATCTGTGAAAATTATTAACGAAGGATAGCTTTGCTGCCCCTCTACAGTTCCACATTATGATATTCATCAGGTGGAAGAAGATGGCAAGGAACCATGTACTTGGCCGTCATTCTTTCATAGCGCTTGCGTTGTCACTTTTGGAGGAAGATTGCCAATCTCCACTTCCATCGATGTATCCAACTCCTCCATTGTTTCTTTGTGAGAAACATGCAGCTCGTCATTCAGTTATGAAGTACAATTGGTATGAGGCTCCATCTTCTTCTGAAGGATAGAAACAACAAGGCTATGCTATTTTGCAATAGGAAGGTTCAGTCTATTTAGATGACGACGATTATCTGCATCATCACCAACTTTATGGGGGGAGATTTTGTTTGCAGTAATGTTAAATCGGTTTCACTTCTTTTAATAACAGCTAGTTCGGTTTGAGATTTTGATTGGATTAGCCTTTATTCTTTTAATCTCCCAGCAATAAAATTTTTCAGGTTCCCAATGTTGTCATCTTGGACCATAATGATATTTGATTTAGGCCTTGGAGGGGATGGTCTCTTGCCTTAGATTATTAGTATAAGTGGGCCACTTACATATATCTTTTTTTTGATCCTTTTATTATTTGAAACAATATTCATTTCTACCACCTTAGGATTCATAGCATTCAAAATGCCAACATCTTTATCCACATTACTCAGTGCCACAAACTTTGATGGTGTGCCCATGTTCCCATCCCTATTGGTCTTATAACCAAATTTGCCAACCATCCCTCTACCATTGGATGTCCTCTCAAACGTCGGCCATTTCCTTGATTGCCCACTCTATTGATTTATAGATTTGCCTCCAGTGACATTTCTCTAGATATGATCCGATCTCCCGCCAGCCTTAGAGCTCCTTCCTTGTTTCATGGCGACACCGTCCATCAGAATTCTTGAAACAACCATCTATGGCTCGAAGACTCTATTCTCCTTCATCCTCAACCTCCCAGCTTCTTCACCAGTTATATGACAATGACTATCCTTAAGACGATCAATTCTACCACATAGATAACATAACACCGGGAAGTTCTCATATTTGAAAGGTTGCCACCGTTTCCTTCCCTTCGCAACAATGCCCACTTTTGGATGTAGAGGTTTTGAGAGATCAATTTACACAAAAGCTTTTGCAAAACCACCTCTAATAGCTTATTCAATGAAGTTATCAACGAACTTTAGAATACCGGTAGCCGATGCAATACGGAGAAGCATGCTCCTTTTCTACAACTCCATTGAAAGATCTAGAGGAGTTGGCAGTCCTGAGAAGCCGGTAGCTCTGTGAGCTAATGTCATTATTCTCCTCGATTGGTGTTTTGAACTCCCCCCACCAAGCACTATAGTAAAGATTAATTTTAATACATCATAGGTAGAGCATTCTGCTGGTTTGAGATATCTCATTAGAGATCATTATAATGTTGTTGCATATATCAGTGTAACTGCTATAACTACACCGACAGTGTCTAAAGTAGAGCGCTCCAAGCTGTCTAGAGGGTGCTTTTAATTACAGTTACTCATTTTTAATTTAAATGCATATATTTTGAAGGTAATTCTTAAATTGTGGTCGGCTGGATTTTCAAAGACTTTAGAAATCACATAACGAGCTTTTTCTCATCCTCTGGATATCCTAACTCTTTGCTCCTAGCTGGACTCTTCCATTTCTCATACATATAGAGAAGCTAATCAACCAACAGGTTTCTTGTCAAAACTCCACACTGCCTTGGATGTTCTCTCCTCTTCTTCCATTTGCTGTTTATGAAGCAAAAATTCAGTGCAGGGGCAAAATGATAATTTTAAAACTTTTTCAAAATTACTATTTTACAGCAGAATTATTAATTAATCTCATTAATTAATACTAATTAACCCTACATTGGGATCTAAATATGATACAACAGCATGCATTTAAATTTAAAATTCAAATTTGAAACAGTAAACTTTTTACTGTACTGTGTTCAGAACACATCACCTTTTGCGGATAGTCGATCACCGCAATCTGATCACCGTCGGGGGGCTTTGATCTTCACGTCGCAGCCACACTAGTGTCTGGCCTCTGCGGATCGTCCACATGAAGGTCCCGTCTGATCGGTTCCTCACGAATGCTAGTTCGTGATTTCACCCTTTTGATGGCTGATGTTGATCGAACTCCTTCGATCGATGTGTGCCGACTCTTCGGACGCTCCGGATCGTCTGCACGGTTGGTTGAGAGGCTGATGGATCTCTCCCTGAAATTTGGTGGACTCACGACACTCGTGGCACACCAATCTCACTTCCCGAACCCTAGGTAGAAACCCTAGGGTACACACCAAAAACCCTGCGCCCACTTCTCTCTCCTTTTTCTCTCCTCTCGGTAAATTTTAAACACTTCAAAATTTTTTCAGAACCTCCCCACGCCCCTTATCTCTTCTTTCTTTTATTGCCCACGCCCCCTCCCTTTCTCATTTTATAAAACATCGCAAGAGATGTTGAAAGCGTGTGAGTGGATAAGAAGAGGTGGTTGCTCACTTAAATTCAAATCAAATTTGAATTCAAGTGTCAACCAATCTTATCCTCATCCATTTGTGCGAGAAAGAAGAGATGGCGTGGCCTTTTTTTTTGTGCGTGGAGACTTTCATGAGAAACCATTTCAGATTTCATGGCCTCTAGTCATTTCTCAGAGTCAGGTCTCTGCATTGCATCCATGTAGGTGATCGGATCCTCATCATTTTCATCAAGTTCGACAGGATCGTCATCTCGGATCAAGAAACCATAGTATCTGTCCGGTTGATGTGGTACTCTACCAGACCACCTTAAGGGTGCAAAATCAAAGGGCTCCGGATCTGATCTAATCAAATCTGGTTCAGGTTCAGTAACATGTGTCGATTTTTTCACCTGTCGAACTTCGTCAAGTTCGACCTTAGAGGCAACAGTTCCTTCACTAAGGAACTCCTTTTCTAAAAAGATTGCCTTAAGGCTGACAAATATCTTTTGCTCATCAGCAAGGTAGAAATAATACCCTTTGGTCTCTTTTGGGTACCCTATAAAATTACACTTGTCAGACCTAGGTCCAAGCTTGTCTGTAATTAAACGTTTAACATAAGCCGAATACCCCCAAACCCTAAAGTGCGAGAGTACTGGCTTACGTCCTATCCATATCTCATATGGCGTTTTGGCTACAGACTTACTCGAAACTCTATTTAGAAAGTAACAAGCCGATTCGAGCACATATCCCCAGAGGGAGATCGGCAGACCAGCAAACCCCATCATGGATCGAACCATGTCCAATAAGATCCGATTCCTCCTTTCAGACACATCATTATGCTGTGGTGTTCCAGGAGGAGTCCACTGAGAGAGAATCTCATTCTCCCCTAGATACGTCAGAAACTCATTGAAAAGGTATTCACCTCCTCGATCAGATCGAAGAATTTTAATACACTTTTCAGTTTGTTTTTCTACCTCATTTCGGAATAGTTTGAACATTTCAAACGACTCCGACTTATGCTTCATTAAGTAGACATACCCATACCTCGATAGGTCGTCTGTGAAGGTTATGAAGTAAAAATATCCACCTCTTGCACTTGAGCTCATAGGTCCACATACATCAGAATGTACCAGACCCAAGAGTTCACTAGCTCGCTCACCTTTTCCAGTAAAAGGTGACTTGGTCATCTTTCCAAGAAGACAAGACTCACAGGTTGGAAGTGATTCACAATCACCAAGTTCAAAAATTCCTTCTTAAGCCAACATGTTTATCCTGTTCTTATTGATATGACCTAGCCTACAGTGCCAAAGGTAGACTTCTGACACATTATCTATTCTAGGACGTTTACCAAAGTTTTGAACCACATTAATAGGCTGTGATAGTAAGTAAATTCTATTATTTAATTGTCCAACAAACATTGTAACACCATTCAAAATGATATTGCAAATATTTTTTTTTATTAAAAAATTATAACCGTACATGGCCAAAAGGCCTACAAAAATAATATTTAATAAAAAGCTTGGATAATAGTGACATTCACTCAGAATTACATTACGAGAATTGATTACAAGACTCATGATTCCTAAAGCTAGAACTGGAACTTTGCTTCCATTTCCAACGTTCAGGAACCTCTCGCCTTCATCAAATCTCCTACTGACCTGCAGACCCTGCATCGAATTACAAATATGATAAGGGCTTTCGGTATCCAATACCCAGGCAGTAGTATCACATATGAAAAAGTTGCAAGGAGTTATCATATAATTACCTTGCTTCTTCTTCGGCCTGTTCGGGTCCAGAGAGGCAATGTATTGAAGACAGTTTCTCTTCCAATGCCCCTGCTTCTTGCAAAAAAAGCACTCCGCCTGGCTCTGGTCGGGCTTGCGCTTCTTGGTCTGACCCTGTACAACCGTCCCAGCATGAGGCTGCACTTTCTTGTTCTTCTTCTTCTTGTTCTTCTTTCCCTTCCCAAAAGGTCGACGACGAGAAGAAGACCCTCCCACTACATTCACCGACTCCTTATGGAGCTGGTGATCCTTCTCAAAGTTCTGCAGCAACCCCAACAACCCGTGGTAGTTTACTGCAGCCTTTATCATTAGAAAATGAGTAAGGAATGGGAGGAAGGACTTGGGCAAGGAATTAAGGATCGCATCCTTACCGAGCTGCTCGTGTAGAGGAAAACCCAATTTGCTCAGGCGCTCAATCATCTCGATCATGTACAGTACATGATCAGTGACTGAAGCCCCATCCCTCATCCGAGCATTGAAAATGGCACAACTAGTTTTGTGCCTTTCAACGTCGTCAGGCATGCCAAAGGAGTCGTTCAACATTTGAAGCATCTCCTGTGGCTGGGCGTTCTCAAACCTGCGGCTGAACTCGTCATTCATTGCTGCCAGCATAATACATCGGACGGTGGTGCGGTCATTGAGCTACTTCTATTAAGTGTCTCGGATCGCCTTACTAGCGTTCGGAGCTGGCTCCTCAGGTGCTGGATCCGTTACTACATAAAGGATCCGCTCATGCTCAAGGACGATTTTTAATTTTTGATACCAGCTATCAAAATTAGATCCCATGAGCTTGTCATTATCTAATAATGACCGGAGCGACAGGGTAGTGGCCATAGCTGTATAAAGAAAAATCAGACCTCTATTAGTACATAAATTAATACTAAAGACTTGGACTTTAGTCTAAAATTTTTTCCAATATTTTTACGAACTGGTAGCCTCAACCTCTAATTCGAAGAATTACTTTAATTCCTTAATGGGTACTAGAATCCACACAGACTACATACGAGCCCAACTTTGGTTGGTCAACCCATGTGCATCTATGGGTAGGTTCTTAATCAGTTGTTTCTCTAAACAACTTCTAGTAATTGATTTTGCCCCAGAACCTAATCAGTAGGCTTTGGCCTCCACTGAAAAGATCTGGTTAGGTCCAACCATTAACATGACTTAATTTGGTGAATCAGACCAATAAATGATCAGGTCCGACTTTGGCCGGCCAACCTAACCACTATCAGAAAGACTCAACCAAATTATCATATTATGAATGATAATTCCATTAGCCAATGAGCACCAGGCCTTTGGGCCTCCAATGATCATTGAACTAATGGACTCATTATCACTCACTTAATGGGAGGCATTGACTTAGTTATCATTATAACTTAATCATTTTAGGGACCTAATAATTTTTGAGGATTTTATTAAAGGATAGTAGAGAAGAAATCATCCAGCCAATTTCAATCCTCCCACTGACTTCACCAAGTCAGATTAAAAAAGGATTTAATTAAAGCTGGCATTAGGAGCACCTAAATCAGTCACACTGATTTACCTAATGACATGGGTGAGCTCTAATCACCAAGTGATCTAATCAAAATCTAACTTACCAGATTGGCCAGGTAAGTGAGATCAGTGGTGGGGATTTGCCATTAACTCGTCAATGATCGAATCAATGCGAGTAGCTCCCGTTTAAGAACCACTAGTCAAAACTGCCGAACTTACCTTAGACACCAACCGGTTCATTAGTTTTAATTTTGATCAACTTGGTAAATAGGGCTCCACCGCGTAGCCATGAATTAAGTTCATCTTGGTCTAGTTAAAGACATGGACCCATTCAACTACAACTATTAAAGTTGAGTCTAGAGTATCCTTGACCTAATCTAATTCAACTTTTGATTAGATTTGACCAATTACTCCATTTAGTCCATTTTTTAAGCTAACCTTAGGTCTAACCCAATTATGGACCTAATTCATCTAACCCATTAGCCCACAAGTTTATGCAATTGTCTTAGGTCTTAATTCATAATTCTAGACCTATTAGACAACACTTAATTCTTTTAATTAAGTACTTGGGCTGATGGGTCAGAGTTTGGCATTTCGAAAATAATTTTCAAATTTTGAAAGATTTTATTTTCTGTTCACCAAATGTGTTGACTCATTTCACAAACAGGTCAGTACATTTCATAAACAGCAATCCTATTGCTCATTTCATAACAGAAAATAACTCAAAATAAATCATAAATTTTTCTTTTAGATCTAATCTAACACATTCATGATAAATTTTATAATTAAGTCCTTTCGCTGCTTCATCGGCATAGAATATAATTGTATCGGCATGGGATATAATTGTATCGGCACCCCTACCGTCATAGGAGACCCCAACGAATGAGAAGAGAGCGCCTTTAAACCCTACTTTTCTCCTATGACCGGACGGCCATGGCAACCAACCCAATTAGATTACTTGCTACTTGGATCAAGTATATCTAAATATACTAATTTTAAAATTTAAATTTTGAATTTCAAATTTTAAATTTCAAATTTCAAATTTCAAATTTGAGATTTTAACCAAATTTTGAATTTTGAATTTTCAATCTTTGAATTTTGAATTTCAAATTTTGAATTTTAAATTTCAAATTTGATATTTCAAACAAATTTTAAATTTTAAATTTCAAATTTCAAATTTCAAAATTCAAATTTTAAATTTTGAATTTCAAATTTGAAACTTCTAACAAATTTCAAATTTTAAATTTTGAATTTCAAATTTAAAATTTTGAATTTCAAATTTAAAATTTTGAATTTCAAATTTAAACTTATAGATTACATCTTAATCTACGCATGCATATGTATATCATATTCTAGAACCATGCTCTGATACCATTTGAAGCGAAAATTCAGTGCAGGAGCAAAATGATAATTTTAAAACTTTTTCAAAATTACTATTTTAAAACAGAATTATTAATTAATCTCATTAATTAATACTAATTAACCCTACACTGGGATCTAAATATGATACAACAGTATGCATTTAAATTTAAAATTCAAATTTGAAACAGTAAACTTTTTACTGTACTGTGTTCAGAACACATCACCTTTTGCGGGTAGTCGATCACCGCAATCTGATCACCGTCGGGGGGCTTTGATCTTCACGTCGTAGCCACACTAGTGTCTGGCCTCTGCGGATCATCCACATGAAGGTCCCGTCTGATCGGTTCCTCACGAATGCTAGTTCGTGATTTCACCCTTTTGATGGCTGATGTTGATCGAACTCCTTTGATCGATGTGTGCCGACTCTTCGGACGCTCCGGATCGTCTGCACGGTTGGTTGAGAGGCTGATGGATCTCTCCCTGAAATTTGGTGGACTCACGACACTCGTGGCACACCAATCTCACTTCCCGAACCCTAGGTAGAAACCCTAGGGTACACACCAAAAACCCTGCACCCACTTCTCTCTCCTTTTTCTCTCCTCTCGGTAAATTTTAAACACTTCAAAATTTTTTTCAGAACCTCCCCACGCCCCTTATCTCTTCTTTCTTTTATTGCCCACGCCCCCTCCCTTTCTCATTTTATAAAACATCGCAAGAGATGTTGAAAGCGTGTGAGTGGATAAGAAGAGGTGGTTGCTCACTTAAATTCAAATCAAATTTGAATTCAAGTGTCAACCAATCTTATCCTCATCCATTTGTGCGACAAAGAAGAGATGGCGTGGCCTTTTTTTTTTTTGTGCGTGGAGACTTTCATGAGAAACCATTTCTCGTGTGGAATATGGGACGCACAAAAGAGGATAAGCTGGCGCATGGTTATTTGGTTATCTATTCAAATTCAAAACCCCTTTGAATTTGGATGGGTAACAAACCAAGTTAATCCAAATAATTGGCGCACAGAAACATGGGTGTGAGAGAGCTTTGCGTGGGAAAAAATTCACGAGAAAATTTCTTCTCGTGAATTCAAATGGGCACAAGGAAGTTGGGTGGCGCAGGAAATTTAAAACAAGGTGGTTTGATTCAAATTGAGCCAACCTAATTAAAATAGGTTAAGTACAATTAGACCAGATTAAATCCAACACAATTAGGCTTAATTAGGCTCAATAAAATCCTAATCAAATCGGGAATTAACTAAACCTAACCCCTGATCAAATCAGGGACTAAGCCACCTTAGCGATTAGATCAACACTTAACCTAATCGGATCAATCCAAACTGAATCCAATTCAATTGGACTTGATCTAAAAATAATTACTCAATCAAATTGAGTTAATTAGCGATCAAATCACTAATTAAACCTCTCATAAATATTGAGTCCAAATCCGATGGGCAATTAGGTATCAGAGACCATCGATATGAAACCCTGATCAAAGAGTTCAAATTTCAAATTCAAAATTTGAAATTCAAAATTTTGACCCCGGTACCCAAAATGTGTGGAACTCATGATCAGAGAATCCTAATTCTCAATCATAGAGTCCCAGACACATAAGACTCATAATCAGCCATCAGATCAGAAAGGAACCTCTAATGTATGTGACCTCGCAGGTTCGAACCTAAACCGGTAGCATAGGAACCAATTCCTGTACTAATCGAAGTGACCATCTAGCAATGGTACCCGACGACCGGATAGGTCGAATAGTCGCAATCGCAACATTCAGAACCTACGTGAATATGGTTACCGTATAATTCATCCTTTTTGACCCCTGTGTTTAGGATGACTCAGGGTTAAACTGTCAACCCTGATGAGATCATCCGAATCATGCTCAACTCAATTAGTCCTATGACTCCTCACTAGGACTACCCTGGCCAAGATTTTGCTAAATTGAAACACGACTGTACACAGCTCCTAAACTGGAGTGGTCAATCCCATCTTGACACACACACCGACAAGTCAAGTACTTGACTACACCCAGCAGCCTTCCGTCACTGAATTAGAAATTCATATAGTCCAGTGTCTAAGTACAGTAAGTTGCTTGCAAGTCACCGTGACGGTCTCAGATCGGAGGGACATTTATACCCATATCCCATCAGAGCAAATCTTGACAGCAGAAATAGCTCCGGAGTCGGTCACGTTCGGTGCAGATGTACCATTACATCTCACCTGTATGCCATACCAGTGCCTCCACACTCCTTGGTTATGAGGACAATCAACCCATATGGCACACAACGATCTATGCTCGATAAACGTTGTCATCCTTGGTAACAACGTATCATTTGATCGCGAACAGATTTAAGGACTAAGCGACAAATCCTCCTTTGTCGAGTCTAAATAGTCCTCAGGACTTCACCACAACACAGAAGTTCATTAGAAGATGAAACATTTGTGATGAAAAAAAATATCAAAATAATTTTTATTTATTTATAATTTATGTATTAATATAAAAGGAGTACAACTGTCAACAGATTGACGATTGATTTTGAGATACTATTCCCAACAGTTTAATCTCTTGACTGATATGACAACTGTTAACTTTCCTAGATATTTTTTCTTTTATTTCTGTTTTCACGGCCCGGATGTACGCATTAAGGAATTTTTTTTCTTTGCCCAACCCTACCGGACCTATTGTCACCTCTAGGATTTAACAATACTGATTTTTTCCGGAACGAACCACATACCGAAACAACGAAAAGTTTGGATATTTATTTATTTTTACTAACCATAAACTGCTTTCCATATAGAAAGTAACAAACTTGTTACCTCAAAATTTCACACATTTCAGATGGACAAGTCATCAAGCACAGCATGTTCTGGGCGGTTAGTTTGTGTTGAGCCAGAAAAGGAAGCTATAGTTCATGATGATCTAATATCAACGTGATCAATATATTTGTGTTTACTAATACAAAAATAATAACCATGCTAAGACCACACAATAACATATCCAACTATAATGCGTAAATAAATAAGATTTTTCTGGTAGGGAAAAGAAAAGCTGGAGGGGTTAACCTACGTGCAGTGGAGACCAGTGTCGCCCTAAAAATCTATCTCTGAATTAAGCAAAAAGAGCATACACACTGCATACTACCCTACCAAAATCTGTGGAATTTGATGTTGCTTTTCTTTCTTTTCCTTTTTTTCTCTATTTTTAAGAATAAAGGGCAGAAGTTCCATCTACTGCTCCTTAAGCAAAACCTTCTCTACCAATGTTCTCAGAAACATTGATTCTACCTTTTCCGCTTCTTTAGCAAACCCTTCTCTGCCAATGTTTTCAGCTTCTGTACTTTTCTAGCTTCTGCTTTCTCTTGAAACCCATCATCTATCATCTTCATATTTGCAACACGTCTGGCTTTGTAAACCTGCAAAACAAATAGCAAATCGAATTGTCCAATCATCAGCTGCAGCTGAATAAGCTCAAAATCTTTGAACAAATAGATCAACCATCAACAAGCAATACGAAAAAGGCTCATTAACTAGGTACATGCAACAATATCACTATGTTAAAACTAGAGTAACTAATCATCCATCCACCTATCTACTTCTATTTCTATATACTGTTTTAATGGGAGCACTTTGTGACTGGATTCTCCCTTTGTAATTGGGCTCCTGTTTTGTATCTAGACTATTTTATGACTGGACTAACCATTTGTAGAGTTCCAAGACACCGAAATAACATTGTCTTAGAAAATAATAATAAAAATTTAGTCCAGAATAAACTTCAAGACACCTACCGGCCCAAATGGATCTCAGATACCACTGGAGCCTCATCTACAAAGTGCTCTAGCATCCTACCATATACAGAAATAAAGAAAAATCCCATCCAAAAGATTTTTTTCTTTGGGTATCAAAGTAGGAAAGCCCCTTTGGGATTGAATCATAATTCATAACTATGCTCAATTTATTATAACTACACTTAGGGTCTGTTTGGTTGCACACATTTCTAGATGCAGCTGTAACTAGAAATGTTGGATATGCATTTGTGTTTGTTTTACTTGCCTTCATCTGAAAAATGCAAATGCAATTCTTGCATTTGGTTGTTTTAATATGAAGGTATGATCACCCTAACATGGTAAGATTACTTACACTGATATTTTTATTATCATAATATCATACTATAATTATTATAATATACTGTAATGTATAATATTATACTATAAGGTATAATATTATATAATATAATAATAAAATATAATATATAATATTATTATAACATACTAAATATTACATAACATCGATTCATGTAATTATCATATTATTTTGTTTTAAAATTAATTAGCATTGCTAATATAAGATAATAAAATAATAATTCATATTATTGTAATAATTATTATATTTTTATATCTTCATATTATAATTTTATTATATTATTATACTATAGTTACATAATATATTATAATTATATATAATATATATTATTATATGATGCTATGATATTTTTTGATTATTTATCAAATAATAACTATTACAATAAGAAATTATGATAAAATCATGATAATATTTTATTATTATGATCATAGTAATATTAGTATCATATGATTATTGGAAAGAAAGGGACATGATATTAGCCCTCTAATGCTGCATTTAAAGCCCACATCCAAGATGCACCCATTTTTGCTACATCTCTAGATGCGGTAAAAAAGGCTTTACGGTGGTTGCAAGCAACCAAACTCCTGCATCTATTTGTCTGCAGCTAGCATGTGGCATCTAAGAACCAGATGCAGGCAACCAGCACAGTACATGCCTAATGCTAGTTAATTGTAATGCCAAAGGCCCTGCATGGCTTTGTATGGTGTGGTCAAGCATATCCATAATATTTTGCCCTTGATAAGAAGGAACAAGTTGGATAGCAACACGAACCACACATGCGTAGCACCTATCTGTACACAGCCAGATCAATAAATAGATAACCAAGACTGAGATCTAAGATAAGGAGATGAATCAAATCCATTGGAGTGTAAAATCCCAGTTCACTCGTCTATTGACCATCCCTGCCTCTTTAGCAGTATGCCACAGAATTAGCTTGCTTTGAAGGATGTGAAGACCTCTTGAAGAAAGGTCACACATACTGATTTTCGAATCATTGGAACATTTCATGAAGGCCAAGCACATACAGTGCGGATTTTTATATCCTTTGCTTCCACAAAAAGCTCCCCAAGTTCCACTGCATTTTCTAGAATATCCGAAACTTTAAAAGGAAATATCAGAACCAAATATCTTAGCAAATGCATATCCAGTTCATGTCACTTCTGCAACACTTACAGACACAATACTTGTAGAAGAATGCATTCCATCTTATATGTTCTTGAATTAAAGGAATTAATAATTCAGTTTCGTTCTACATAATGCTGATAAACCACAGATCATCTTAAAGTCCCCCCCCCCCCAAAACAACAATTTTTTTTTTTTAAAAATCCTGAATTTTACTTCTATTTTTCATTTTCTGTTCTAATATACTCAGTTTTGTTTCAAGTCATGTTAGTCAAAACCTGATGCTAATATCATACCTGTACAGGTCATGGATGATACGATACACAGTATTGACAATTGAACCCTTATACATAACACTATGCCTGTATATTTTATCAATATTTTTTTAGTTATTCCTTTTATATATCATTGTTTCTAGTTAAAATTTGCTTTGTACCATATATGACTGTAAGCAGAATAATGACCCAAAATAGCGAATGAAAATTCACATCTTACTTTCCTCAAAAAAATCACTTCTTTCATTTCAGCTAAATAGTGATTGCCAGAGTAGTTAACATCCTACTCACGAACTCTGGAAATTTGAAAATAAAAAGGTGAAAAGTATTCCTTTTTTGAAGTACAAATAGCAAAATGATAAGCTAATCATAAGAAAACCAGTTGAAATAAGCTGATTTAGTTAGATTATGTACCTTGGTGATATCTTCCAGAACCACTTTTTCTTCATATTCAAATTTATCTAATTGCTTTCCAATAACAGCTTCTATCTCGTGAATAAGATCTACATCATTCTGCAAATAATTGAAAAAATTCAAATTTACTAATGCAAAGAAGAAGAAAGGTAGACTAAAGAACATCTTTTCAAAATTATGTGAAAGCATACGTGCATACACATATACATGCATATAAACACATGAATGCCCACCCCAATCTAATGGCTGATATATAAAATTCTGGTTGGAAAACTCAATTAACTCAGTATCGAACATCCCAACATTGAATTTTAGAAGTTAAGAAAGCGAATTGCAAGTGGAGATCATTAAATTATTCAGATCGACTATTGTATATATTCTTCTGGAGGAAGTCCATAATTGTCAGCATGAAAGCTGTTGGGTGCCTTGTTTATAGTTAAGATAACCTCTCTAATAGAGGTTAAACTTTCTTTCTTGTTTTATATTTATTACTTCATGACAATGCAGTCAAAATTAATAGGAAAGTCAATAGGTTCTGTTTAATTGGTCAACAGGAAAAGCTGCACAAAAGCTTAAATCCGATTTAGTTTAATTTAGAATTTCATTATACAAGGTTTATTATACTAAACTGGCAGGTTGATACATTTGTCTAGCTCATGCATTTAGCTTTTGTCACCATTTCAATATTCAAATAGATATCTATACTCAACAGTTTGGTTCTCTGTATGACATCTAGTCAACTATATAATCCAATATCAGAGGCACACAGCAGCGAAGTTCCCATGCTTCCATGACTTCATGGCATTGTGTGTTGCATGTGCCATTCTCTAGAATAATAAACTAATTTAAAGCCAATAATATAACAGCCTAGCTGAACTAAGCTCAAATGAAGATTGAAATCATGACTTCTTTATAAATCCTAATATAAATGTCAAACAAATAATTTGTTTTATTTTCTGGCTAACCAGATTATTTTGTATTTTCATGGAATAGTGAGAGCACTTTTTCATTACATGACAAATTACATTCCAAATATCAGAATGAAGGCTGAATATTCTGCTCTTCCAATAAGTCCATAGGCTAGAGTTAAACTCAAAAGCCAAGGTTCTTTTCTCGAATAGTCAACCCCAAACCCTTCCAATTTGCAAAATTTTCTTAAGGTTGCTTCTAGTCATACAGAGGCTTTTCATGAAAGAGCATTGGTAAGATACTCCTCAAGCATAACCTTCTAAATAAAGAGACCGACCAATTCTTAATTTGATTATAAGCATTTCTAACAAGCCAAGGCAAGAATAGAATAATTTAACCTTCGTAAAGACAAAAATGAAGGTGCAAATTGGGGCTTGTCCCAATAGTCACACCCCTTTGCTTAGTAACCAGAGGTTCCAGGTTCTGTTCTTTGTTGGTGCATCCAAAATCTAGACCTAGGTCATCATAAAGCAGGTGGGTTTCCTCTCTCTCAAAAAATAAAAGACATAAAAAACATAATCACGTCAAGCTTAGGATTGAATGGGAAACTAAATTTATGAAAATCACACAACGCATTATGTTTGGAGTTGAATTTGAAGAAGAACCATATAAAATCTAAGAAACAACTTGGGCATTAAATTGAGCAAACAAACAGCACTTCATTTTGTGTAGACTGCTTCACCAAGCAAACGCTACTCTAGGTCAGCAGAGAATCTATAAGATATGCTTTAGTAACAAGCAAATGTGAAAGATATTATTTAATTAGAATTAAATAGGAGCGAAACACAAAAAAGAGAGGAGAAAAGAAGGCCCTCCTTCGTCTAGTCCTATTGTCCCTGCAACTCCAACATTTCATTCATCCATTAATGACAGAAAGCAGGGTTGACAATAAGCTAGGTCAGGCTATGTCAAGCCTAGACCCAGAGACAGCACAAGGTCTAAACTACAGGCCCAAGCCTGGTCCAACCAAGATCTGCACTGGAGTATCAGACGTCAGCTCAATTGACTCAACATATACTTTCGGGCCTGGTTGGGCTCAAGATGGCCCTTAATTCTTGTTAACAAATTTTCAGCCCGAGCCCAGCCCAAAAATTGTTTGGGCCTCCATTTACAGAACCAACCATTGCTTACAACTATAAAACACAAGTCCAGGCTCAGATTTCTCTAGGTGAGTTCTTTGGGCTGTTCAAACTAGCCCGCCCATTAACAGTCCATGCAAGCAAGTGGGAAAGGCCCAAATGGTAAGCTGCTAACAAGGTGATGGAGTTGATCTAATCGGCTTGCACTCATATCCATAGATATCGCCAACTAGCTGGGAAATATAGGAATCTGTTAGATGTTTACAGATTGATCTGGCTCCAAGTTTCTGTTGGAGCCTCAGTCATAATACCTTAAGGGGATATTTGGTTGGGAAAGTGGGGGTCTAGAATCGAAATCGGAATGGGTGACTCCCATTCCAACCATTTAGGTGGGAGGAGTCCCATTCCGATTCCGATTCTAGAATAGAATGAGAATGGCTCAATCTATATAGAACTCAATCCCTACTCTCTATGGATTCAAATTTTCATTCCAATTTCGATTTCGATTCCGGTCACAAACCAAACGCTTCGGAGGATTTGGCCATTCCGATTACGATTCCAAGCCATTCCGATTCCCATTCTCATTCCTATTTCGGTTACAAACCAAACACCCCCTAAGAGTTTCCCTTTTTAGTTGAGTCTGAACATTCAAATATAACAATTGGAGAAAATGAAAGAGGCGAGATTGAAAGGGGTTCAAGCAATGAAGAGTTTAGCCTACACAAAGAACAATATCTTTTATCAATAGCACTTTTGCTTCCAATGTCCCTTGTACATGCTACAGTAACTCTTCTATTGGAGTGGGAGCTAGTTATGGCAGAACAACTGATCCTTCAACAGAACAAACAGTGGAGCATGATCCTGATTGAATGAAGGGTTGCTCATCACAGCTTTGGTAATGGCACAGCTTATTTAATACAGTAATAGAAGCAACTATAACTTCAAGCAGTTGACATTCTTAAAGTATTTGTTTAATGAGGTACCAACATGTTTACTTAACATTTGATGACTTAAGCACCTGCAGAGGTAAACCTTTAGTGTATTTTTCATTCCATGTTTCATATTGTCCGCACCTTAAATTAATCAAGCAAATGCTCTTGTTTATTGGAGGTTTGTGATGCAAAATTATTTAAAATCCTTGTGAATTATAGCGGAAATAGTCTATGCAGACTTCTCATGAGAGTGTAATATGTCTAATACAATAACCTGAAAGTAGCAAATATCCTTCTCTACTGACTTGTGGCTTATGGATATGAAGTCCAAGTATTCATTTAGAAAAGCATTAACTTAGATGTCATCATGAATCTTCTAGCAGCTCAGTATGCTTAAATCCGGGAAGTGTCAGCATTTAACTCTTCTTGACTAAGGAGAATCTTGCTACAGCAGGGGTCCTGAAAAATGCAACTCTAACTTTCACATCTGAAGGCTTTTTTCAACTTAATGTGGTTTGTCAGACCAAAAACTAGATTATTACATTAGCATTTAGCATCCATTTCGCTTAGATGAGTATACAGTAAACTCTTCTTGACTTGAAACTTGCCACATAAAGTTCTGTAATTTCTTTGAATTATACTACAATGTGAAAAGGTTCATTGGCTACATGGATTTTTCTTTGGAGTGAAGTAAACATGACCTTAAAGATAAGCTTGCAAGCTAAAACAACAAAATCTAACAAAAGAACTAAGCTGCAACCGGACATGAGAAAAGAACTTTGAAGGAAACTAATAGTTGTTTCGCAGCACCGATGTATCCATGCATTGATTGTAAGTTTCTAGTCTGGCATCCACATTTTGCAGGCATAGCAGATGCTTCATAATGAATTAAATCTTAGTTTTTACCCAAAGAACTAAGCTAGGAGACCACAAAGATTGTAAAATGATCTATGCTGTGATTTGTAATGGCAAAACACTCTATGATGCACAAAATTTTGGACAGCAAGCTAAGATCCTATCATGAGTTAAAACATAAATCAGCCTATAATATGCCTAGGACACCAAAGCAGGGGGTCAACATGCACAGAGGCACAACCAAGGTTTCAAATACCGATACCAAACCCTGTACCAGTTTTCTGCTGGAATAGTACAATACCAGGTCTAGACAATGGTGCAGGACTGCACTCCTGTACTGATACACTGTCACATGCCTGTCATGTAACAACTTACACATGCCTAATGATGTGACAGGTAAATTTATGTGGGAGAACCAACTCTAAGAGATTTCATGGATTAATACAAGATGAGGAAAAGGACCTGGGGGATATTAAGAACACATTGAATGCTACCAAGTCGCTTCCTGCAAAAATCAATGCACTCAACTCCCTCTCTTCCACTTTCCTTTCAAATAGACACGATCTCTCATTTCTTTTATCCTTATGGATGAATGAAACTCTCATATCTGCTTTCCATCTCCCAACTTCCTTCCTACTTTCAATAAATATTGCTCACATGTGAAGTCCTAGAGTTCAAAAAACTATAGGTTTGAATATTGGGGTTTCATTAGGAATTCTTCTTCAAGGATGTTACTGCAAGCTGAGTGCTTTTCTTGCGTATTTGATGAGCCTTTTTGCACTGCAACGTGTGGATCTGAAAGCAAGATGTGCCCCATGGTACAATCCTTTCTCAATGAAATGTTAAAGTCTGCAAAAACTCCATCTTAGGCAGTAAATTCATCCTACTGGTGATTCATTTTCAACGCTTTCTTATTTCTTCTTCCATTAATTGTTTTGTCACTCTTAATTAACGACTGCTTTTACCTTCATATTCTAGTGACATCACCATTCTTTTCAGATTTTTTTAATCATTCTTGTCACTTTTATGCCATAGATCTCATGATTATATTCATTCTTTGTCACATTTTCCTCTTAATCAATGGGGCTGCCCTTTAGTTTATTTTAATATTTCTCCATGCATGTTTATAAATCTTATGTGCTGAATTTCCAAGATGAGTTTCAATTAATTGTTACTCATTATCATAATTGACCTTATCAGATTGTTGGTCAAGGATTATTTTAGTCCTCCAATCATTTAAGACAATTTCCTGGATTGATTAAAGGTCTTGGAAACCATAGTGGCATCACAAGGAGAGTGTTCTACATTGTAATCTATCATGGTAGGCAACCTAACATCGCTATCTAAAATGTAAATAGAGCACAACACAGATCAATGGATATTAAAAGTTTAGGCTTGCTATAAGTAGCATCAAAGCCTGACTGAAAGCACAAGAACCATGTTGATACCTGAGACTGTCACCACATAAGGGAGTTAAGAAGACCAAATGGCATGCTTATGATTGTGGTGATTCCATAGAACTAAGAACCACGAGGAACCAGACTAATAAAGGATTGTCCAGGTCATTCAAAGCTTGTATGAGGCAATCCAACATTTCAACTAAACATTCTTTGTTGCCACTCATCAGAATAAAGGTTAAAGCAGTGCATTCAGATACATATGAATATTAATGAAATGAAACATGCAATATAGCATAGACACTTGATTTTTCATTTTGGGTGGCTTAGGTGTAATCGATCCCCACTGACCTAGTAGATGATGGCCTATATTAACACCATCTCAGCCCCACATCCGAAAAGATAATAAGAACCTACATTCCTGAACAATCCAAAATACTGTCCCAATTGCACCAATCCATGATGCTCAATTAGAAAGCATCCAGACCATTAAGTGCACTCAAACAACATTCAGAAGCACCATATACCATTCCCACCTGCACTAAGTCAGGCCCCTAACTACCCACCAAATAACACCTAACTGCTCAAAATTGCCAGAAAACAATACTCCCCACACCACTGAATCGAGCCTAATTGCCAACATATTCCAAGCTTGACCACCATGTGGAATACAATCATCTGCAGAACCCACCTCCAAACAGGCATTCTAAAATTCCCTGAAACCACCTCAAACAATAAACATGGAACCTCCATAGTACCAAGTTAGGAAGTGGACTCCTAAATCTTAATTAACTTAGCCATGACTGGTCAATCACATATCATAGAAAATAAAAATATTTCAAAAAAGACTGGACCATATAGGTCCAAACAATACTAATAATTCTTAGCCTCGGAACATACAAAATCTTTTAAATCCAATGTTGGTAATTCACGTCATTGGACCAATCTTAATATTTTCTCTGTTGCAGAAAAATGTAAATGAGGTACAAATGTTGAAGTCAATACAGAAACCATGCTACTCATAGGAGTTCCAAGAAAAGCATAGTGTATGCAAAAACAGCATGATGTGGCATGAAAATCATGGGAGATAAGGCTGACTTGAAGTTTACGCTCAAAAACTTCAAATGTTCAATGACAAAAATAGATACTGAATACCAACCCTAGGATGAGGAAGGGCCATCAATGGTGAAAGGATGAAAGAAAATTTGTTTGTTTTGTTTAGCTTCAGTTGGTTCGCCCCATCATGGATATTTAACTCAAATATTATTCTAATTGGAAATATTCATCTAAAGAAGGTTCAAATCCTAGATTATGACCTTAGGAATTGGTTGAGACCAAATTGATAATGCCATAATAGTACCAAAACTTGGGACCATGGTTTACCATACTACCTTGAACTGCTCGATTCAGAATGTACCGAACCATACCAATGGAATTTAAGACAATTCACCCCATCGGGTAAGTAAATAGGCCGATCTAGCTCTAATGTTAGTTTACAATTTGATTGAACCTGCTCTGACCCTCCCTTCAGCTTGGTTTGATCAAACCTCCCCATCTCGCCCATCTCAATTCGATTAAAAACCCCCTTGCCCAACTCAGTTCAATTAAACCCCCCCCCCCACTAACCTAGCTCAATTCAATTTCTTTCCCCAAGCTTGGTAGAAAGGGCTCCCCTCCCAAACCCGTGCTCTCTTAGGAGACCCTCAACCCCCCCCCCCTCCCTCCCATTGCTCGCATTCATGGGAGCCCCTCTAGGGCACTCGCAACCGTCGATGTTCACACCCCCCCCCACCAACCCCAGACATCACCAATAAGCATCCTCTACCCTCCCTCTCTCTATACCCTAACCTTACATCTTGGGTTCTATCCCCCCAACAATGATGAGGACTTTCGAACCCTCTCTCTCTCGACCTCTCTCCCCACTCCCTCCGTAATTGAAAATATTCTTTAAAAAAATGTTCAAATCCCAAACTATGATCTTGGTAATTGGTCAAAACCAAGTTGATGGTATCAAATCCTGGGACCATGGTTCACCATACTGCCTCAAACCACCCAACTTGGGGCATGCCAAGCCAAACCAGTGGGAACTAGGACAGTTCACCCTATTGGCTCAGTAAATAGGCCGAACCAGCTCTAATCTTGATTTACCATTTGATTAAATCGACTCTAACCCTCCTCCAGGCTTGAAACAATCAAAGCCCCCCACCTCCTGTCCAGCTCAGTTCGATTAAAAACTCCCTTGCCCAGGTCAATTTTTGATTAGACACCCCTCCCCCCCACTACCTTGGTTCAATTAAAACCTCCCCCCTCCAACCCCATTGGCTAGTAATCTTTTGAGAACCTAACCCCCCCTTCTCCTCTGTCACTCGCCATCCTCAGTTCGATAAAAACTCCCTCGCCCAGGTCAATTTTTGATTAGACACCCCTCCCCCCCACTACCTTGGTTCAATTAAAACCTCCCCCCTCCAACCCCATTGGCTAGTAATCTTTTGAGAACCTAACCCCCCCTTCTCCTCCGTCACTCGCCATCATCTCCTCTCTTAGGCAGTCAAGACCACTTCCAGCACACTGCTGCTCGACGCTCACCCTCCTCCCCCCAAGTGTCACCGGTAAGCATCTTCTCCCCTCCCTATCTCTCTCTCTCTCTCTCGGTCCTCACCCTATGGCTTAGGGTTCTATCCCCTCAACAATGATGAGAGCTTTCGAACCCTTTCTCCCTCCCTTTCTCCCTCTCCCTCCCTCTCTTTTCCTCTCTCTCCTTCTCCCTATCTCCTCCCTTTCCGACTCTTCCTATTGTGGTATACCCCAAAATGACATGGTATGGACTCGTATCATGCTGAACAAGTCACCAGCCAGTATGTCCTCCGACATTGGTTCGACAAAACTTCTTTGGAACAGTTTGACGTCTTGGTAATTCACTACGACAGCAAAACTATTATTTACATTTAATAATTATTTTATTCTAAAAATAATACAATTACATAAAATAAAATATATTGCCAAAAGAATGGCATCATATGTTGATTGCTAAACAACAAATGACCAAATATCATGTCCAATGAAAAAAATAGCATGGTTTTCCCTCATTCATCTTTCTTTTGATTTTTGGCCAAAAAATAGAAAAAACAAAAGGTTGAAGGGGAAATTACTAAGTTTTAATATGGATCTGGGAGGCTTCCATTCTTCCTCTCTTCTCTCCATCCTCCTTTCACATGCAAAGCAATTGAGGAAAAGAAAAGAGGCTCAAGCACCCCTCTTGACATGACCTAGTTCCAATTATTGGGCACAAGCTAGTGCCAGTCACTAAACCAATTCATACTAGCTGGTGCCAAAGCAATTCAGACGACCTAGCTTCTCAAAAACTAGGGTCCTGGACCTATCCCAAGACTTAATATCCCAATGGTCTGATCAGGGACATGTCGGTGCACATTGGGTTTTAAAACCTTCTCCAAAGTGAATCAAATCACAATAATATTGTCTAGAAATTTTGAAAGGATGTGATTTAGGAGATGGGCATAAAGACCAACCACGTAATTAAAGCTACATTTTAGCTGGAGAATAACAAGGAATAGAAGGTTTTTCACCCACTTATTCCATCTTTGATCCAAATATTTAATTGAGCACATGGATTAAACCATAGAATGCCGTAATAGGCTGAACCGCCCGATACACCCTGTACCGTATTATATAGGTCTCATATCGGTATAGTATTTCATACCATACCGAAACTCGAAACACTATCTCGTACTGTATTGAACCATGTATCGACACTATAATAGGATGGTACCGATACGGATCCAGTACCGAGATGACGAACCTTAAATATACCACTTTCTCAACAAGGCAAAATGAATATTCAAAAAAGTTGGCATAGCACAAATGCCTCTTTCCTCCTAACCCATTTATATTGCTTAACCTAGGAGTAACTTACTCCAATGACAAGATGGAACATTTTAACCCATGGTTTTCCCTTTCTAACTTCATTTAACTGATCTAATCTAGCTCTCTATTTCTATAATCAAATGCACCCAAAGGGTTGGGTTGCAACTTTAACATGTTTCAGATTTTTTTTCAATGTTGGGGAGGAGATGGGCTAAGATAGAACATGAGTTTCAAATGCTTCCAAAAAGACCAATATCTATATTGATGCTGATAATTTAATGCCAAAGAATTAGCAACTATGAAGCATGGATACTATTTCAGGTGTATACCAGCATCGGGTACGTTTTCGATGCGGATACATTTCCGGTACGATACCAGTACTCCTATCTCTGCATTCTTGAGATTTTTTAAATTTTTGCCATATTGGCATATCCGTATGATAAAGTACCCATACCGCATATCGGTATCTATGCTTCCTAGATTAGCAATAGATTATTAAACTATTATAATTTAATTTATAAAAATGATGGTTTTTGATTTGAAATGAAAACACGACTAATTTTATGTATGGTAAGCAGTTATTTGAAAAGAGATGCATGTTTTGTATAAATTCTATATCTTATGAGACTTTAGCTACTAAAATGTACACAGTAAAAAAAATTTGAAAAATATGATCATGACAATAATGATATAAGATTCAGATTTGAAAAATAAAATCATAAATCTGACTAAAGCTCATTGAAAAATGTCAGCGTAATAGGTTCTTATGATCTCATCGTCGAGCATTATGGAAGCTTGAGAAAATCAACCATATTTGATTAGCATACTACTATGAATAAATCTCCTCAAATCAATTTAATTCAAGGAGCTGATCAAGCATAAATTTTAATGGATTGCCAAGCATATCTAACGTTTTTTGAAATGATCTAATTGCAATGGGACTAACCAAAACGTAAAAGGGTAAGCCATTTTCTACCCAGCATCCAAAATGATAGACCAATTCTTGCTTTATTGTTTAGGTAGTAACTATGCTTATCCTTCTTTTCTTTTCTTTAGCAGATATCTTTATATTTTCCATTGCATATGGGGACATGATACTAATCTAAGCATTAAATAAGCAGGTTAAATTAAGATACAACTTTCTCTATGAAAGATAATATCTGTAACAGTAAACCTGTGTAATAAAGCTAATAGAAAGTCCTCCTCTGCCAGCTCTCGCAGTCCTTCCAACACGGTGGACATAGTCTCTTGGATACCTACATCAAGGATAGAAATAGTTTTCATGAAGTGCTTCTCATCATTTGCAAAATGTTTAGTACCACGAAACATAAAAAGAACTTTTTGCTGATAACGAACCTTGGAATGTCATAATTGATAACAAGATCAACTGTTGGAATATCCAAACCACGGCTAGCTATGTCAGTGGCAAGCAAAATAGGAACCTGACCAGACTTAAATCGATTTAAAGCAGAAAGTCTCAAAGACTGCGACTTATGTGAGTGCAGAGCTACTGCAGCCTGATCAAGTTCTTCCAACAACAAACTCAGAAGATGACAAGTCCTGCATGGACATTGAAAGATACATCTGTGATCCCAAGTTGCCAAAACAAGAAAATACTGCAAGTTTTGGGAACTTCACCTCATCACAAGTATGATATTTTGAAATTTTAAATAACAATAGAGAATATTGTAACTAGTGAGGAGCCCTTTTGATGTTATGAAGCAAATGTTAATCAGTTTCCCAAGTAGGAGCATTTTAGCCATCCTGCCATACCTGAGAAACACCGAAGTCATCAAAGTCATTCCTTTTCATTCTCTTCTCTTTTCTTTATTTTCCCATTCTTTTCTTTAAATTCATTTGCAGTTAATTATTCTTCCTTCTGTATATTTTGTTTGTTTCATTTGAAGAGCTTTATTTTATGCCCATAATTTTGGTATTTGCAGATTCTTGTGTTATGTGATCTGTTGGTCTCAAGGATGTCCATATGTAGCTGTTGAACTATATCATGGTTCACATTTACAGTCCTATAATTATATGCAGTACAAGGATTGAAATCTTGGTTGTAACAGCCAATACCAGCCAAGTGCCAGGATAACCACAGCCAGTATGCACCAAGTAGGCCGAACCAGGCCAATAAGTGCTTAGATTGCACCAGATCAGTGTGGATCAAACATGAGCTAGTCCCAAACTGAATGATACCACCAAATACCATCAGGAAACCTTCTAAACCCTTTTTCATTGTGTTGTCCACAAGGAGTATGAGACAATGAGGAGCCATGCAATTGAAGCAAGTATTGCTGGCTTTGGGATTATAAACAAGCTCCTGTCTTGCTGACGGCCTCTCTTCCCCCTTTTACATCTATTGAAACAGGGAGATGGGAGATTGAAGAAATCAGGTAGGGATAATTTGTTAGGAAGTTTCAATGGTTTAGGAAGTAAGGTATCATGCATTAGAACATGCATCTGCTATCAAAATTAGGATATATTTCTATGTCAAAAACATGGTCATTGTTGTTCAGTTATATGGCAACAACATCCTCTAATCATCATTGTCAAATTAATGCTTGTAGTAGACTATTTCATCTCGAATCTTAATAATCTTCAGCATCATACATTATTTCCACAAGCCTAGTCCCATCACACGTCTTAATACATGTAAATAGATATTCAATGTATTTTTTTAAATCATAACTTACATGTTAAGTAATCGAATAAGACAAAAAAAAAATGTGGCTCAAATAAGACAAAGAAACTAAAGAACAGGTCATTTTTGCAAAATTCCCATTTGATGAAAAAGGATAGTTATGGATTTATGTTAGGATGCTAAATTATGGAAAATGTTAGTCACTTGCATTCATTGGGTAGTCGATGGTTAAGAGAGGAAAGCATTCACTTACGGTCTTTATTTGACTAATGAAAATCATACGGAACTATGTTAGAGATTACTTGGTAATGTTTGCAAGGAAAGTGCATTTGAAGAGTGTATGAAATCTACCACAAAGAAGCAGTGAAAGACACTAGAAATAGCTGCAGTGACAGTAGTGAAATTCCAGCCATGGTGAAACTACAACAACAGTTAACCCTATATATTTTTATCTTTAACAAAATTCTCAGCGAAATACATAAGGAAAAGTGGCATATAATAACCAATAGGGGATTTCCAGGTCTCACCGTAACCAAAAAAATCAGAGATTTTGATTTAGGTTAAGAAGTGCACAGAAAGCAAATGGTAGGATTTCATGGGTTTGAAGGAACAAGTAATCAGTCTAACCTACCAATAGCCTGTTTCGTCCATAAAGAGGTAATTAATCATTTGAGTGACAAGAAAGTGCTTACTTTAGAACAATATTACCACAGAAGAAGGAAAAAGAGTACTAAATATGTTGCAGTTGGTCCTATTGCACCTCCAATTGGATTTTGATGTCACAACAAAGTTGTTCTAGACTTCTAGTTCTGGTACCAGTTCTCCTTGGACATAACATAACAATATTTTTTCTTGTTAAGGAACTAAATGAGGGAGTGAGGGACCTTGACTATTTTCTTTGTGGTATAACAAGAATCGAATGTGAAGGTTGATAAAATGGTAGAAAGGGCCACAAATATGGACAATAGCTGTAACAGGATTTGGTGATGAATTTTAGACTTCGAAATGATTGGGAAGGGTGCAAGGATGGTGATTAGTGAAGGTTGCAGAATGCCGGAATCATCAGTTGAAGATTCCTGATACTAGGATCCAACCATCACTATGCCAACAAGGGACTTTTGTAGGAATTTCACCATTATTGATCCAAAAGGGGTTCATTAAAAGGATCTGACCACGTTGGTTCTAAGATCATGATTGAGCACAAATTAATGAACCAACCAATCATGGTCAATTGCATTAAAAGATAGGCCACTTCATAATTGAAGCTCAAGAATCGGCAAATGAGCCATTAATCACTTTATCATAAGGCAGGTAAGCATCCATCTATTACAGTGATTTGACCATATACTTGCATTTTGACATCCTCAAGCAGATCATGTAGCGAGATCTGTAAAGTGGACTGGAAGCATCTAACCTAAATCTATATTAGTTTGGGGTCAGGCTTCAGGTAATTATAACTTTTTAAGGGGGCTTTTGCAAGTATTTTAGGATTTCTGTTCTAGTGGCTAAAACTTACATTCAAACATATTTCCTCTTTCTTTTGGTAATAAGTGATATAATCAGCAAGTTAAGGAAACCAGCTAGTTTTGCTAAAGACCCAGCCCCTTTTCATGAAGGGAAAAGACAGCAAGAGCATCCCTCCTCTCTGCGCTCCCCCCCGCCCAACAACTCTCATGAGCAAAAGAGGAATTGCCAACATCTTAAGCTCGGCAAAGAGAAAGGGAGTGATAATAAGAGAAAGATATGATAGACACAATGTGTTGCCAATGTGCAGGCATCACTAGCAAGGTCGTGCAAACTCGCATGTGTGCCACCTATGTCTAAAACTGGAAATAAGACAAGGATTAGTAGCGCCAGTCCTATTATCTTGAGATTCAAGGACTTTCACTACCAAGATACCACCTTCTCAAAAGAGGAGGTAGTAGCTGGGCTACGAATCTAGGCTAACAACTATGAGCTACGGGTGAACTGAGGTAAAGCAAGATAAATAGTGGCAAATACAAGGTAAAGATAAAGATAAATGAAATGATAGCTATTTGATTGGCCAATAGTCCTCTATATTCACATTTTATTTTTCATACATCACATTGTAAATAGTCAGATAATCATTTGCTTCCAATGCTGACACCTATCCACGTCCATCTCCATGTCTTTCTGCTGGTTCCAACAGTCACATTTATGAACTCCACCATGGTTCACCGAACCGCCCCAAATCAGGTAGTTCTAGGTATGGCAAACTGTACAAGCGGCCTACTGGTGCAGTTTGGACATTCGATTCGGAACACCGATAAAAATGGAGGGAGGGAGAAGGAAAGAGAGGAAAAGAGAGATAGACAAGGAAGTGAAGGAGAGGAAAAAGCCGATAATGGTCGTTGGTGGCTTGCTGAGGTCGCCGCAGGACTGTCGAGGCCTCCAAAGCTTCGCCCTCCTCCAAAAAGATGAGAATAGAGAGCTATAGAGAGAGAGGGAGGGAGAGAAGTGGAAGGAGGGGGAGGCAGCAAGGAGGCTGACTGTGGCTATCGGAGGGCCATCAAGGCCCTTAGAAGGCCGGATCCTTCCCCCCCCCCCCCACCCACGGCCTCCATTGAATCAAAATAGTGGTGACCCACACCTATTTCATTATGTTTATTTTTTGTTTCTGTTTTACAATGCATAGTGAAGCCGGCCTGTATGGGTTTTGGTTTTGGTTCTGCAAACCTTGATATCCACATCCCACGGCAACCACTCACATTCTCCCGCACATCTCAACTTTTATTATTAGGTCAAAGGTCCAACTCACACCTCATTGGATTGAGTTGACTTCAAACCCAATATATCCCAAGTTAACACCACTTGTCACTTGACCTATACCTCTGTGATGCACTATGTGAGACTGCAACCATTCAAGCTTCCCTAACCGAACTTTAGGCATGTCAAAAATATTTCATGGCAACCCATCTAAAGTTGTCCTTTTTCATTCATCAGATTTATCCACATGGTATCCATCTAGACAATCCCATAAGTCCATGTGGTGCAAACACGTAGAAGAAAAAAAAAAACAGGAGGCAAGAAAGGATGAAAGCAATAAATATTAAAGGATACGAAGAAAAGGGGGGAAAGAGAGATGGCCTAACCAACCAACCCATCCCCACCCTCAAAAAAAAAATAAAAATAAACATAAATCCTCTCCAAAGGTCTCTCCTGCTTTGAAGGCATATAAGTTGTTGCTTAAAAAAGTCTCTTGCAACTTTTAAGGTAAAATAAAAAAAACATTTCCCTAAAAAGTTTAAGTGACTAGTAATATTGTTTGTGAAGTACTTCTATGAGAACCAGAAGTTGGAAAAGCACTTTTAGAAGAAGCTAGAAAAACTGACTTATAGGTTCTAACTGCTACTTTTAGAAGATTGCTCCATCTCATTGAAATAGTAAGCCTATGCGTAAAAAATGGTTGCACAAATGTGGTTGCCAAAATAAGATATATCAACAAGTACTTTTTAATTAATAATTTACATGAATCTACTTTTGGAAGATATTTCTTTTTTTAAAAAAAAAAAGATAAAACAACACCAAGCACGTCTTCAGTCACAACTACTGGATGAGGGTGGCTATGTATTGTCGGTAGAGCAATTTAAGTCTTGGAGCAATAAAAGTAAGACAAGTGACATGCAGTCGGCTCTTGCATTAAAATCAATAAAGTTTCTTCTAAAGCTTCAATCTCGATTTAGGACCCATAGTAGTATCACATCGGTACAATGTCGATTCACCTAACACAAGGTTAGTTCAATGTACCGACGCTAGGTACATCCCCATACCAAGTATCAGTCCAGTACTAATACGGTAATAATATGCCGACACAAGGTAGTACACACTAGTATTGTGAACTTTTGTTTCTTTGGTTTCCTTCTTCAGCTTCTTGGTTCCTCGATCTTTCAACTTTGCTTTATAATTCAACACAAGGCTTGAGTTAACATCGTCACAATGGTAGAACATTCTCTTGGATCAACGATGATTGTGATACAAGATTTCTACATGAAAGCTAAAAAAAGTTCAAACTCACAAGATAAAACAATTAGATTTGAATTATATATCAGGTATAAAATAATGGTGAATTAGGTATCCCTTATCAAATCAACATTAGCTTTGCCCCATGACTTTGCTTTGCCAATTTATTTATTCTAGGTTGCTTTGAATTATCCATTTTCAACCACCAAAGTCTTTACCAGTGCTCATATAATGCTCTTGTCATGATTACATTAACCAACAGCTTTATCTTTCCTTTGACAACATTGAGGGTGATAACTTCAGCAATCTGATACTACAGTACGAAATAAAAAGAAAGAGGAAAAACAAAAGAAGGGAATGGAAGCAAATGAGAATGAAGATAACATGGAAAATTCAACCTGAAGCTTTATTAACTTGCTAGAAACTCAAGAATCAAACTTTTGATTGTCAAACTTGTATTCGAAGGTTCGATATATGATTTTTTTATATAGAAAAAGCCTGCTGAACCCTATGAAAACTTAAAATTAACCCTGACCAGTAATATAAGGCTTTAAGGAGTTTTATAATCACTACATTTGACCCAAGTACATCCTGCAAACTCAGGAAGTCAGCCAACCATCAAAAGTTCCAAAGACAACTAGTCAGGTTACTTCTATATCCCTATTGAATCTAGAGTAGAAAATGGGAAAAGCTGAAGCTTTCTGCAAACAAAAGCCAAAAAACTGGCAGGGACCATAAATGCTAGACCATTAGAAACTCTAGCTTATTTTTCTACACAGTTTGCAGTCAATGGCTATTTTTGACTAAGCAATAGACAAATATAGGTGATACAACATTTGTTGGAATGACTATCAAATCCAATATTGCTGACTTTAATCTTCAGATCCAAGATATGTAGTCCTTAGCAAAAGATATTCTTTCACTGCTTTTGGTGATTAATTTTCTCCAAGGCTTTGAGAATGCAATGCTGCTTTTACCTTTTTCGTGCCTTAGCCTTCCCCAATTGCACTGTTCATTAGTCATTGTCTTGAAAGAAAACCCCCTATAACACCTAGATTGCCCATAAACAAGCTAGCAACCTAGCGTATGTTCAAGCAACTCAACTATGTCTTGGTCTGACCTGTTTTTCGGGCTGAGCAGATGTTGTGGCAATGATCAAGTATTATGAATGGTGAGTGCTGATATTAGCAAGTCCTGTGGGCATATCACCATTCGATTGTCTATTTCACTGGTGCCCAAACACTATTTTTGTAATTTAAAAGTTTCACTAATTCTTAATAATTTGTATTTGTATTCATTGTTCAGTAAAGCAGGTTGTTGCATTAACCTAAATGAACCACTTGTCCTTTTCATATGATCAATTTACTTGTGTAATTTGTGGGCAGAAACTATAGATTTCTGAGTTCACATGCAATATTGCACTAAAATAGTCAAAAATAAACGTAGAAATGTTTCTTTGACAAAGTATTTCTTTGACTAACATATTATTTCCATTACATTCTTCTAGTTTATTTTTTTAATATTTGTGAATGTATAAAAAAGGATGGCCCAATGCATGCGGCTCCCGCCACTACATGATCTGGGAAGTGTCAAATGTATGCAGCTTTCCCCTACGTATGGAGAGGTTACTTCCATGCCTCAAACCCATGACACTCAGGCCACAATGGAGCAATCTTACTATTGCATAAGGCTCATCCTCATATTTATGATTTTATACCAAAATAATTAACCTAAGCATCTATTTAAGAATTTTCCTTATATCTACAAACTATGCAATTCAAGCCCCCCTTTAGGGCACTAAGATAAACCTTGGAAAGTGTTTTTTTAATTACTATGAGGCAGCAATTAGGTTTATAAATAACAATAAATGAAATATCTAAACTAGAGAAAGCTCTATATCCTTTTCTAAACTATAGTTTATGCCCATAACACTCCCTATAGGCATAATTCCATGATTTATTAACATTGATTCTAATGATGATCGACATTCTCCTTGATAGAGAAACAACTGATTGAAACTAATACATGCAGCCAAAGAATGAGGAACCATCCTGAACCGCCCGGTTTGGAGCATACCGAGCCATAGCGGCGGTGGACTGAGATGGTTCTGACTTTCAAAATGAAAAACCGAAGGGAGAGAGGGAGAAAAGGAAAGAGGAAAGAGAGCAAGGGGAGGATGGAAAGAGAGAGAGAGGGAGATGGAGGGTGGCGGACGGCCGATAAAAGCTGTAGGAGGGCCACAGAGCGCCAGGAAGAGGCATAGAGGGGCAGAGGGGCTCCGCCCTCCCGACCTCTGTTTCATTCAAAACAAAGGTCTTGGATGGGTCCCCTTCTATTTTGAAAATTTTAAGCAAAGACAGCAAGTGGTTTGTCGACTTCACTTAAAATTTTTAAAATAGAAAAAAAAAAATTTATTTTAAAAATATTAAGTGAAGTTAGCAAAGAGGTCACTGACTTCTCTTAAAATTTTCAAAATAAAAAATAAGGCCCCGTTCAAGACCCTTATTTCAAACGAAATGAAGGTCCAAAGGACAGAGCCCCTCCACCCCTCCATGCCACTCCCCGGTGCTCCACTAGCCTCCACTGACTGCTCACCACCCTCCATCTCTCTCTCTCCCTCCCTCCACCCTCTCTCTCTTTTCCTATCCCTCAGTTCTTCCTCTCCCCCACCCTCTTTACCATGATGGGCCACACTCCGCTAGCCTCCGCCGGCCTTCACCTTCTCTCTCCCTCCCTTCTTCCCTTTTCCTCTCTCTCCCTTTTCCTCTCTCTCATTTTCCCTCTCCCTACTCTTTGTTGTCGGTATATGCCCAAACGGCACGAGGGCATTACCGAACTATGCCACCAGCCAACCAATATAGACCCTGGTACTTGCACAGCGAACCTGGTTTATAGGTTTTTGTTTAGTCATCGTAGATAATCCGGTCATAAAAAATACGATCACTAGAGAGTTGTTTAGTGTCACTAAGACATCAACTTGGTGTAACCAAAATGCCTTCAAGCAGTATAAATGAACTGTATATGCAAAAGTAAATTTGCTAGCTATTTGCAATCACAACAACTATTAAAGGTGAGCTTCACATATACAATGCAAAAGATACCATCGAAGAACTTATACTAGCATGGCAAACCATGACTTCAAGCAAAATGTTGAATGTGATCTTAAATATGTACATAAGATTTTAACAGAAAGCATACCTGCAAGTGGAAACAAATACAATGGCTGAACGGATACCCTCCTCCTCCATCTTAGACAAGACGTGATAAAGATAAAGATCCTTCAATTTCTTAGGGGTGAATATATATTGTTGTTTTAAAGAATCTACTGTTTTGAACCCTTCATATGCCTCAAAAAAATATGATCTGTTTGCAGAAATCTCAAGCAATGCCTGCAGCTCATTTGTCATCGTTGCAGAAAACAGAAGAGTTTGCCTATTCTTAGGCAAACATTGAAATATCACTCTCAGTTCCTCCTCAAAACCAACATCCAAAACCCTATCAGCCTCATCCAGAACTAGAAACTGAGAGAAACCAAAAAAACTAATAGTTAAATAGCAATCCAAAGTGACATACTAAGTATCCAAAGTGACATACTAAGCACTTTCTAATAAATTTGTAGGGACATAGCCTATCAAGTTACAGTGAAAGGTACAACTGATGAAGAAAGAAAGTACTAACTGAAGACAATAGAAGATCAAACATTTGTTGCTGCATGTGCAAAAGCAATAAATTCTAGCCAATCCTAATTTCATTTTCACCAACACTTTTAAAGCAAAGAGGGAGAAGATAGAAGTCCATTGGCAAGTACATGGTATCATCAGATTAATTAAGTATTGGAGAAAATAAGAAACATTCTAATTAACCATTGTCCTGCAAATAACTTTAGCACTAATTTGATTTTTGGTGTACTATCAGAAATTCTATTAATAATTCAAGTGCTTTTCAAAATATGTAATTTAATTTCATTAAAAGATTGTACTGTAAATTAGGTGCCAATGTTTGTTCAATGCGATTTGGGGTTTGGCATCTGAAAAAGGATCATAAAATCTGCAAACATAAGATCCATTTGACTTCCAACCATACAGCACCTGAACCCACCCGAAAAGACCAAAACAAAGAAAAGGGAACAAAAGCTAGAAGCAGTCATTTAGCTACCTCCAAGATAACTGCAGTACCGGAGGAATGAGATTTGACAGCATTTCAAGCTCTTGTCTATCATAACTGGCAAGAGATCAGCTGCACTATTCACCAATTGATAGTCTGATGCAAGAGTTTAGAGTTTAAGGCTGCCTACGAGCGAGAATGGGCCAAGAAGTAAAGCATTCCCCTCAGACACAGAGAGAGAGAGAGAGAGAGAGAGAGAGAGAGAGAGAGAGAGAGAGAGCTGCCTATGAGTGAGAATGGGCCTAGAAGTAAAGCATCCCCCTCAGAGAGAGAAAGAGAGAGAAGAAGAAGAAGAAGAAGAAGAAGGAGAGAGACAGAGAGAGGGGAAAAGGGTAGCGGCTTGCTATCCAATACCAGAATTCTAGACAGTTTGGAACTGATTGGAGTCTTGGACACTATCGAGAAAGAGGGAGATAACAAGTCCTTGTACAGTTTCTAGGGTCAATAACTAGTGCAGAGAATAGGTTTGAGGGTTTTATGGATGGAGAAAAGGCAAATAATTTGTTTCTAAGGGATTTGGAATATAAAACCCTTATTGCGTCTGCATATGTTACCTCCGTGCAGAATTCATTTGGTTTTATTATTCTCAACCAGGGGGCAGGGGGGAGGCCTTGATAAAACAACAAAGAACATAACAAGTTGAGGATATTGAAATGTAATCAAATCTAAGATCAGTTATTAACCATAGAAAATAAATAGTCAAGAAGACAGACAATAAGAAGAAAGTAAACTGATTAAAGAAAAGAACATAACAAGTTGAGGATATCGAAATATAATCAAATTTAAGATCAGTTATTAACCATAGAAAATAAATAGTTGAGAAGACAGATCAATAAGAAAAATGTAGACTGATTAAAGAATGGAGAAGAAGAAGTAACACACATGCACAAGCACATGCATGCACAGAGTAAAAGAAGGGGAGTGAAGACTGCCAGACTGTACATTCTCTTATTTAAATCAGAATCAACTCAAAAACCCAGTGAACTTTGGTGGGTGTGTCATGATCAATGGGTTGACCACAGGCCAACCATGCAACAGAGAATTTAAGAAAAATTGTGATGACATCTGATTTCTCATGTCGAGAATCCCTTGCCTGTCCTCCCATCTTCCAACGTACCATCTCCCACTCTCTCTTATGTCTGGCCTATCCTCATCTGATCCACTATGGCTAACCCTCCTCCCCAGATCTTCAATTCCTATGGGTAGCACCAACAACTGATTCAATGAAGATTAAAGCCCATATATAAACAAAGAGAAGAAAGAAGAAGAAATTTCCCTTTTGCTTGCAGGTTCCTTCCAGTCCCAGCATCAGCAGTAGAGGGTAAGGAGGGATAAAACAAGCAATCAAACAGCATTTTCCGTGTCTTACAGACATCAGGGACAACCACTAATCCATGTGACTTTCTCTTCTCGCTTCTTGGCCAGCAATGTCAGACAACAGCTTCCTTCTCTTCTTACCCAATAATGGTGTCAAAGAGCAAGAAGAGGGAACAGGTGATGACAGAAAGTGGAGGGAAGAATAAATAGATAACTTACCCTATTCCTTTTTTTTTGTGGGGGTACATACCTTGGTCCAATTTTATTCTTTTTCTTCCTGCTTTAACCACTGAAGTGGCAGCCTAATGATAGTTTGAACCAAGCAGTTTAAGCAACTAAACTGCCATGGTAAGAGCTAGCTGTTTTGTTTCATCTAACTTCATTCAATCCAAACCATATCAGCTGTGGGATGAAGGATTGACCCATCTATGTTTTAAAACATTACAAAAGCCCACAATCAAACAAATAAATTACAACCTTTATATAGATTTAAAACCGTAGCAACATTAGATCCTGAACCATAGCAACATTAGATCTTGACCCTTGAATTAAATAAATCCTAACCATCAATTGAAACATAAAAAAAGAAGCCCGTGATAGAAAGAGAACTCCTTGGCAAGAAAGAAAAATCCTTGGTAAGAATCACCAGTACATCACCAGGGAAGTTCTCTGCCTTTATTACTACATATATTACCATCAATAGTACCTGACACGATAATACTACAGTAACAAACACTACAGACCCTCTAAAACTCACTAGCACCCTTCCTAATATTATGGATTGTTGGCCCTTAGATCAGTTAAAAAGAGGTGTTACTTTGAAACTAGAGCTCCAATATGCATCGATCAGATGCCCATGACTCTGATATGCACCGAAAAATTGCTTCTGCATCACAGTTTCAGTTGACCTAAGTTACTCTTCATTACCATATTTATCTAAAATTTTGGAAGTTTCTATTTAACATTTCAGCAAGCCCAAGAGAGTTCTCAACCAAGGGATAAAGTACTGCTATCAATGAAGGTACCAGTTTGGGACCGGGTTCATACTGTAACAATACAGTAGGGTACCAACAGTCCTAACTCCTATGCTTTGGCGTAGTTAGCTTATAGCTTGAAAAATGTAGGGTAGCTTGAAGTTAGTTATGCTATAAAAATGTTAGAACATATATGTCCAAATTAAGTTCACCAAATATAACATTCCTATGCTACCTACCTATTCATGTGAATAATGAAGCAGCACATCATGACAAATATATATATATATATATATATATATATATATCCTTTGTTTCAAAAATTTTGAAACAAGCATGGCAAGCATGCCCTAAAGCAATTTACTCTTTTTAACTCACAGAAAGGCTTTGTGGGGAATTCATTGCAAAAGAAAAATAAATTCATGTTGTTTGCTTCATGAAAATTTTATTTTTAAGAGAGATTTTTTATGAAAAAACATGCATCATCACTATGATATTTATTGTCTTATTGAATACTTGAAGAAGGGTTTCTCCTCTATTTGGTTTGACAAAAAGCTTCCACTATCTTTTGTGATCATAATGAGATCCTTGTTATGCTAGTAGCATTATACTACACTACTTAATATGAGAAGGTTGTATTAATGAGTCAGGTTTTTTGACAAATAATACATCAACATATACGTTTAGAAGTTGACACCTCAAATGCTTCCAACCAAGGTATATCAAACTGGTACCATGACTCATATCGATCAGCTATGTACTGGTCCATATTGCGCCATGCCTAAAGGTATTGAAACAGGGAGGAGGAGGAGAGGAAGAAGTAAAGGGAGGTAGACAGAGACAAAAGGGAGGGAGAGGGAGAGGGGGGAGAGAAAAGAGAGGGAGACGGAGATGAGGGGAGAGAGAGAGAACGAGAGGAAAGATGAGGCAGATCCACCACAGCACCATTGCCACTGATGAAGGCAAAGGAAAGTCGATGAGAGAGGGAGAGGGAAGAAAGAGTAAGAGGAAGAGAGAGAGTGAGAGAGGTGAAAGAAAGGATCTGGGAGGTGGGGAGGGTTGGCTCGGTAACTTACTGGGCAGCAGGGTTAGGCCAGGGAACCAAGGTGTCGACAGAGGGGAGAGGGAGGGAAGAGAGAAAGGGAGCATTGATGGTCGATGTATCTAGGATGATCGTCGGTCCGCAAGGGCAAGATAAGTGTGAGCAGATGGGAGAGACTGAGGCCCCTTGTTCAACGAACCATCTCAAATATATAGGATGAGCCGTATCGGTGACCGACTAGTCCGATTTAGTATGCCTTGAACCAACCGGTTTAGTATGCCTCGAATCGGCCGATTCGGCACAGTTCAGCAAATTATGCTTCCAACACTGTCTAATGATCAAATAAAAAATCACAAAGGAATCATAGATTTCTGACAAGTTCATTGTTATATAATCCACAAATGAACAAGCAAACTTACAACTGGAAGGTGTATATGTTGAACAATGCAAAGCTTGAGTTATACCATAATTAACAACTTTCTAAGAGATCCTATCAAGTTTGTTCTACCACTGTTTAAGAAGATCAACTCTAGCTAAGGTGGGATATCCATAGTCTTCCTTATACCATCAAGGCCCATCAATATCAACAAATATTCCTCGTGATCTCACCATGCTCTCTTCCAAACTAGACTTTAAATTCTAGACATACTAGAGAAAAATGCTGAATTAAATTGCATCATGCTCCACCACCCTCCTAGGCTGATTGCAATCTTTGAATTTTTTTTTTGGTTCAACTCAATAAATTTATGGTTGATTTGATTCACTCATTCCATATCCTTCATCTATCTTAGGACAAAACAAATTTCGCATCAAAAGTCGTGCACTTATCTTTGGTCTTTCGTCGAACAACTTCTAGGGTGCTCTTGAACTCTGTTGGAATGGCCGAGAAAGGCAAGAACTCGAGTGGAAGCAGCCGATCGATGCTAGAAACCAAGGTGGAGGGGAGGTCGTCAACAACTTAAGGACCGCCGCGGCAACCCCATTGGATGGACCACAAGATCACGCCTGAGGAAGTGGAAGAACTTCAATGCTACTTTACGGATATTTTAGAGTTCCCAAAGGAGATAATGGAGGATTCCAAGAAGCAATGGGAAAACGTTTCTGTCTTGGTGCAGAGTGTCGGCTGGTGAGTGCCAACAGATTGGATTGCCAAGGAGTTTCGTGATCGAGGTAAGCTTCAATATGATCCGGAGCAAGGTTTTCAAAACCGGTACCGATGGCCATTCCAGCTGGTCGATGGCATGATCCGATATAGTTCCATACCGGATTAAACTGACGCGAACCGAAACAAAGAAAGGAAGGGAACTGGGAGGAGGAAAAGAGAGAAAGAGAGAAAAATAGAGTGAGAGAGGGAGGAAGAAAGAAAAGGAGGGAGGGGAAGGAGCCACCGTGGCTGCCGAACGGCGCATTCCACGTGCGTGGCGCCGTGGACATGGGATTTTTTAAAAAAAATGGAATTTAAGTGAAGCCGGCAAACTATTTGCTGGCTTCGCTGTTTTTGCTTTTTTTACAAACATTAGAAAAAATGAAGTCGGCAATCCGATTAAAAAAAATGAAGCCGGCTTCGTTGTTTTTGCTTTTTTTTACAAAAATTAAAAAAAATGAAGCCAGCAATCCGATTGCCGACTTCATCGATTTTAATTTTTTTTTAAAAACATCTTAAACAGTGAAGCCGGCAAAATTGTCGGCTTCACTATTCATCTCTGTTTTTAAAAAAACCCGACACATGAACAGGGGCAACAGTCCCTGTTCCGCGACCGCAATGCCGTCCAAACCGCTTCCACCGCCTGATGGCCACGGCGGCCACCCAGAGTCCTACGGTGGCTTCTCCGTTGGTTTGTCCTCCCATCTCCGGTGGTCTCCCCCCTCTCTCTCTTTTTCTCTTGTTTAACAGCCCTATCAAGTAAACCGAGCGGAAGCGGCCCTCCGACCGCCGCAGCAGAGCACCGCCAACGTCCGACGATGTCCTCTCTCTCCCTTTCCTCCTCTCTCCCCTCTATTTCTCTCTCTTTCTTTTCCAACATCGACATGCGCTATTTTCCACATCGGAACCATCCCGATTTTCTGTCGGTCCGATTCGGCACACTCCGAACCGTTCGATTCTGGACGGTTCTGAGAACGCTGATCCAGAGCCTTTCACCCTTGCTGAAGACCATCACCTCATCAGATTTCGATCTGCAGAAGACAACAATGCCATCATTGCCAGTGGGCCCTGGTTCGTCGCCAGCCAACTTCTTGCAATGGAGCCGTGGGTTCATGATTTTGTCCCTGACACTAAGAAGGTCCGTCGGATTGTTTTGTGGCTCCGGCTTCCGGAGCTTCCAATGGAGTGTTGGAGGCCAGAAACTCTACTGGACATAGCAGCAAAGGCCGACCAACCGATGGATGCAGATGAGTTCACCGATCGGCACAAGAAAATCAGATTCAATCGAATCTGGGTGGCGATTGATTCACTAGAGCCCTTGAGACCTGAAATATCGATCCATGGGAGTGATGGTTTGTTTGGCAACCTTCCGTCTACCAGAATGTGCCAGTGGTTTGCCACCACTGCGGCCGATTGGGACATCCTGACGATGACTGTGGGTTTCTCCAGGAGACGGTGGCCAGCGGAGGACGTCATCTTCAACCGAGAAACTTCTTCTCTTCTCCGTTGACCACTAAGGATGGATTGGAGGGTAGCGGTCCGACGGTGGTGATGGAGCGGCCCTTCGATAGTGACTTCTCAAATCCACCTACCACGCCCTTTTAGGGCTTCTTCCAAGCCATAAAAAGGAGATGTCCCTAACTCGGAGTCTTTAGTGCCTATTTCGTCCCCCCTCGTTTGGCTTCGCTGCAAGTGCAGGGGACCTCGCCAAGCTCTCCATCAGACTCTGACAGGTGGCAAAAGCCCACGAAAGTCACCTGCCACCATTCACCGAAGAAGAATGCTGAATCAGGACAAGACGATGTCAACCCGGTTGAGTTGGGCTTCCACTACCTCCTTGATGCGGGTCTGGTTCAGAACGCTATGGAATTGGGTTTTGTCGCCAACCCAGATCTGCATGATACCCATATGGCTAAGGTTAGTGGACCTTCTCTTAAGCGTGCTAGAAGCCTAATGAGGCTGGCTCGAGTCCAAACGATCCAAAAGCCTACTGGGTCCTCGTCATTGGGCTCTTCTGCCGAGCCGAACTCTGTAAGCCCAAGCAATGGACCACTCCCGCGTCTTACGCCGATAGTTGCACTGCTGCTGCCAGCTATTTTGCCAGTAATGACCTCTTCACCGATAGCTGCTCGAGAAGATGTGAGCCATACCGCCGCCTCGTCTTCCCCGTCAACCGGCATGATCTTGACAGCCCGTCCTCCAATGATTAGTAAGGCCTTATGTTTACTCGAACCTCCATCTTCCACACGGAGTGCCACGGACGATGGGGAGGAGCCCACCGATGGTAGTCGGTGTGAAAAACCGACCCCACCTATAGGGGAGTCTTCAACCAAGGAGCTTGTGACGTCGATGGAGACTATTACGAATAGTGGCTTCTGTGCGGGTGGGACTGGGAAGACGGTGGGCTGTGAGGAGACTGTGGGCCGCTTGAAGCTGACCCTCTCTGCTGCACCAATAATAATCGAGTTTAGTTCCGGCATAGAAACTGCGATTGGAGGGGATAAGAAGGGGATTGTGGGAGGCTGTGGTTCACCCTCACAGAGACGTTGATTTGTTTGCAATGAAGGTGCTTCTGTGGAATGTTTGGGGGGCAAGAAAGCCCTCTTTCTAGTCTGCTTTTAGAAGGTTCATGCAACTTCATGGTCCTAATCTGTGTGTTCTCATCGAAACCAAACTCTATGGTTCAAGTTTAAACCGTGCTTGTCATTTTTCGACGAACTGGGGGTTCTATGCTATATAGTCTTAAGGTCTGTCAGGGGGTATTATTGTTGTGTGGAGACGAATGTTGCTATAATAGATGTTTTTCACGGATATAATCAGTAGGAAGCAATTGTTATTTCTGAAATAAATAGATCTATTTGGCTTTTGTCTGGTGTGTATGCTAGCATTGATTATAGAGAGAGGAGGGTTGTCTGGCAAAAGATATCATGCATGATTGATCAAGGCATCCCTATAATGGTAGCTGGGGATTTTAACTGCATTGTGGGATCACATGAGAAGTGGGGTGGTCAGCCGTTTGTGAATGATATTGGATCTCGAGAATTTAGATATTTTATCCAATCTACCAATTTAGTAGATTTGGATTTTGTCGAATTTGCCTTCACTTGGTGCAACAACGAACAGCAGAGAGCTAGAGTCTGAGAACGACTGGATAGGTTCTTAGCATCGGCCTCCTGGATCCAGAATTATCCTAACTTTCTGGTTCATCATTTATCGCGTATTGCCTCTAATCATTGTCTGATTTTGCTTATTTCTGATTCCTCCCCTTCCTCATTTTGGAGCCTATTTCGCTTTGAAAAGTTCTGGCTTTCTTACCCCCGATCATGGGACATTGTGCGGAAGGTTTGGAGACTGTTCGTGAGAGGGGATGCCAGATATTGAGTGTCAAGGAGGCTGGAGTTGACATGGAGGCGATTATTATGGTGGAACAGAGTCGACGTAAGTGATATCTTTCAGAGACTAGAGGGTGTGGAGGCAGCTATCTCGGAGCTCCAGGATCGTGAGGATCAGAATGGACTTGCAGATCATGAGTTGGCTGATCTTCGAGGTAGACTGGCAGAATATCATTCACTTTTGCAACAGCAAGAAATGCTTTGGTGGCAAAAGCCCAGAGTTTAGTGGCTCAAAGAAGGAAATCGGAATACGAGATTTTTCCATTAGGCAACCGCCATTCGAAGACACAGGAATTAGATCCCCACAATAAAGAAGGTGATGGTCATTGGAAGATTGAGGAGGATGAGGTCAGACAGGAGCTGTTGCACTTCTTTCGATCAAGATGGACGATGCATTCTAAAGGAGATGGCGCCTCTCAGCTTACCCCCTAGTGAGTTTGTGTTGGAACAAGAAAATAGGGTGCTAACTGGTGTAGTGACAACTGAAAAGGTGCGGGGGACAATGTGGATGATGGCAGAGGACAAAGCCCCTCGGCCTGATGGTTCCCCGCCTCTTCTTTCACCGCTATTGGCCTATCATCCAAACGAACATAGTAGCTACTATGCAGAAGTTCTTTACTACTGATCATATATCGGTTGACTGGAAGCGGACATTCATCGTCCTTTTATCGAAGAGGGAGGATGCATCTGAGCCGAGCCATTTCTGACCCATTAGCCTGTGTACCACCTTATATAAGTTATGTGCCAAACTAATGGTTGGTGGGATGAAGCTTATTCTTCTCCGGTTGATTTGCCCTGAGCAGAGGACTTTTGTTAGAGACTGAAGTATCTCCAATAATATTCTCATTACCTAAGAATTTATGCATGATCTCCAACAGGCATCTACTCGCCGCAGTCTCATGACAATCAAGCTGGATACGGAACGCATCTATGATTGGATAAGTTGGCGATTTCTGCAGCAACCATCGGAAGAGTTTGGTTTCCATCCTCACTGGATCAATTGGATTATGGCATGTATTTGCAGTCCTACTTTTGCTATCCTGATCAACGAGACGCCAACTAAATATTCCTGCTCATCAATCGGGCAGCGGCAAGATTGTCCTTTATCCCCATATCTTTTCATTCTTTGTGCTAATACTCTTTCGCGAGCCCTTCGTGCTGTGTCCCAGGGTCTGGATCTAGATCCTTATCTACCAGCTCCTGGGGCTCGACCGATCTCGTACTTGCTCTTTGCAGATGATTGTTTGTTGTTGGATCGAGCATCAGTTCGAAATGCTATTAGCTTTCGAAGAGTCTTGGAGGAGTACTACCTCTCTTACAGCCAACAGGTGAACCTCCACAAATCAGTAATCCATTTTAGTCCGAAGACACCAATTCAACTTCGGCATATGATTCAGGGTATTCTTGGAGTGGCGGACCATAGTGAGGTCTTGCATTACTTGGAAGTCCCTATTCCAGGTCGTCGACTCAGAAGGACTAAGTATGGTGGGGTGCTTCAATCGATCCAGGTGCGGCTAGAGGGATGGCAGGCTAGATTCTTATCCATGATGAGTAGGATCACCCTGGTGCAGTCAATCTTGAGTACTATTCTCATAAATCTATTGTCTAACACTTGCCTTCCAAAGCTCTTGGTGAAGCAGATTGAGCAGTATTTTCGAAGATTTCTATGGAGCTCAAGGCCTGGGGGCATCAGTGTGCATTTGCTATATTGGGATGATGTGTGCCAGCCGCTGGCGGATGGTGGTTTGGGGATCCAGTCCCTAGCCACTAGGAGGGAGGACTTCCTTGCTCGACATGTAGCCCGCTTTCTGCTGGATCCAGACAGCTGATGGAGCTCAGTGATGAGGGCCAAGTATGGATCATGGGAGGATGGAGCAGAGATCGAGCCGAACCGAAGGAGCTCTCTATTATGGAAGAAAATCTGTGAGAGGGCCTCTATAGTACGTTTACTGACTAGGTGGATTGTGGGCAATGGATAGTCTGTTAGCATCCTGTCGGATCCATGGATTGCTGAGTTACCACTGTGTCGCTGACCGACATTCATCAATATGGACATTGGGGAATCTATAAGAATATGTGATCTACTTATTCGGGATGGTGAGGGACATGACTTTGAGATCATGATCGAGCTGTTTAGAGGAAATTTGGTTAAGCGTGTGCAGTCGTTAGTGATTTCGAGGCACACCACCTCAGATGTCAGAATTTGGAGGTCCTCCTGTGTACCAAAGGTGCAAACCAAGGATCTTCACCACATGTTTCGAAAGGAACCTTCAAGATAGCTCGACAGTGGGTGGATCTGGAGGATTGGTGTGCATCCATGGGTTAGCCTCTTTTTTTGAAAGATGGCATGGCGATGGCTTCCGACCAAGTCTTTCCTGAGTGCTCGAGGTATGGACCTTCACACTACTTGCCCGATCTGCAGCAGGGAGGAAGAAACCAATGAGCACCCCTTTTCATTGCCAGAAGGTAGTGCAGGTGTGGCAAATGGCCGAGCTTAGTGGATTTCTTCTTCGAGAGGCCATGTCAATCCAAGAGTTCATGGAACAGTTGAGGCGATGCGCTACTGTTGGTGTATTGAGGCTAGTTAATATTCAAGCGGCCCATATAGCCTAGCATATCTGGTTTGCTAGGAATATTCTAGTGTTTGAGGCTAGGAGATGCTCGACGAGAATTATTTTGGAGAGAGCCTTGGTGCTGGCTATTGAGATGATTGATGTGGCCTCAAGACCCTCAAAGACCTGAGACTCCCAACCTACTTAAGTAGCAGCCCACGGTGTGTTTGTCATCTAGGAGCCCCCTCCTCTGATGTTTCTTAAGGTCAACTTCGACGACAGTGTCAGAGGCAAGAGTGGTGGATCTAGCTTCGTCATCCGTGATTTTGCTTCCAGATTTGTAGCGGTCGGAGGTAGTCACCTCTTTGATCCGTCCGTTCCCTCTGCAAAGCTCCAAGCTGCGTGGGCTGGGATTACCTATGGGTGGCAGATTCTTCATGCTGATTCTATGTTTATAGAAGGTGAATCGGCTATGGTGGTGTCTTGGCTTCATCGGTGCTCGCGTGGAGACGCTCATCACCCCTTATTGCATGATATAGCCTTTATGCTATTGGATTGTGTAGACTACAATATCAAACACATCTTTCGTGAGGCTAATACTGCAGCTGATTGGGTAGCTGTATTTGTTGCGGAGCACTCCGGATCGCACCTTTGGACTGCTTTACATGACATTCTTGCTCTCCTTAAGGATATTTTGTTTTCCAATTCTCTTGGATGTATTCATATTAGGAATTGAATGCTCCATTCTTATCAAAAAAAAAAAAAAAGAGCAAACTTCCTACCAAAGCTGACTATATATTTTACTTGTGCAGTATAGGTCAAATAGATTCAACAAAGTTTTGAGCTTTGGTAGGATAGGGATGCTAAGCACTGCTCAACGAAGTTTTGAGCTTTAGAAATATAATATTTTTGTTCATCAAGATCTAGCTGTATGATACTTGGACTTAGCTAAATTTTTTAGAAAAAAGCTTTATCATTTACTTTAAGTTTGTAGTACCTATCACCTCTTTAATCTAGCCATGAAAGTACAATTTGTATCAGTATTGTCCAGTTAACACAGTTCCTCAATCTATTATATTTGAACAACACATTACATTCTTAATAATGTTTTATATTTATAATTCCCCCAAAATATCAATATGCTGATATCATGCTACTTCAAACCAGGTTCAAAAACTTGGTCCCGCTTATGCTGTCAGCCAAGTCAAATGAGTTTCAACTTCAGTAAACTTGGGTGGAATTCATAGGTTTAGTTCAAACTTTTGAAATTTGAACTGAAAAATAATGTAAGAATCAAGAGAACAAAACAAATATTTTGGATATTATTTTAAAGTGAATCACAATTTATGAACCCTATGTGTATTATGTATGATCTCAAAAGTCAGGCACCAACTAAAAATTGCAATAGTAGTTAAAAATAAAAGATACCAAAAATTTAAAAATTAAAAGAATACTTAAAGAGTAGTAGAAGTTAAAAAATTTTGGTATGTTATTTGGTAAGAATCTAATGCACCAAATTTATACATTCGCGTCAAAATAACATTTTTTTTCTTTTATAAAACCATCCTCTTTTTTTATATTTTAGTTGTCTACAGACACTTCCAGATTTGCACAAAAAAAAAATTGATAGCATACTTCCAAAAAATATATTTTCCTTCAGTTACCTTGCTAATCAACATCTATATAATTGTAATCTACTTAAAACTTGCAAAAGACATGTTAAATATAGCACAATGCTCTTTAATATTTAATTATAAGCACAAACTTGATAAGACATCTGCCTAAAAGTTATCAGTTTAGGCCCCATAAACAAGTTTGGGCCAAAAATTTGAAATCTGTCTGAACTTCAAATTAATTTTGAGTGAAATGAGTATATTGCAGTGTCATTTTTGGAGTTCAGATGGAACCTCAAACCATGTTTTAGCTAGTGTAGGAAATTTGAATAAGTGCAGCTGAATTTCAATGAAAAATAATTTGTGAAAAGTGGTCTTCTTTTCTTCGAAGAGTAATTGTCAAGGATTTATAGACATAAGCATGGAATCTAATTTTTTTTCCTTTAGGAAATTTTTATCATTGTTTTATGCAGTTGGATACCTCATCTCAAATATTATCTAAACCCACCAAGGCAATAGGAAAACAACATAACATAGTAAATCTGGTTCTCTTAATGACTGAGATAAAAGACCTATGAGATTCTGTTAAATTTCTTTTTTAATTCAATGGCAAATTGATCCACATTGGGGTGAAGCATTTTAACATTTACTTTGTCATGTCCATCAGCGACTCCCTAAACAAATCATTCCAGCATGTTTAATTTGGAGAAAAACCTGGGGTGATGGTTGTAAGGGAAAAATATGACACTGAATGAAGAAATAGAGGGAAAATCATGTCTATATTCCAAAGCTCACCCAGCTCATATTCAAACATCGAACCTTGAAGTAGAATAAGAGCAAGAGCGCAGGCACCATAGTTTTTCCTTGTCATGATTCAAAGTGGACAAAAATGGAAGCGGAAGTGTACAAATTGGATTTCATATATCATTAACTAGTGAATCTTTCACTTAAGGTCAAAAATAGTACCTTGGTGGTTGTTCCACTTTTGACCAGTGTATTTGAATTTGGTTGCTTGCACAGCATTGTGATGAGGATGGAACAATAAGTCAGGATAGTAGGAAGAGGGAAATGATTCTGAGCGAATAAATTTGCAAGTCTTGCACTTAGGGTCAAAAAATTAGAAGTGCTGTGGTTGTTCCACTTCCAACCCACATATTTGCTTTTGGTTGCTTGCACAACCTCATGATGAGAATAGAACAATTAGTTAGGATAGCAAGGAAAAGGGAAAGGATGCTAAGTGACCGATCCTGCAGTTAATGAAAACCCTCAAACAAAATCCTTCTAAATTTAAATTATCATTTAGATACCCAAAGACTTGATAATTAGTCAATAGTTAAAGGTCTCCTGATATATTGGTTTCACCAGTTCAATCATAACTTGATTAAGGAAGTGTTTGCATCGAGAGTTGAGAAAACAATTTCATAAATGTGTCCTTATTTTGAGGATTTGCATATATGTGCAACCGTACCTGAGAATTATATACAATTCATTGAAACTAGTTGTCCGTATATAAGGTTTTCCAAAGATAAAATATTAAAATCTCTAGCATCAAGACACATTACTTTTCAGACAGGAAAGAATAAGGAGGCAAAGGTTGTTTATACACTTGGTCTCATGAAAAGATGGAACACAGAGAGTATAATTATAACATGGTATAATTACGACAAAATCTATGTGTACATAAAGAAGAATCTTTAGAAGCATCATGCAGAACTCAAGATGGAAGCACATGATGGCATATTCATGTTACAGATTTGAACTCTTAGTCAGAATCCTAACGATCACCTTAGCTATTTTCCATAAACAACAGGTCATTAAGATGTATAACTAAAATTAACAACGAATAAAATTCCCCAGGATTCCCTATTTAGTTTTAATTGGTGCATGACAGCAGCAGTTTCAGCCTCTTTAAAGGATGTTCAAGAAATTTTTAAAACTTAAAATTTCAAAGTGGTTGAAAAAGAAAAAAAAAAAAAAACTCCAATCAGAATCAGGTTAGTTTCAAACTTCCCGAGAAAACAAAATCTAAAATTCACCTTGGTCTTGGAGAACGCGGCAGGGATATTAGGATCCTCCTCGAGGAGGACTTTAATCCTTCCCGGAGTTGCGACGATGATGTGCGGTCGCTGCACCAGGGCCCGTGCCTGGCCAATCATGTCCATCCCCCCAACAATAAGGGTGCAGCGCACGTTGAGGGAAGAGCCGAGGGCCCGGAACTGCTCGGCGAGCTGGCAGGCGAGCTCGCGGGTGGGAGTGAGGACGATGGCGAAGATGCCATAGGGGTTCTTGGCGAGGCGGTGGAGGATGGGGAGGGCGAAGGCGGCAGTCTTTCCGCTGCCAGTCTGGGCGATGCCGAGGACGTCGTCGCCGGCGAGGATACGGGGGATACAGCGGCGCTGGACGGAGGTGGGCCGCCGCATGCCCAGCTCGCGGCAGGTCTCGACGGCCCACTGGGAGAGACCCAGGTCGGAAAAGGAGACGGGGCCGGCGCCGGCATCGGAATCGCCGCGGTCGGTGTCGATGGAGGCGGGGTTGGAGAGTTGGGCGGGAGTGGGAAGCGTCTTGGGAGGGGGTTTAGGTTTGGTGGAGAAGAGGCGGAAGGGTTTCTCCGAGGAAGGCTGCAGCTCCGAGTTCTCCATCGGTGGAAGTCCCCCAAACCCACGGATCACAGAGCAGAAGCAAAGAGAGGGTAAAAAGGAGAGAAGAGGAGGGGGGAGGGCGAGGGGTTGGTGGCGCCGGAGCCGGGGGAGCGGAGGGTCGGGGCCGCGGTGGGGGCGGCGCGGACGGCGGGGGCCGGGGTGCAGGCGGTCGGGGGCCGGGTTGCAGGCGTCGAGGCGAGGGGCCGCGGCGGGGGCGGCGCGGACGTCGGGGGACCGGGGTGCAGGCGTCGGGGCGGGGGGCCGCGGCGGGGCGGTGCGGACGTCGGGGGCCGGCGTGCAGGCGTCGGGGCGGAGCCGGCGGGGGGTTGGGCGCGGAGAAGAAGAAACGGATTTTTTTTTTTTTTTTATGGGTCGGGACACGTGACAGATGATGACGGTCCGACCATAATTTTGTTTATGATCGGGCCGAATAGAAGTTTTATCCCGTTCGACTGGTAGGCATGCGACGACGCTCCGTTTCCAAGTGCAATAATGGAGTGGAACAAAAAAATATATATATTTTAAATTTCTCAGAAAAGTTATTTTTTTAGCAACGTTAAATTGCTGGGAGGTCAACTCAATCTCAAACACTAGGCTAACTAAAACTCAATAAAAAATTTGATCAATTTGTTTTGAAAAAATATTATTTTTAATTTTTTTATTTTTATTAATTTTTTCTATGTTTGAAGTTTATATATGTTCTCAAGAGTCTCAACCGATTGGAAGCGTGGAGGGGCAGAATAGAAAAATTTAAACGATGGCTAGAGATTTTTTTTTTTTAGAATTTTCATGAACAAAAATATATGATGATAAGATATTAAAAAAAATTAAAAAAATTAGTATGCTAGTAAGTCCTATGAGAGTATTGGGTATATTATCTCTCTCATCTTCTGTTTAGTAAAAAAGATGGATTAAAAAAAAGATAGATGAAGGAGAGGATGGATCTTTATTAAAAAAAAGATAGATGAAGGAGAGGATGGATGAAAGATCCATCCAACTTTCATATATTGGTGAAACATAAAAAAGATCGATATAAATATTTTTTTTATATTTAATAGAGAAAAAAATAAAAAAATTGAATGATATTTATATATTATTTTTAACAGGCTATCCTTAAATAAAAATATTATTATTATCAATTTATAATATTTATTTATACTAAATAAGTAAATAATATATAAACTTATAATTATTATAATCCATAATTATATAAAAATTTATATAAATATTTAATTTAAATATAATTTAATAAATAATTTTATAAATTAATTATTAATGAATTAACTATATACTAATTATATAAATAGTAATTAATTTATTATTTAATTTAAATAGTTAATTAATATCATACAAATAAATAATTAAAATAGTAAATAAAAAAATAAAAGATAATTCTAATTAATTAATTAAAATTATTAAAATTATGTACTAAAATTAAAATAATTAATAATAAAATATAATAATGTATGATTAATAGTATGTGTATATATCTATGCGTATGTATGTATATATGTATGTATGTATGTACGTATGTATGTGTGTGTGTGTGTATATATATATATCTATGTATGTGTGCGTGCGATGTGTGTGTGTGTCTATACATATGTATGTATGTGTGTGTATCTATGTATGTATGTACATACATACATATATATATCTATATACATACATACATACATACATACACACACATACACATACATATATATATATATATACACACACACATATATATAAATGTGTGTGTATATATATCTAATTATCTATAAATATAATAAAATATTTCATTCATCTATGAATTTTAACTCGAGTCCACGTACAACTGTATACATAATTTTTAATAATTTAGATGAATGCCAATGCTTAGTTAAAGGTTTTCTGGTCATTTTTTCTTGAATGCATGTAGTGCATATTTCAAAATCAATATTTTTCATATTAGGAATCAAATCATTTTTATGTATTTCGTGCATTTTATCTTTATTGATGTGACTTATTCTAGGATGCCGAACATAAGAATCAATATATTTGGAAGAAAAAGCAAACGTATAATCAGAAATGATATTATTATTATTAACACTAGAAACATCAATACAATACATATTATCTTTCTTATCATTCTTGACAAATACACGTCCGTTTTTCCCAACTGTCACACCACCAGTCTTAAATCTAGTTTCAAAACCTTTAACATCTAATTCAGATGCAGAATTTAGATTACGTCTAACGCTAGAAGCATACAAAATATTACTCAATACAATATTAGCGTCCTCCAAAAATCTTATAGCTGCCTATACCAAGTACATATCACTGTAAGTGTTGTTTACTATAAAAATTCGGTGTGTTCCTGGTGCTATTTCATGAAAAGTAAGAAAGCCGTCTTCGTCCTTTGCAATATGTCTTATAGCTCCAAAGTCAAGCCACCAATTTTTAGAACCAGTGTCCATCATCATTGCTTCACATATAGTTAGAATCAATTCCTTGATGCCTTTTTCGATCTTTGTAACTTTGTTTGGATAATTGTTTTTAAAATGTCCAACTTGATCACATGCATAGCACTTCTTTCCTTTCATCTTTTTCTTTCTGTTGCCCTTGTTCTTTCCCTTTCCAATAAATTTTTGTTTTTTGTGGAAAGGTTGAGGACTATCTTGTGCCACCATCAAATTAGACCGTTTTTTATGATTCTTTCGTTCTTGCTCAAGAGCCAATACAGATGGTAAAGTATCCATGGTCATAATCAATATTTGATCAGAACAATTTAAAGATAAATCTTGCTTTCATCCCACTGTTTGACTCGGTTAGACAAATCTTTCTCTGATTTTCTAGTATTTGCAGCTGCTGGCTACTCAAAATTTACAACAAAATTTAGTTTATTTTGGATTAGCATATATGATATTCTTCGATGCTATATATTATAATTTGTACCATTTAATTTCTCAAAATTATAAATTTCAAAAGATTTTGAAGCCATCAACGCTGACTTGGTATTAGATTTTCTTTAGATACAATGCCTTGAGATGCTTCTTGTAATTTCTCTCTATATAATAATATTTGATGCTGCCTCTCTTGGTTCTTTGCTTTTGTTTCACGAACTACACTTGAAATAGGCCGCTTAATGTTCTGGAGCATGAATATAATTTTTGTTTTGGTGGTTAGATTCAAAACAAAAATATAATCTGGCTTTGATACTATTGATGGCCTAGAAAAATAAGTTATAGGAAGTGTGTACTTGGAGATGTAGATTATCACCCAAGTACCCGTATAATTTTTGAGATCACTTTTGTACTTACCACTTATCCAAAGGCTCTCTTATAAGAACTCTGCAGATTATAGCTTATCTTGTACAAAAATGAAATATTTTGGAAATAATCCAAGACCCCCTATTCATAGAATTCGTACGATACGAAGGGGAGAGATTACCACCATTGTACACAATCTTATGTAAAGTGTTATGACTGTTGAACAAATTTTAGCCATACGCCAACAAAACATAATATGCCAAAGGCTATATGATATGGATGGAATATATAAGAAAAAATTGATGAGCTCATTAAGATAACAGAAATAACATGCGGGTAAATAAGAGTATTGATATGCATGCAAGAGAGATAAAGGATTAGCAATCATATGTATGCTTAGTGCACAAATCCTGCCATCCTTTGCCGAAAGTGAAAAATTTTCGACAAATGGGATAATATAATGAGAGACATGCTACTCTGAAAAAAAAAAAACTAAACATTGACCCATTCACGTGAACTTGAAAAAAACTTGAAATGATTTTCCAAAACGATAAAAATATACTGATCATTTTTATAAAATATCTTATTTTGGAATACTGTGAATTTGAAATTACGGAAGATCTGTACAAATTGTTTTATATATGACTCTAGCTATTATAATAAACTATATAATAGCTGTTAAGATCATATATCATATATGGTTGTATAACACGATGGATCATTCTTTGAGGTTTATTACGGTTTCACTATCTCTTCTTCCTATTCCGTTATATATATATATATATATATATATATATATATAATGTACATATGCATGTATGTATATAATACACATGCGTGCATACGGGAGAGCAATTATTAAAGATGCATTTGGTTATATTTTTTAATTTTAAATTTTTAAATTTTTAAATTTTTTTTAATTTTTATTATTGAATAAAAATAAAAAAATAAAAAATATGTTTGTTAGCTCGATAAGGAAGAAAGATTTAAAAAGGAAGAGAGACAGGATGAAGAGGTAACGAGCTCGACGAAGAAGAAGGATTCGGATTCTGTATTTTTTAGTTTGACATTTTAGATGTGTGGAAGTAAATAAAATAGAAAAGTAAATTTTTAAAAGTAAAAAATTTTTATTTTATATATAAAATAATTATTTTAATTTTTTTGATTTTAATTTTTAATTTTTTATGATATTATTAAATATTATTCTTTTATTTTTATTTTTTAAAAATTAAAAAATAAAATATATATATTTTTTTAATAAGTAACCAAGCGCACCCTAACTTGACGATCGCTAGTTTCCAAACCGGACCGCTTTAACTTTTGATGCATGAAGGCCACGTAACCACAGGCCCTGACGGTGCAGTTCTCGGCTCAGACTGTCCATATTGACGAAAAAGCCCCTATTCGATCAAAAAATTATTAGATCGATCAGATCAAATAGACGGGGCACGGAAATAGCGGATAAGGGGATGAATTTTCCTCTCTACTTTTGGTCATAAATAATTTAAATACAAAAAAAATAATATGGTGAGTGACTATTATATCGATCCATTAATCTGATCCATATAATAATTTCTCTTTAACATTAAGAACATACACATTTTCTTAAGCATGCACCCCAAGATTTAAAAGCTAAAATTGAATTTCATTATTATAATGAAGATGGGATTCAAACCAGCCTATCTGCTAAGAGATATTTTACATACTTGAAACCCAGCACCCTTATATGTGCTATGAGAATTGCAGAAGCTAATGTCTCAACCTATAATTTAGTGAGAAGATCAAGAAGAATAAGTATAATTATGATCTATCTTCAAAGAAAATGGAAAATGATGCTTAATTATTCGCCGATGTTCTCTATATTTGCTCTTTGATCGATCATTTTAAGACCTACCATATCTTAGGAGAAAGGAATTCATCGTGAATTGGCCAGCATCTCTATATCACTCGAGTTTTTTCTATATTTTTTCAGTAATGCTTTATGGTTTAGTCTGCTTTTTATTTAGAGATTAATTCTTGGGGTGACATTTACCTTAGGGAACAATAATGCTTTGCTATTTAATTTCCATTTCTTATTTATCCTATGCTTTGGCTCTTCTTGTTCGCTTTACCTAGTAAATAAGTAAATAAATATAATAAAAGATATTAAAAAAAGTAGTCCAAAAATATTTTTATCTTAAGCATTGATCAGTAAAATCTTGATTTTTTGAAAGAGTAGGAATTAGGATTGAATACCTTTAAAATGCACAGAGATATCATCTAAGCTATTATTTTGGAATATATTAATTTCATGCGGTCTGAGATTTTTTTTTTGAAAAAGCTTGTATTTCCATATGCTGCACCAACTCTAATATTAATACGGGCTAGTATCTAAATAGACTTCTTGATTTAATCATGAAGGCATTGACATGTCGCTAATATATAAGAAATAACACGTACAATATAAGTAGGGCCTTATGAAATTAGCAGATAAATATAGCTTATAATCAAGATTTGTGGTTGAGGCATGGACCCTGAATTAAAACTTAATCCCAAAAATTCCGGGTCATGTAAATGCCTGTTGCACAATTCAATCTGTAGCTCGATAAGCTTTGGATTTATCCAGATCTTATCTAGAGATTCATCCAACTCATGCCTTATACTCCAAATGGAAATTTAGAGCTTGGAGTCCATGCTAGTTTGAGTTGGATCCGGGTTGGATTTAGATTTGAGTGGGATCCAAGTTGGATCAAACTTGCTTAGATTCGGCCCAACTAATGCCTTGTAGATAGAAAATGAGTCCGGATTGCATCTTCCACGTGAAAGAACGACTGGTCTTCTTTCGATAGTAGTTGGATTGTGTTTTGTAAATCTTTCAAAATGCTCTAATATTTTCTTTCCATCCACAGCATAGGTCATGAGATTAAGATCATGCTTTGCAAGTTGTGCAACGTGCGATCCAACGGTTAAGCAAGAGAAGATCAACCATTCTTTGGGATAGGGGGCATTAATTTCGTCACGTCGAAGAACAAAGAAGACAATGTGGGGGCAAACTCGTCTTTTAGAGGCTATAAGATGAGAGAGACAAACTGTGTGTGTGTGAGTGAGAGCGGCACGGAGATGGAGGAGTATAGGGTGGAGTCGGCGGCGAGCGGTGAGCAGACGGCGGAGGAGGGGAAGGGTGGCGATGAGGGTAAGAAGATGAAGGTGATGGCGGGGGTGGACGAGAGCGAAGGAAGCATGCACGCTTTGTGTTGGGCTCTGGACCACCTCTTCACGGCCACCGGCGGCGAAGTACCGGATAAGACCCAAGCTCTCGGCCGTCTGATCCTCCTCCATGCCCAACAGCCGCTGTACCACTTCGTGCATCCCATGGGACCAGGTACTGATGCAATTAGAGGTTGAATCACATACCCAAAAGGCCCTGAAACAAAATCTTTCAACTATATTTTAATTTGTTTAAATAAAAAATTTAATTATGGTGGGATGGATGCGATTTTTTCTTTTCTTAAAAAAAAAAAAAACATGCCGTACAGTCTTTTTTTCCGACTTTTCCATTTTACTGATGAATTGCTGGTGATTTAATTTGTCACCGTTTTGTTAAAGAAGAAAAAAAGCATTTTTGAGAGGGGTTTGGGTTGGATCTCTCGTCTGAAAGAATGATTGTCATTTTCAGTCAACAATTGGATATATTTTGCATAGATTTTAAAACACTCTAATCTTTATGTTTCGTTTATCTGCATAGGCTTCGAAGTAGATATATATTACATGAACCAATGGTTGATGTTATGAAAGGAGGGATAATTTGATTGGATCTAATAAGAGACAAGAAAGCGCTGTGGGTGTCCAAAACTCATATATTTTAAAAGATATGAGTTTAAAAATTAAAAAAAAATTAAAATTGTTGATAAAATATAAGCTGAAAATAATAAAAGTTATAATTAAAAATAGGTGGAATTAGAACAAGAGAGTTTCCATTGAAACGGTAAGATTGTATGCATTTGGATGTTTATATGGTAGTATTAGCTCAAGTTGATAAAATAAAATGCGTAATTAAGTGAGATGCACAACTAATTGGATTTAGGTCAACAAGTAATTCAGGTTATGCCTTTGGCCTATATAGACCAAGACCTACTTAATTTGAGTTCGAGGTCTAGGGTCGATCCAATCCATCATTTGGTGGAGCAGTGTTTGAGTCAGCCCTCTTTCAGATATGTTTTGAGCTCACCATGACCACAATCCATTAGAACATTACAGATTTATTATTTTGCTTTTAGTAACATTGGCTTAATCCTTTTACTACTACTATTATCATGGTGCAGCGGTTTATGCGACATTAACAGCGATGGAGTCGATGAGAAATGCCCAGAAAGAAAACTCAATCTGGGTCCTTGAACGGGCATCACAGATTTGCATAGAGAGGCTGGTAAGCTATCTCTACCCCCATCTAAATGAAGGTAAAACAAATACACAATTTGAAGGTACAATGAATAAAAAAAAAATTATTTTGAAGAATTTTGCAGTGAAAGGTGGTATCTCTTCTGCGTAGTTTTTGATCTTTGAAGTGGTGGTACAAGTGCCACCAATTATTTTATAAAAACAATGATTTATCAGATGCATAGAAAAATCTAATAAAAAACAGATGCAAATATGAGAGAGTTATATCTATTTGCACATGTTGCGGCCAAAAATTCATAGCTCAATACGTGATATATTGTTCGCTCTACCCATGGCCTCACAGTTTTATTTCTATGAATTCTAATCCAAAATATGTCTCATATGAAAAAGATGATCCTTTCCTATATAAGTCAGAATTTCGATTGACTTATAAGCAATATAAAACTAATAATGCCCTTCCTCTTGAACCACAATAGCAGCTATGCTCAACAGCATAGACATCTTATCTCCCATCAACATAAAAAAAATGCAACCAATAAGTTATAGAATGATGTGCCACCACAAATTACATATTAGTGTCTCACCACTTGATCTTTGAATTTGTAACCAAGAATATTTCTTGTCTCCACGATCTCCTCATGAAGGTCAAGGCTGAAACAATTATCATAGATGGTGATCCAAAGGATGTAATATGCCAAGCTACTGAAGAGATGAGCATTGATCTTCTCATAATGGGCAGCCGTGGTCTTGGTAAGGTGAAGAGGTGAGAATATGGGTGTGCCTCCACACATGAATCAAATCAACTTGATCATTCAGAATCCTTCTTCTTCTTCTTTTTTTCTCTATATTTTTTGAATGATTTATTTTTATGCTTTTAACTAAAGAGCAGGAGCACCTATCACTGTGATGATTTTATTACTCCTCTTGGATCACAGGGCAATATTGGGCAGCGTCAGCGACTATTGTGCTCATCATGCAAAGTGCCCCATCCTCATTGTGAAGCCACCCAAGGTCCATCCGTAGTTAACGCATATTTTTTTTGTTTAACAGCAAGTTGTAAGACATAAGCATTTTGTACTAAAGTTCTTTGAATAAATCCCATATATACATATATATATATATATATATATATATATATATATATATATATATATATATATATATATATATATATATATATATAGTTACAATATGTCGCTTTTTATATCTGCTGAGGCAATTCAATTACTTAGACAAGTCCTTGGAGTTCAAAGTGTTTACATAACAGCCTTGCATTCAACCTGAAGATTGTCTACGAGACACTCGGGTAAAAACAAATGGCCAGATGTTTCATTAAAATAATAATAACTAAATAAATCAATATATGCGACTTAGTTTAATATAGTTCTAACACAAAATAATACATGCAATTACAGAGTTCTAATAATATTGCATTTATAAATATCTGCACGAGTATGCAATAAAATAATACAAATTCGAGTAATACCTTTTAGATAGTTTTTTTGGGTAAGGTCTCGAGTTGTTGTGGATGATATTGGAGTGGAACTAAGCTCATGCCCAAGAAAACTAGGGGATTGTAGTATAAATCTATTTCGATTGACCATGAGTTAATCGTGATATTTATTATTAGATTTGTGATGCTTATGATTGGATTTAAATGAATTTAGATTCTTAGATTAGTCTTACCCCCTCCCAAATAGGGATGGCAATGGGTAGGGTTTGGGTCGGGTAGTATACTACCCATCCCCAAATCCGAACTTAATATCCTATACCCAAACCCTACCCGATACCCAATCGGATAAGAAAAGAGATACCCATCCCCATACCCAACGGGTTCGGGGATACCCGTGGGTAACCCATTTCGCCATACCCAATCCATACCCGCCCCATACCCAACCCATACCCATCCATTCTATACAAAAAAAAAAGTAAAATAATTTTATGCATATTATCAATCAAAAATAGAATTACCAATTATATATACATACATACATACATACGCACATACACACTTCTAACACACACACATACATATATGCATGCATACATATACATACATACATATATATAATTATATATATATATATATATAGAGAGAGAGAGAGAGAAAGAGAGAGATCATATATATGTGTGTGTGTATATGTGTGTGTGTGCGTGTGTGTATATATATATATATATATATATATATGTATATTCGGATATGTATATATGTATATGTATATATATATTCGGATATGGGTTCGGATATTATCCATATCCATAGGTTTGGGTCGGGTTCGGGTAGAAAATAGCACTACCCATACCCGTACTATAGTTTTCGGGTTTTACCCAAACCCAGTCAAACCCTATTTTTTGGGTTTGACCGGATTCGGGTAGGGTGTATACCCATCGGGTCGGATTAATTTTGCCATCCCTACTCCCAAATGAGAGAGAGCATATGAAGATTATATTCTATAACCCCAACCTCTTTCAATGGATTCCAAGATCTTTTTTTGCAGTTCTTAATTTATTTTGGTAAAGATTTAAGAATGGTATGCTAATTTTAAGTCAAATACAAACTACTTATTATAATGAAGATCTTTTTTCTACCATAAGATCTAATTTATTTGACATTCTTTTGTAAAGGAAACTATCAAAATAATATTCAACGCCTTTGACATATAAATATTAGAGCTACAGTAAGAATTGAAATAAACTACATAATATTTAAAAAGTAAATTAAATACACCAAAACAATTTATGATAGCCTACGAATATTATGCATGGAAAAGAAAAAAATGCTAAAATAATTAGCAATAAGTTGATATAAACCAATGTATAAATATTATATAAATAATTCTTTACTTGAAAACTATTGGAACAAATAAAACCAATTTGGTGATGTATGAAAACAACTTACTACTTTAATTCAAAGCTAATAAATACAACAGCCTCACATAGAATAGTAATAACCGGATATTACGTCTAACAAAATATTTCTGATAAAATATTACTAAAAAATACACATTGCATCCTATTAATATTTTGTAGAATAAAAATACTCTATGTAGCATTGATAAAGATTTTTCTTAAAAAAAAATGACTACAGTAATAAAAGGAAATATAAAGATGGATAATAAAAAATGAACAGTAACCCATCAATACATAACTAATATCATTTGCTACTTTAAAGTATCAACGCAAAAATAGATGATACTCTAATAAAAATAAATAATATGATAAAACAATAATTTAAAGATAAATGTGACAAAGTGGACTTCTAATATACTAGATATGCTTTCTTAAGGAATAATAGAATTCATAAAGGGAACAAAAAATTTATATAAATAATTGCTCTAAAGAAAGGAAATAGTAGAGAATCAATAGTAAAAGCATATTGTTACATGCTCTACAACGTCCGTAGCTCTTAGTTCTTTATGCAACACAACCATACCAACCATCCTTACCTCTATCCATGGACATTAAAAACTATATTATGATTTAAAGAAAAAAAAAACTACTTGGACAACAAATAGAGACAAATCTACAAATTATTAACTTTTATATGTGCATGGCATAAAGTAAAAAAAAAAAAAATCTAATATTGATCTGATTATTAAATTAGATAATTAAATCATACAAATATATGCACCACCTATCAGTGATGGTTGTAGGGCTGATGGCGAGATCCTTGATCGTGACTAAGCTTGAGGCAGTGGATTGAGGAAGAGGTTGAAATCATATCAAATGGTTGTAATGAAGAGGTCGAGATCATATTGAAGAGGATGAGTGGGTAAGAATTTTAGGGTGATCTATACAAAAAATAATATCTATAGGAAAAATCATATCAACTAACTGGCTTATAAAATAGTGGTGACACTTTTATATTGATTTTTTATACTCAAACAAAATTATTTATTTAATTAGAGATGATAGGTAGAATCATCACTAGTTATTATATCAAACAAGAACTAACAAGAATAATGGGAGCGCTTCTCTCATAATTTATGAACTCAAGCATTCAGTTAGAAAATTAAACAGTGACTACGTACAGTAACAATACCGATAGATGCTAGAGTATAGATGATATAATATATAGTAAGTATTTTTATTATCTTGGGCGATAGACTATGTAACAACTATTTGATTTTTATTTGTCAATCATTCTTCAAGCATTTTTACAGTGGTCTATCTTTCTTAATTCCATTGGCAAATGTATTTACATTTTCATCGTCTTCGAATCATTCCGATTGATAAAAGTTACTATTCTTCTCTCCCCCCTTCAATTACAACAAAATAGAGATCTTACCTCATTATGCTTAGTATTTTATCAATGAGTAAATCAGTTGCCCTCTATTTTTCAAGTTATTATTATTATTTTTTTGTATAAGCAAGCACTTAAATCTGGAGATAGATTCTGGATACAACTTTGAGAAATAGAAACACAGGACTATAGGTTTTGAAACTCTGATGTATATTACTAGATAAGAAGAACTATATCACAGTTGTAAAGATGTAAATAGTAGGTGACCGATATTACTTTCCTCCAGAGGAAAAGATAGGATCTATCAATCTCATGACAATAATAGATGGGAAATAACATCTGTCGATCAACCAAATCCTGGTAAAGTGTCTACAATTGTTGAAGCTGAATTTTGAAAATTGCCACCATCATCTTAGAAAAGCCACATCTGATGCATCAGCCTACAAAATAGCTATAAATTCCAGCATATGAATAGCAGAAGATTGGAGATAAATTTTGCCCAACCTTGCCTTGTTAGCTATATAATCTACAACATAATTAGCTTGACGATAAATATGCTTAATAACAAACACTATAATATCTTTGAAAATAGGTTGGTCTTTAATGTTGTCAACATAATTGTTAGTGGTAAGCCAAGTTATCGCAGTTTTAGAATCACCCTCAAGCTATAATTGCTAGACTTTTAATTCCATTACAGCCACCTTCACCCTCAACCAGGCTCCAAATAATTCTGCAAATAGCACTGAAGAGGGTGGCACAGGCTTGCCTCTAGCTCTGATCAACTTGGCATCATGATTTCTAATGACACAAGCAGCTACCGATTCCGTAGCAATAACTGATGCATCAAAATTAATTTTCCACACTTTCATGGGAGGGGAAGCCACCTAGCTAGTGTCACAGGTAATGTATGAGAGCGTTAAATAGTGGCAAACTAGTGCTTTGATGGGAGCTAAGAATGGAGCTACATTTGCTAAGAAATCAAGTCCAAACACATGCATCATGCCATTCTTACCACCTGTGCCGGTACCATGTTAGCTTGTTGAAAAATTCTAACATTCCTAGCATCCCAAATTTTCCATGCAATATGCGCCAAGAGTCACAACTTCCATTCCTTCTCTATCTGGGCATTAAAAAGAGATTGTTCTAAAATCAGTAATAGGATAGAAAGTTACCCTGTATGTGTTGCACAGAGCAATCCAACATGCCCAAGCGTAGGAATAGCCAACAACAGCATGTTCATAGTCCTCCATGTCCAAGCCACAAGCATCACAAGCCTGATCTTGCTTGCAATAATCTCTTGCCTATACAACAGAGCTTTACATGGTAGTCACCTCCATGAGAGTCGCCACCAAAATATTTTTACCCTCATTGGGACTTGTAATTTCTATATCCAAGCAAAAGAATATGGTACTGATGTAGCAGGGAATTGATCTAAAATACACACTCCTAAGTATTTCCAAATTCCCTGCTTCTTTGCTACCCGTAGCACTGTACAAATCCTTCTTTTTATTGTTCTTAGGGTCGAAGGACTAAAAATACCTTATGATTTGGTAGTATTAACAGCTTGAGCTGATATTAAGCAATATAGATTCAAGATGGCTTGAAGATACGGACTATCTTTTACCATTGCTTTGGCCAGTAAAAGACAATCATCTATAAATTAAAAAAAATGACAATTTTGGTCCTTGTCTTCCTAGTTTGAAAGCCCGTAACACTTCATATTGAACAACAAGGTGCCAAAGCCTAGAAAGGACTTCAGTATCCAAGATAAATGAATAAAGAGACAATTGGCATCTTCGTTGAAGTCCCTTGGATGGTTGAAACCATTATATGGATGCACCATTTGCAAATAAGGCAAACTGGAAATTGGTAGTGCATGCCTGCACCCACTAGATGAACTTGTGATGAAAGCTAGAATTAGATAACACCTTCATACGAAAAGGTCAATGAATCTTGTCATATATTTTTTCCGTATCAAGTTTGATTGCCATGAGACTTCAAAAAGTGGAGGATCTCATTAAGAGTGTATGGTTTTGTGGCTAAGCAATATATTATCAACAATGCCATGGCTTCGGACAAAGTCTCCTTTCTCAACAGATTAGAGAAGAGAGTATAGGTTGCAACCTTTGCATAAGGATTTTTGCTGCTACTTTGTGTATAGTGTTATAGAGACTAATTGGTTTATAGTCATTTAAACTTTTTGGGTTACCTGTTTTAGAAATTAGTACAATTTGGGTCTTCTTCCATGAAATTAGCGTCATCTCATAGCTGAAAAAATATTTAATAGCACAAGTTATCTTCTTTTTAATAATATGCCAAAATTCATGAAAACAGAAAGCTTGAAATCCATTTAGCCTTAGAGTTTTATCAAGTGCTATGCTGCTAATTGCCTCTTCCACTTCATCCTTTGTCACTGCCATGATAAGCGCCTCATTTTGCTGCTAACTGATGGTAACGGCCGTTGGAGGCAACTCTATTTCCTCCACATCTTCTGCTCTTTCTCATCTTTCCTGGAAATGTTCAAGAAGGACAACCCTTATATATGCCTTTCTTCTCGACCCGTGTCCCATGCTGATCCCAAATATGAACAATTTTGTTCCTTCTTCTTCAAAGTATGGTTGCTCTATGAAAAAACTTGATATTGGCATCTCCTTTTTTTAATCTAGAAAAATTCTTGACTTTTAGTATCAGAAAACCTCATGCAGACGTAAATTTTGATGATAACCCCCCCTTGATACATATCCATCTCCTTCAAAGCAAGGGAGGCTATCTGTGCCTTAAGGTGGCATCACTTTGTTTTGTACTTAAGTAGATGCATATACTTCTGCATAGATAGGCCCCCTGCCGATCGAGCGTCCATCATCTGAAGCTCCGAAGTTTTTTACATGGAGAGATTGCCCTCTTCTATAAATGTTCCCAATTCATCTCCTCCACCTCATCAAGGCTTCATGTGTTTTAGTGATAAAAAGTGTGAGTTTGACCTTGGGTTAGTGGTGTTCCTCACACTGCCATGCTTGCTTATCACTTGTTGGATACCTTCGGAATAGAGCCACATCTTCTCAAATCGGAAAGGAGAATGTCTACAATGAATCCCATCTTAAATTGATACTAATAATAGGTAATGATTTGATGCAAATTTGCTTAGATGTTGCACATTTGATTTTGAGTATAAATCGAGCCACCAATTAGAGATGAAAACCTAATCCAACCTCTACCGCACTCCACTTACTCCGGGTTTGTAATTACACTACATATGGGATGGTCCTGGAAAACCCAAGTCAATGAGACCAGTTGCTCTAAAGAATTCTCGGAACTCCTGTGCTTCTCGGACTATTTGAAAATATTTATCATATTACCGTAGAGTGTTGTGCATATATTGGGACATCCATCAAAAAAAGAACGGTTATGTGATGTTTATCCAAATTATTTAAATATTCAAAAATTTTATTCATTTTTTTTCTTAGTATTTTATAGCGTGTGCAGCCATCTATCTTTTGATATGTAAGATGCAATTAAAGCTGCCAATAAATAACAATGGCAGCTTCAAAGATGATACTAACTTCACCTGCCCCTGCAACACTTGACGTTGAAAACCACATGTGCTTTCATATACCACACCCACTAGCCAAGTTGGCCTGGAGTCATCACTCCAAACTTGTCTATTAAAATGGGTGAAATCTGCAAGGATTCAAGAAAATATTGGGAAGACTCTTGATTTCTTATTGACATCATATTTATATAGAGGAGTGAGCCGAGGGATGAGCTTTGGTTGTTATATAGGATGACAACAAATCACAAAAAAGTGTTTGAATTTGAAATGTTGGGGCTTAGCAAATCTTAACAGCTGAATGACTTGTGGTTTAGCAAATCTTAACAGATGCTGGAATTGGTCAAGTCTATCTATTACGCCCCTGCAAGATCGTGGATCCACTACAAACACCGATCTTGGACCGAAGAGTAAGGAATTGCTGACGAGACAGCAGTCTGGTGAGAGCATCAACAAGTTGATCCTTCATGGAGATATAGGATACTTGAAGCTTGCTTAAGTTAACTTACTTACGGACAAAATGATAATCAAGGATGAGATGCTTCATCCTGGCACTCAAGTAGGTTACTCCAATTGTCGAGATTTAGCACCTCGAATTCGATCCACTATAGTGAAGATCAGATACAGAAAAGCCCACAGCAGCACGAGGCCTGCAGCAGGAGTGCACAGGCCTGCAGGACACGTGGCCCAAGCACGCACGCGAGGCTTAGGTGCACAGGATGCACGGCCCAACGTGCCCATGCGGTCCACGGACCAGGAGGCGAGAGTGCGGTGCACGTGCAGTCCACATGCAGTCCACCGTGTGCCAGTGGGAAAAATGCGGTCCACGTGTCTCGCGTGGACCGCCACAGTTCAAATATGGTTTATCGCGGTCCAAAGGAGGTTTTACGCGATCGAACGGCTCAGAGCGTATGCAGGTGTGAACTGACGGCCAGGGACATTTTGGACTTCAATCAGGACTGTGCTTGGGGTTATAGAGTTTTGTTAGGACTCTATTTTAGATTTTTTTAAAGGCCTCATGGCCTGTGGAGCCAGAGGGCATCAACAGCAGCTGAGAGTATCTTGGAACAACCATGGGAGTGGCAATGAGTATAGGGGCAAAGGCTGGGGCATGACGTAGCAGCTGAGAGCATCACAGGAAGCATCCAGAGATGTCGAGAATCTTGGCATGGTAGGCCTGTGAGAGGATCTCCTTGGAGGATTTTGTGAGAACTTTTATAAGAATTGTGCTTCTTGTTGAGAGAGAGGTTGGTGTATAAGAGTTGAGAGTGTGTGATCTCCTCTTGTACTTGTTATTTTCTCTCATAGTAAAGCTTGTATGTTCCACGGAGATAAGCCTTGAGCTGATCCATATATTTGATTGTGTTTTATTTTTATCTCTTCTTTCTTCATGTTGCGATATCGATATCGTCACCTGTCTTAGCAATCTTGGGCAGAGGATCTATATTCCACACTCATGAAAGATCCTTCCCAACAAGTGGTATCAGGTCTATAATAATTGGTATTAGAGCCAGGTGGTATCACAGCTCACGTTGTCTCGATTGCAGCGGTGTTGATCAAAGTAGAAGAAAATTGAGAAGACAGGTCCAATCAAGATGGAGATCAATCGATAAGATAGGAAGAGCAATTTCTCTCTGTGGCTAGTGAGCATGAAGGATGTGCTCATCCAATAAGAATTGATCAATGCTCGTTTGTGTAAGAAGAAGCCGTCTATCATGAAAAATGCCAGTGGGAGTCCATTGCAAGATGGAGCTCTAGATATAGGTGCATTGGACATGAGACGGGAGACTTGGGAGAATGACAGGTGAGGTTGTAGGATGAAGCTTCTATTGTCATCAAAAGGCTATCTCAAGCAAGTTTTAGATCACAGCACATGACGGAGATGAGATCAAGCGGTCTAGCTCGACTCCTATATTTGTCCATCCATGAGTAGTCGGGTATTTATCACAGGGCATAGGGGTGAGGTCATGCATAAGCTCTCAGAGTCGAGATGGAGACTGAATGTTGAGTCGAGATGGAGATTGTTGAGATTTAGTACCTTAAATTCGATCCACTGCATCAAAGATCAGATGCAGAAAAGCCCACAGCAGCACGAGGCTCGCAGCAGGAGTGCATGGCCCCGCAGGCATGCACAGGCCTGCGGGACGTGAGGCCCAGGCACGCATGCAAGGCCCAAGCGCACGTGAGATGCAAGGCCTAGCACTTCCACATGGTCCACCATGGACCGCACGGACTAGGAGGCGAGCATGCGGTCCATCGTGCGTCCACGAGAAAAATACGGTCCATGCATCTCGCATGGACCGCCCCATTCCAAATGTGGTTTATCATGGTCCAAAGGAGGTTTTGCATGATCGGATGGCTCAGAGCGTGTGCGGGTGCAATCGGACAACCAGGGACATTTTGGACTTCGATCAGGACTATGCTTAAGTTTATAGAATTTTGTTAGGACTCTATTTCAGATCTTTTTAAAGACCTGATGGCCTCTGGAGCCAGAAGACATCAACAGCAGCTGAGAGTGTCCTGGAACGACCATGAGAATGGTCGTAAATATAGGGTCAGAGTCTGAGGTATAATGTAATGATTGAGAGCATCAAAGGAAGCATCCAGAGACGTCAAGGACCCTGACACAGTAGGCCTGTAAGAGAGTCTCCTTGGAAGATTTTGTGAGAGCTTTTGTAAGGGTTGTGCTTCTTATTAAGAGAGTGGTTAGTGTATGAGAGTTGAGATGTATGATCTTCTTTTGTACTTATTATTTTCTTTTACAATGAAGCTTGCATACCACGTGGAGGTAAGCCTTGGGCTGATCCACATATTTAATTGTGTCATATTTTTATCTCTTCTTTCTTTATGTTGCGGTATCAACTTTGTCGCCTATGTTAGCGATCTTAGATGGAGGATCCATATTCCGCACTCGTAAGGGATCCTTCTCAAGAAGTGGTATTATAGCTGCAACACCAATATTATCATAGAATACCAATGGTGTATGAATTGGCGAGAGAAATGTGCAACTCAATGAGGAGATTCTGGACCCACAGAAGTTTAGCCATAGCAACATACTTTACCTCTATGGATGATCATGCGACAGTCTTCTGTTTGCTAGATTTCTAAGAAATGGCATTACTATCCACGTAAACAATGTAGGCTGAGGTGGAAGTTCCATCATCATGGTTTCCACCCCAATCAGCATCACAGTAGACACGAAGAAATGTTGATTGCTGGCACTTGAAAAAGAGACCATGATACTGTTAGGATCCGATTACATGCAACATTAAAATTTTAAAACCTTTTTAATGTACACATGCATATATGCATGAGATCGCATCTCAAAACATCAAGATCTCTTGTAGATTTAAGATTAAGATAAAGTAAAAAAGAAGAAGATCTTATCTTCACCTTGTGCGGGTAGATATTCACTATGATCCGAGTTTCTTTGAAGCCGCACACGTATCCAATCTCTGTAGGTATCTACACGAGACTGATCTAATCAGGAGATCTCAATCTCATCGAAGTGCTAGCTCCCTTGCAGATATCGCTTCTTGAATTACAAAATTTTCTAATCCCTTTCTCTTCTCAAAAGAACATCAAAAATCAAAAGGAGGAAGATGAGAGAGGAGATAGGCATCCAACTCTTGGATATGAAGTTGTGGAAGGATAAAGGCTAGAGAATTATCCAACTCTTGGACATAATATATGAGGAAGAGAAGGGAGGCATCCAACCTTTGGACCGTCCAAACACCAGAGAAAGAAGGAGGCATTGATTTAAATCAGTATTTAAATCCCACGCCCAAAACACTTTCAGATCTAATTCCTGTGCTCCTTGTTTCCTCACGCACGCCCTCTCTCTTATTTTTATTTCATGCCATTCATCCACCAATCTGATAAGAGGGGGCGCCCCATTTAAATCCCTCAACTAATCCTAATCTTATTAGGGTTAGGGATAGAGTTTAAAGGCACTAGAACTCCTAGGAGTGCCACCCATCTGATTTTGGTATGGAAAAAGAAAGCGTGAGGAAGAGTCCCCAAAGAGAAGGACTCTTCCTAGGGGCACTATGCTCTTCCTAGGGGCACCATAATTATGTAACTCCCTTATTGGCGTGAATTCTCTTGGGGCATGGTCTCTTAAGGGAAGAATTGTTCTGCAAGTAAAATACCTTTTACAGATAGAGTCCCATATGGTTTGGGTTCGTATCAAATTGAGTTTTATAATAAGTTAAGTACTTATTGAGTCTAAATCCTTTTAGACCCATAAAATCCAATTTGACTCAAATTCAGATCAAGTCCAATCAAACTAAATCTCAATTTAGTTTGACTAGGACTCAACCTCAATTATTTGATCAAATCAAATAATATAGTAATAATTATAAATAAATTCTTCTTTAACTAACTAACTTTTAACAAGTCATCTCTTGTAACTTTAACAAATCAGTCCAATCATCAATCATATTGATAATCGAATCTTATTGCAATTTAAAATCACAATTCAACTATCCGATTAGTCAGGACCTCTTATGTGTGTGACCCTATAGGTTCTATTCTGTCTAATAGTGAGATATATTGTGATTTTTATCATAAATATCATTAATAAAACTTTTTTCAATAGTTTAAAATAATTTTAACTCATCAATGAGAATTATTGACTATCAAAATAATTATCGTTGGTCTCATAATCCACCAATAATGCCTAGCAGCATGTAGTGATAATCCAACAGATGAAAGAAATCAAGCATCTAGATGTAGCTACCGTATGATATAGTTCTTCTATCGTGAGTTTTGACAAGATGAAGATCATGAAAAATTTGTCAAACCTCATCATCTGTCATATGTTAGATTTATTTAACTCGAGTTCATTTTATGAAATCTCATGAAAACTCTTTTTCATTATTCTCACTACCATTGTCATGGTCTTCAGAATTCAATCTCATAAATCACGTAGGACTTCTCCTTATCTATCAAAATCGATAGATCCCATCTAGATGCACATCCTACCCTATAATGAATCTACTGCAGTCAATTTACATCGTAAGGATCTGAATGGCTAGGGACCAAGTGTATGTACAGTCAAACTACAGTAATTTCGTTGTGAATAACCAAGGCACCGTAGGTCAAAAAATCAGTCATACAACTACAGCATCGAGAAAGTTACTGATATATAAGTAGATATCCAAGTCACTTCTTGTGTTGATCACGATTAGTATCCTTGTTCTCTTACAACCATCTGTACTCTCGCTTCAGTATCCTCACACTGTAAACTCAAGACTCGCCTATTCAAAGAAAAGTAATCCGTGCACCAATCTTACCAAATCAATCACCGTCTCCATAATGATCCATCAATCAGGAGTAATTTAAGAATTAATCACCAATGATACATATTTTAAAATCTCAATTCTTGAGAATATGTGTTATCATCTTATTAATTCTCTGGATGATTTATGGATATGTACACAATATGAATGAAAATGAACTGCCCAATATTATTAATAAATATAAGATCAACTACAAAATTATATCTTAGAAAGAATAAATATGTCGATCAGCATACATCTAACAATCTTCCACTTACATTAAAGCCAATCTGCTATATACCTAAGTCCCATCTTCTCAAGATGTACTCTGATCTTTAGCTGGCTAGGTGGTTTAGTCGGTGGATCCATCATATTATCTATGGGGTCTAGTCTCTGCTCCTCGAAGTACTTCTCGAGATAGTCGTGAATAGTGTAAAATCGTCACTCTATGTGCTAAGATTTCTGATGAAATTTAGGCTCTTTAGCTAGAGCTATGGCACCTTTATTATCGCAGTATAGTGTTATGACATTGATGACATTATACCAAGTTCTGCAATAAATTTTTTGAACCAGATGACTTTGTTAGTAGCCTCAAAAGATGATTTACTCAGCTTCGATGGTGAAATTTGTAATGATTAATTGTTTAGAACTCTTCCAATTCACCGAATCTCCATTACTTTGATGGAGTTTCATGATTTCATGCATGCTAAAAATTTTTCAAAATAAGTATGCAGCAGAATTTAAAATATTTTAAATTAAATATAATTTAATCTAAGCATGCATAAGATCAAATTTTAAAATCATAAACAGGATCGACATATGTGAGATAGAATTCAGATACAGAAATTAAATAGAAAAAATAAATAAAAAATATACCTTGGCACGAGTCAATCTTCACCGCGAACTGATGATCATGAAAGTCTTCCGAAGATTCCTTGAAGCCGCACAAGTGTCCGACCTTTACGGATATCCACACGAGAATTTGATTTGATAAAAAATTTATTGATCTCACCAAGGTGCTATCTCCCTTACAAAGATCGTATCTTGATAGTTGAAAATCTTTTTTTTTTAAAGACACTTTTAGAGAAGAAGAAGAAATAGAAGGATGATTTTCTCTATACTAGAGATCATGAGAAAAACTTTTTCTTCTCTTTTCTTCCTAAAACCCATGCACCAAATCTCTATACTAGAGATATAAAAATTTTATCCAACTTTTGGACAGAGAGGAGAGGAGAAACCCATATCTAAACTAAGACAATAGATGGGAGAGTAGATGTCCTAACAACCAACCTTTGGTTGTTGTAAGAAAGAAGAGATATACATGAACTTACCTCATGCCTAGATGCATCACGCCATCCCTCTCTCTCCCTTGATTTTCCATGCACAAAAATATCTTATTTTTGGCATCAAACCTGATCTCCTCTCAGCCCCTTAATGCCCCATAAAACACATGTTTAAATAAGCAAAGGGATAAGGTGTTTGGATAGAAAATAAGAGTCCAAACTCCTTTGGACTCTAGGATTTTTATGCTGCCCAACCCATCAGATTTTTGCGCCCACCTATCTCACGAAAAGAAGGAATTTAAGACTCTTTTTTACACATTAAAAAGGGGAGAGGGCATGGGATCTTTGTGGCGTCAAACACAAGTGGGCGTGGGGCTTCATGTAACACATAAAAGGGAAGAGTTTCAGTATCATGGGACTCTTCTTTTAGGTGACTAATTTAAATCAATTTAAACTCTAACCAATTCTAATCATATTGAAAATTGATTAGACCCAAATAAATAAAAGTCTAAATTTGATTTGGAGTCCAAATTATTTAAATTAAATATCACCTAATTAGAGAAGGAGTTCCAGTCCTTTTAGATTCTCTCTTGATGCTTGAGTCAAACTCAATTTAATCTTAATTTAATTAGAATTTGATGCACCCATGAAGATGAGAATTCTTAGTCCAAATAAGAACTCAAACACTCTTGTTTAGATCCTAGTCTAATTAAAAATTAAATCAAACCCAAATCCTAATTCAATTAGAAATCATTTTTTCATGCAATTTGATTATCTCATAACCTAATTAGGTTTGATCAAATCAAATACATATCAAGTCAAATTAAATCTAATTTAATTAGACTTGATGTAAGCCTCATAGCTCAATCAAATTGAGCCAATTAATAATCCAATTGCTTATAAATTTTCTTATAACTCACTAACTCTTTAGTGAGTTACTTAATTGTAACTTTTGCATTGGATCAATCATCAATCAAATTGATAATCAAATCCTATCATGATTCATAATCATAATTCAACCATTTGATCAATCAAAAATCTCTTTATGTGTGACTCTATAGGTTCTATTCTGTTTGGTAGTGAGAGATATTGTGATACCTATCACAATATCATTGAAACTCTTTTCAATGGATTAGAACCGTTCCAACTCTGTCCATCAAGGATCATCGATCATCAAGATGATGCTCATGGGTCTCACAATCCACCAGTGACACCTAACGGTATGTAGTGGCAATCCAGCAGAATAAAAAGTGATGAACCTCTAGGTACAGTTAACGCATGATACAGTCTCTCTATCATGAGTTCCGACTAGATGGTAAGTTATGGATGAATCATCAAACCTCATCATCGGTCATATGATAGATTCAATCAGCTCAAGTCTATATGTGATTCTCATAAATTTTTTTTTCATTAATTACACTGCTATGGTCATAGACTTAAAGACTCAGCTTCTTAAATCCTATAAGACTACTCTATTCTGCTAGGATCGATAGATTTCATCTAAGTACACACCCTACTCCTATAGTGGATCAACTGTCGTCAACATCCACTGCAAGAACTTATTGAGATCCATGATTATGTGTCAGTCAAACTCCAGCAGCCTCACTGTGAGTAGCTGTAACACCGCAGGTCAAAGGATCAGTCATACAACTGTAGCATCGAAAAAGTCACTAACGAGTGAGCAGACATCCATGTGACTTCTCATGTTGGTCATGCTCCATGCTAGTTATTCTCTAACAACCACCTGCACTCTCGCTCCAGTATCACTACACCGTAGACTCGAGACTCATCTGTCCGAAGAAAGTGATCTGTGCACTGATCTATCCAGATCAATCACCATCCTCATGATGATTCTATGATCAGGAGCAATTTAGGAATTAACCATCAATGACATATGTCTCAAATTTTTAAGTCTTTGAGAATATGTGTCATCATCTTGTTAATCCCTTGGATGATTCATGGACACATAAAATATGAATAATAATATAAATATCCAATAAATATAAAATCATATCCTAAAAATATGATATACATCAGTCAAGATTGGCTTCTAGGGCATACATCCAATAATCTCCTACTGCACTAAAGCCAATCTACCATCTACCAAACTCCATCTTCACAAGACAGGCTTTAATCTTTGGCTAGCTAAGTAACTTACTAGTAGGTTATCCACATCTCATGTAGAATTTACTCTCTACACCTCTATGTATTTTTACTTAAGATAGTCGCGTATTCTGCTGCTCTATGTGCCTGGATATCTGGTGAGACCTTAGCTTTTTAGCAAGGGCTATGGTGCCATTGTCTTTGCAGTATAGTGTCATGGCATCTGATGGCATGACATTTATTTCTGTTACTAACATTAGAACCAGAATACATCCTACACATTTACAGTGTACTCAGCTTCCATCGATCGATTGCTTGGAATCTGTCCAAGATATCGATACAGGAACACATCCCATGATGTAGACATTCTACTATCAACATCAGACATAATATCTGAATTGGTGTATCCGCCCACTTCTAACTTTGATCCTTCTCCAAATTAAGAACAAATCCTTAGTTCTTCTCAAGAGCTTAAGAATATTTTCACAGCAATCCAGCATTCTCAACCTGGATACAACTGATACCTACTCATGACATTCACAATATTAACTATATCAGTTCAAGTACATTATATGGCATATATCTATGTCTAAGAGGGTAGCAGATCTCTTTCCGAGATTTCTATGCTGAACCCTTTCAGCATCTAGTCTTTATACTTTATCTGTGAAAACACAAGCATCTAATTGCATCTATCTCTATAGATCTTTAAAATGCTTGCTTTATGTCTTTCATAGAGAATTCTATATACAACTATATTTTAATCGATGTTAGCATTAGACACTTCCACTGATCCTTTGAAAATACATAATTTATCTTTTCTGATCAAATAATTTGATATATCATCAAAATAAATATTCTAACTCCATGATTATTATAGACTTTGTGATCTCTTATCACGAGAAGTGAAATCCATAAGTTACTCCATATAGAAATCTTCAAAAGATATCTAGTAAGGAAAGCTATTTCACATTCTTTTTTTGGAGTCGATATCTAACATCACCTCGTTGTAGGTTTTGAGATCATATCTATGTTCTCTATCTCCTATGAGAAACGATCTTCTCTACATCCTCTATTAAGCATACCCGAGTACCTTTCGAGAGGATTGGAGATCCTACTATGTGTATGAGGTGGAGGAGGAATATACGTCTACTGGCTCATCATGAATAGATTCTTTAGGTCCTACGGCTCGTTGCTCTTCAAAGATACTCTCTTCCAGCTTAACTTTCCTCTCACTTCTTCATCTTAGTTAAACAATTTTTTAAGAAGATAGCATGTCGGATCACAATCATATTGTAATCCTATCAGAAAGTAGTATCCCAAACTCTTAGATCAAGTTTTAATGATAAGAGGGACATTCTCCTCTTACATCAACTCCACTTAGATCAAGTTTATGCATGTACAGTATCAACAATGTATCTTCTAAATAGCATAGATGGAAATATGCAACATGTTTAACTTCCAATCCCACTCTACACAAGAGGGTGGGTTGAACTGATTGAAATTGTTAATAGTTTGATTTGCTCGTAATATTTAATTGATGGTACACCTCATCAATTGATAGTTTGAAATCCTGCAATAAAAAAGAAGAGAGAAGTAACTGACATAAGCAAGTTCTTGGTGACAACTTATTCAAAATATAGATTCTGTTCTGATGAAACAAATTCCTTTTACAAGATCATTTGTATTTATGATGCCAGTGCATTAGATGTTTGCTTATGGTTTACCACCTATTCAAGCAATGATGGCTTTTGGAAGGTGCCTAGACTTGTTGCAAGAAAAGATTGTATCTTTAAAGGTGATGCAGTTTATCTAAATAGTAGTTTGTTTTGGCTATGTTTAAAGGAAATTGATGCGACTTATGAGGAAGTTAGTGCTGTTGAATTCAATATTCTTTATGAGACATTTTCACAAATATTTTTTCCATCCACAGCTATTCAACTAGATGGAAAACTGGCCATTTTCAAAGGGATGTATCTTTGCTATCATAGAATCAGAATTTATTAAATGATTACTCAATTGACATATGAGTCATGGGCATTAAAGAAGGATGTAGCCAAGGATGGATAACATGTTTGCTTAACCCGACCAATGAACACCGCCCCAAGTGTGCGCTTGGTCGTGTAACCTACCGAAGGGGCATGGGGAGGGGACGGCGCATATGGACAGAAAGTGCGAGCTCAATCCTGCCAATGAACACCACCTCAAGTCTATGCGTGCGGCCACATAACCGACCAAAGGGGCATGGGGGGACAGCATGCAACTGACCGCAAGGGCATGGTTGGGGATAGGACACATGGATAGAGAGTGCAATAGGGCACATGGACAGAGAGCGCAAGCTTAACTCGACCAATGAACACCACCCCAAGTGTGCATGCGGTCGCGTAACTAACCAAAGGAACATGGGGAGGACACGGCACATGGATAGGAAGCGCGAGCTCGACCTGACCAACAAACACCACCCCAAGTCCGCGCACGCATGGATGCATAAGCGGCTGAAGGTGCATGGGGGGATGACATGCAGCTGACCAAAGGGGCACAGGGGGATGGGGCACATGGATAGGGAGCGCAAGCTCAACCCGGCCAATGAACACTGCCCCAAGTGTTCATGCAGTCGCGTAACTGATCGAAGGGGGATGGGGAGAGATGGACTGGATGATAGCATGGCATTTACTATAGAGGATTGAGAAAAAGAAGATGATTGGAGTTGGTCAAGTGAAGGAACTATTTACGATCTAAATCTATATAATTGTAACACTAAGAGGACAAAATGCATTGCCATGAAGGAGATAGATATTTTTTTTTGGTTCTATAATGTTTGCAACTATAATGAGACTCTGATCTCTATTTGAAATATATTTTATCCATTTTTTTTATTTCAATTTTTATGTTTGAAGTCTTGAATTCTCCATATGATGATATGGGATTTTAAAGGATTCTTTTTTATTGTATATGTTTGGTATGGAACTATCATTTTGGAACAAATTTTTTAATTAATACAGTAGACTATTTGTGAAATATCAGATTTTTTTTTTGGTATAACCATTTGTAAAATATGATTATTTTTTGTTACAAATTATGCAGCAAACTAATTAATTTGGCCTCTACATTGCTTTTATCTATGAAATAAATTATAAGGACTTTATATATTTTAACTATAGCATGCACCATTATTGTTAGTACGTGCACTTTAGTGAGAATTAAAAAAAATTATAATAATCAATTAACTACACATATCACTATGTGCATTCGATCTAGAATACCATATTTAAAGGAGTTATTTATCTCTTTAAGGACTCTTCACCTTTCCAATTATTTTTTTTTTCTACAAGCATTGTTTTTATAAACCACCTATTTAAACTTCCAACAATATGTACTTAAAATAATATTTACATTCTTTGAGCTCACAAAAATATTTGCATAAAAACATGTGCATTAGGTTATTGGAGAATATGCAATAATGTATCTTCGATAACTTGATAACATTAATTCATCATAAAGCATAACCCTTTCCATTAAAAACTTTAAATTAAACAATTAACTAACATACACCCATGTGTACATATAGAGACATATGAGATTTAGAGGACATTTCAAATAAGATGGTATAGCTCTTTAACTCTAACACATCAATCAGACCCTCCTAACTCCACTAAACATCCCATCTCTATTATTTAATCTTCAACAGCTGACCTAAAATGAAGAGGTATTACACTGTATGTTGATTTTTTTTTATTATTTGCTTTTCAATATTTTGCTTAAATATGACCTAATTTTTTATTTATTTAATTAAAAGTTTAAAAAAAATTAAGAAAAATGTATACCATAAATTTTAAATGAATTCGAGAAAAATATCGAGACAAAGAAGGATCATACTTCGAAAGGAGAAACGATTAAGAACTTCAATCGAGTTCAAAGGTTTCTATTTTAGAACTTATAATATTTTATTTTTTTTTCAATTTTTTATTTAATATCTCTAACGATTGTTATCTTTGTATATTTATTATAGAAAATGCATGTTTTTCAATGTCTGCATCTAAGTTTGCATCTCTTAGTGGAAATACTATTGGCAATAACTATTTTCAGAATACTCACATGGTTAACACTTCATGGATGCGGCTAAGAAATATTTCAAATGGTAATTAAAATAATATCATATATTATGCATGATACAATGTCATTATAAAAGCACTATGATGCTAATAATTATGTGTATTTCATGTAGTTCATAATTCCTTAGTTGATGATATCACTTGCACCACTTGATATAAAAGATCAAATGTCAAAAATAGTGATTGTAGTTCAAACACTTATAGATCAACAACTATAAAATAAAAAATGAGCATGATTATATTGAAAGAATAATGTCCTACAAGACAATCGCATATGGGATGCGATAGGGTGTTTATTATAATTTATCTTTCAGACTTATGTAATTGATATTTATATTAATAAAATATAAATTTTTGATTCATTATATGTTGCATCTCATTATTTTTAAGATTATAATGAACCCCATAAGTCTGGATAATGATTTTAGAATCATGATAAGATCACATCAGTGAGATCTAATTTTTCGATAGTCGTGATCTAAAATATTTTTAGTCATTGGTACATTGAGTCAGAGATCAATAATACCGATAAGACTAGCATGTCCTATGTATGCTTAGAAATGAGAGTGGTTGATCTCACAACCACTTGTGTGGTGACACAAATACAAGGATATGGGTGCTCATTAGAGAATGAATTTACTGAATTGATCTATGAGAGAATATTAGATGGAGTCTTATTTATATGTCAACTTATGATTCTCTAGTGAGAGTTGTGTAAGTGATCTTTAGACCTGAGGTCATCATGGTACCTTGTGTACATAGATCCATATTTTTGTTCACTATCTAACTTGATTCTTTGATCCTTGTGTGGGATGTTCTGGATATGGTAAAGTATGTATGGAGGTTGTAAGTAATTAATAAAAGATCAGTCACTCCTAATAAGGAGAGCGAACATCTTATGTGATCTCATAGGACGGTGATTCTGAAAGTCTTTGGCCAAAACAGGATGATAATTAGAAAAAGATTTCAATGTATCATCAACTGAATCATCACCTTCAGATTGAGATATATATAAATAAGTAATTGAGTTTGACATATTTTTATACCCACAGCTCATCTAGGATATTGTTTGACTGAATGACTGAATTACATAGGAACTTGCCACTGAAAGATATTTTGATAATTTTTTATCAAAATTTTAAATTTTTTGGATAGTCATGATACATTGCTAGATATTAATCTTAACTTGTGAGCTCATCAAAATTAAAAAAAATTAATTTTAAAATTAATTTAGAAGAGTTCAAGTTAATTGAAACTCTTCGGGTGACCTAATCTCATCGGATTAGGATTACGTCAAAAGTCTGGATCCACTGCTGGTTAGATTTGGAATCTAATGGATCACACACTTTGTGATTTAATTTTAATCTGATCTAATTAAAGTTTAATATAAATTTTATGAGTTAATTTGATATGCTAGAATATTATATTAATCCAAGTTTCCAAATTGATTTAGTTCAAAGTGTTTGAGCTAACCTAGACCAGTTACCTTTGACCTAATGAGCTTGGGTTAATTTAAATTGGATCCTTATCCAACTTAAACCAGTTTTAAGTAGAGAAGGACTCCTCTGTGCCCACCAAAAGTCATAACAAAATATAAATGCCACCCCCTTATTTTTGGCATGTGAAATGAAGAGTCCTTCTTAATGAAGGCTTTTAATTTTTACGCGTTCCCATATTTTCCCAACCAGATCTCCTATGTTTTGTCACCAAAATTTATTGGATTTTTTATGACACATAGAAAAAGGAGAGTTTTTCTACTACAAGTATCTAGAGCACCAAAAATTCACTCGATGAATTTATTCACCATGTGGGAATTTGAAGCACCAAAGGTTGGCGCCCCTTCATCCCATGTGACGTCCCTTGGTCTCCTATTTATAGGGGCGCCCCAAATGGTTGATTGCTATGATTTTTGATTGAAACTAGAGAAGAGGGATGTGGTAAACATAAAAAAAATTTTGAAAAATTTTTGAGAAACAAGAAAGAGAAATTTGAGTGGCAAAAGTTGCAAGAAGGGTGGTGAGATTTTTAGCAAGTGTTGCTTGTATGCCCTAGGGTTTGATTTTTCCATATGTTGAAGCCAAAAATCAAATCTTAGATTGTTAGACATCTGAAGAGCATCTTCTTGGTATCATTCTAGTGGTAATATCGAAAGCAACTGAGTTTTGACACGATCGTGATGCAAGTTCGAAACCGACAGTATTCTTGAAAAGATAAGGCTGCGACAGCGCACCAATTGGGAAGACCTTGGCCAACTTTCGTATGGATCATCTTGGAGGACTTCTATCTTGGAGTCTCATGGAGAACACCAATGTGTCACTTTTTTATTTTGATAAAATTATAAAATTCTATCCTATTTTGCATGCTTGTTTTTATTTTATTGATATCGGCAGGGTGATTCTAGGGTTTGGATTTCAGCTCGATAGTTTTATTTGATAAAGCTATTGATTTGTATGATTTTAAAATTTTTGAAAATTATTTTTTACTGTGTAGTCAAAATTCAACAGTGGTATCTAAGCCACCCTTGTCTGATTTGATCAAACAAGTGCAATATAGCAGCATAGAATCGTTCTTATTCATCTCCTACAAAAAATGTAGCATTATTTTTAGCATCGATTCTTCAAACTTAAAAATTATTTTTGACTTTTAGTGAATCATGATTCTAAATTTTAATTATTAAAATTATAAATTTATGATAATTTAAAATTTTATTATTATGGTAGCATGATGCTTAAATTGATATATAGAAAATAAGGGTGTTATGCATGCCTAATTAGATTAGAATTTGTTATATTATATGAATTTGTTAGTCATATGTTATGACTTCGATTACACCCTTATATAATTTTTGACATGATAATGTGATTGCTATTATGAATAGTAGAAGCATGCAAATTTGCATAATTTGTAGTGTATATTTTATGCACTTATAGTTAGGATGTGTTGCGACCAGTTTAAAGTCTCTCATTTAATTATATTAAGTTGTAATGTCAGAAATTATTTTTTAATCAAAAATCAAAATTTTAAGACCAATTGATGTCGAAAAAATATGAATGATGATTTTCTAATTAGATCTATTTACTGGTCTGGCCAACTTTGTTGGTGTTTAGAAAAGCTATGGGGAGCCTCCCACCTACTTACCTGACCAATTTGATCTTGTTGAATTTCAGATTTAGATTGATTAAGTGATGTAGATATTACAAGGACCTTCCTTCAAACTTGATCGATAGAGTATGTCAAGATCTTAGTGAGCTTGTTATACTATCCACAAGGTTTACTATAAAAATTGACATGATGTTGATTAAGTGCATATTGATACTTATGGTGTATTTGAATAGTATTGCTTTGTTGTGCTATCCATAAGGACAGTATTGTTTAAGTATGACCATATGGGATTGAAAGATCAATTTAACTAGAGCACTATAGTTTGTTGTGCTATCCACAAGACTATATATAATCTAAAAGTCAGAATGAAAGATGTTGAGAATTGTAGAGATATAATTGATAAAGAGTTATAATTGTAGAGATATAATTGTAGAGATATAAACTACTTTTAAACTCATGAATGCTTGTTGTGCTATCCATAAGGTGTTTATGAGGAATAGGGATCTCAACCCCACTAAAAGATATTAGAATATTTCTCGATTTTCATATTTGAGGGCTATAAAGTTTGATAAAATAGTATGAGACACAATTAAATAAAAGTCCTAGTCTAGTTGTGCATGTCATCATGAATTATCCACTTATATTATGTTCTTGTTGTTGCAGATTAACTACACATATGGCATCCTCACTTTCACTTAGAGGTATCCTAGATGCAAACAAGTTGACTGGACTTAACTATATCGACTGGTTAAGGAACTTGAGAATTGTTCTCACTCAAAAAAAAAATCTCCTACATTCTGAATACATCTGCTCCAGATTCTCTTGAGAAAGATATTTTTGAGGAGAATAAGACTGCATATAAAATATGAAAAGATGACAGTGTGACTGTCAAATGCATCATGCTTGCCTCCATGAGCAACGAGCTCCAGAGGCAGCATGAGGACATGGACGTTCCCTCTATTCTCTTTAATCTTAAAGAGTTATATGGAAAATAATGTGAAACTGCTCGATATGAGATATCGAAGCAGTTGTTCCGTGCCCGTATGACTGAAGGCACCTCCATGCAAATACATGTCCTAAAGATGATTGATTTAATCACTCGTCTGAGACAATTGAATTTTGTCCGGGATGGTGAACTAAGTCAGGATTTGATCCTGCAGTCTCTCTCTGACTCATTTTCTCAGTTTGTTATAAATTATTATATGAACAAACTGAACATTAACCTGCCTGAGCTGTTGAATATGTTGAAAACAGCAGAGAATCATTTCAAGGGTGAAAAGACTTAGGTCCTTCATGTTGATAAAATCAGCAAGAAGGCAAAGAAGAATTCTAAGAAAAAATTGAATCCTAAGGCTAGCATCTTCAAGAAGAAGGCGAAGAAGGTCTCGACCAAAGGTACTTGTTATCACTGTGGCAAAGAGGGCCACTGGAAGAAAAATTGTAAAGAGTACCTCGCAACCGTGTAATCGACAAATATTGCTAAAAGTTTGTATATGATACAAATAAATTTATCATTAAATATTTTATTTTCAAATTTTTAAATATTGGACACCGCCTGTGGCTCACACCTTTGCAAATCATTGCAAGGTCTACAAGAAATAAGAAATCTGAATAAAAATGACTTCGAGCTGTTCGGCGCTAGTGGAGAGTTCATTCAGGCTGAAGTCATAGGAATCAAGATTTTGAAGTTGCCTTCAGGCAAAATTTTAGAACTGAAGATCTATTATTATATTCTTCATATTATTAAAAATATTATTTCTGTACCATTGTTATTGGAATAAGGTTTTAAAATAATTGTAAAGAATAATGGTTGTTCTATTTAATTTTCTAATAAATATTTTGAAAGTACTTTTATTGATAATGATCTTATGTTTCTTTCACTTAATGATAATGTATTTCATATTGATAATATAAAGAAAAAAAAGAGGGAGGATATGAATGTCACATATCTCTAGCACTGTCGATTTAGTCATATAAATGAGTCAAGGATTAACAAGTTATTCAAAGATAATTTTTTTGATCCTTATAATTATGAATCATATAGAACTTGTGAATCTTACCTCATAAAAAAAATGATCAAGACTCCATTTTTTGGACATGGAGAAAGGGCGAGCGACATATTGGACTTTGTACATACTGATGTGTATAGTCCAATGTCGATTCAAGTCAGAGGAGGATACTCTTACTTTATCATATTTACTAATAATAAGTCTAGATTTGGATATGTGTATTTGATGAAATACAAATCCGAAGCTTTTGACAAATTTAAAGAGTATCAAAGAATGGTCGAGAAACAAACTGGTAAAAGTATTAAAACTCTCTAATCAGATTGAGAAGAAGAATACTTATCCAGTGAGTTCTTTGATTATTTAAAATAAAATGGAACACTCTCTCAATGGACACCTCCTTATACTCCATAATTGAATGAAATTATGGAAAGAAGGAATCGCACCTTATTTGATATGGTGCAGTCCATGATGTGTTTCACGGATCTTTCGATATCCTTTTGGAGATATGTCCTTGAGGCTGCAGCATATATCTTAAATAAAATATCTTCAAAATCTGTTTCTAGCACTCCATATAAAATATAGAAAGGAAAATGATCAAATCTTAAGCATCTTAAGATTTGGGGTTGCCCAGCTTCTGTGAAAAATGTTGATCGACATAAACTGGATGCTAGATCAGAAAAATACAGGTTTGTAAGTTATCCCAAGGAGAGTATAGGATACTACTTCTATAATCCTACTCAATAAAAGGTATTTGTTGGTAGGCATACCATTTTCTTGGAGAAAGAGTTTATCCAAGAAGGAGGCAGTGGGAGGTCTGTTGAACTTGAGAAAGTTTAAAACCTATAACTCATCCAGGATTCACTAAACAGTTTCCAACCAGATATGTCCATTGTTGAGATACAGCCACTACACACACTTCCTCTTCGAAGGTCAAGTAGAGTACATAGTATACCACTCAGGTATGAGTTTGTCATTGAGAATGATAATACATCCCACATCATTGAGAATAATGAATCTACGACCTATTTGAAAGTTGTCATGAGTAGTGACTCTGATAAGTAGTTAAATACCATAAAATTCAAAATAGGCTCCATGTATGCCAACCAAGTATGGACTTTGATTGACGTGTTGGGAATAGTATCCCAAAACCAATCGTCAGCCTGTTGACGGTTGTGCTCCTTTTGTATTAGTACATGAATTATAAATAAATAAAAATTATTTTAGTATTTTTTTCATCACAAATGTTTCATCTTCTAATGAACTCCTGTGTTGTGGTGAAGTCCTTAGGACTATTTAGACTCGACAAAGGAGGATTTGTCGCTTAGTCCTTAAACCTGTTCGCGACCAAATGATACGTTGTTACCAAGGACGACAACGTTTATCGAGCATAGGTCATTGTGTGCTATATGGGTTGATTGTTCTCATAACCAAAGAGTGTGGAGACACTGGTATGGCATACAGGTGAGATGTAATGGTACATCTGCACTGAACATGACCGACTCCGGAGCTATTTCTGCTGTCAAGATTTGCTCCGATGGGATATAGGTATAAATATCCCTCCGACCTGAGACCACCACGGTGACTTGCAAGCAACTCACTGCACTTAGGCACTGGACTACCTGAATTTCTAATTCAGTGACGGAAGGCTGCTGGGTGTAGTCAAGTACTTGACTTGTCGGTGCGTGTGTCAAGATGGGATTGACCACTCCAATTTAGGAGTTGTGTATAGTCATGTTTCAATTTAGCAAAATCTTGACCAGGGTAGTCCTAGTGAGGAGTCACAGGACTAATTGAGTCGAGCACGATTCAGATGATTTCATCAGGGTTGACAGTTTAATCCTGAGTCGTCCTAAACACAGGGGTCAAAAGGGATGAATTATACGGTAACCATATTCACGTAGGTTCTGAGTGTTGCGATTGTAACTATTCGACCTATCCGGATGTCGGGTACCATTGCTAGATGGTCATTTTGATTAGTACAGGAATTGGTTCATGTGCTACCGGCTTAGGTTCGAACCTGCGGGGTCACACACATTAGAGGTTCCTTTCTGATCTGATGGCTGAGTATGAGTCTTATGTGTCTGAAACTCTATGATTGAGAATTAAGATTCTCTGATCATGAGTTCCACATATTTTGGATACCGGGGTCAAAATTTTGAATTTCAAATTTTGAATTTGAAATTTGAACTCTTCGATCAAGGTTTCATATTGATGGACTTTGATACCCGATTGTCCATCGAATTTGGACTCAATAATTATGATAGGTTTCATTAGTGATTTGATCGCTAATTAACTCAATTTGATTGAGTAATTATTTCTGGATCAAGTCCAATTGAATTGGATTCAGATGGGTTTGACCCGATTAGGTGAAGAGTTGCCCTAATCGTCGAGATGGTTTGGTCCCTGATTTGATCAGAGATTGGGCTTAGTCAATTTTTGATTTGATTAAAATTTTATTGAGCCTAATTAAGTCTAATTAAGTTGAATTTAATTTAGTCTAATTGTGCTTAATCTATTTTGATTAGGTTGGTTCAATTAAGATCAAACCACCATTTGAATTTGAATCCCTGCACCACCTTAAATCTCTGCGCCCATTTTAATTCACGAGAAGAAACTTCTCATGAATTTTTTCTCATGCAAAGCCCTTCTTATGCCCACTCTTATGTGCCAATATTTGGATAAAGATGATTAGTTAGCCATTCAAATTCAAAGCATGTTTGAATTTGAATGGATAACTTATCTCTTGCGCATACATGACATTATCCACTTTAACGCCCCACATCTCACACGAGAAAGAGTTTCTCGTGAAACCATTCCATGCACAAAGCAGATTGCACCTTCTCTTCTCACGCCCAAGTGGATAGGGATGAGTTGGTTTTAGTTTGAATTTAAATTTGATTTGAATTTAAATGTGTAACAACTTGTCTTTATCCTCTCACGCAGATAAGACATGTTTTGAACTATTTTAAAAGAGATAGGGAGCTGGGGCATGCGTAGAAAAATTCTGAGAAAGAAAGTGGGGCGTGAGGAAGCCTTATGTGTGAGGTGAAGGTCCAAAACCTTCCAAGAGAAAAAAAAAAGAAAAGAAAGAAAATTGGGTGCAGGGTTTTTTGGTGTGTATCCTAGGGTTTCTACCTAGAGTTCGGGAAGTGAGATTGGTGTGCCACGAGTGTCCTGAGTCCATCAAATTTTAGGGAGAGATCCATCAGTCTCTCAACCAATTGTGCAGATAATCCAGAGCATCCGAGGAGTCAGCACACATCGATCGAAAGAGTTCGATCAACATCAACCATCAAAAGGGTGAAATCACGAATTAGCATTCGTGAGGAACCGATCAGACGGGAGCTTCGTGTAGACGATCCACAGAGGCCAGATACTAGTATGGTTACGATGTGATGATCAGAGTCCTCTGATGGTAATTAAATTACGGTGATCGACTACCCGCAAAAGGTGATGTGTTCTGAACATAGTACAGTAAAAAGTTTACTGTTTCAAATTTGAATTTCAAATTTAAATGCATGCTGTTGTATCATATTTAGATCCTAGTGTAGAGTTAATTAGTATTAATTAATGAGACTAATTAATAATTTTACTGTAAAATAGTAATTTTAAAAAAGTTTTAAAATTACTATTTTGGCCCTGCACTGAATTTTCGCTACAAATGGTATAGAGCATGGTTCTAGAATATGATATACATATGCATACGTAGATTAAGGTGTAATCTATAAGTTTAAATTTGAAATTCAAAATTTAAAATTTAAAATTTGAAATTTGTTAGAAGTTTCAAATTTGAAATTCAAAATTTGAAATTTGAATTTTGAAATTTGAAATTTGTTAGCTGTTTCAAATTTAAAATTTAAAATTTGAATTTTGAATTTTGAAATTTGAAATTTGAAATTTGAAATTTGAAATTTGTTTGAAATTTTAAATTGAAAATTTAAAATTCAAAATTTAAAATTTGAAATTCAAAATTCAAAAATTTAAAATTCAAAGATTGGAAATTCGAAATTTGGTTGAAATCTCAAATTTAAAATTTGAAATTTAAAATTTAAAATTTGAAATTCAAAATTTAAATTTTAAAATTGATATATTTAGATATACTTGATCCAAGTAGCAAGTAACCTAATTGGGTTGGTTGCCATGGCCGTCCGATCATAGGAGAAAAGTAGGGTTTAAAGATCCTCTCTTCCCATTCGATGGAGTCTCCTATGGCGGTAGGGGTGCCGATGTAATTATATCTCATGCCGATGAAACAGCGAAAGGATTTAATTATAAAATTTATCATGAATGTGTTAGATTAGATCTAAAAAAAAATTCATGATTTATTTTAAATTATTTTTTATTATGAAATGAGCAATAAGATTGCTATTTATGAAATGTGCTGACCCGTTTGTGAAATGAGTCAACACATTTGGTGAACAGAAAATAAAATCTTTCAAAATTTGAAAATTATTTTCGAAATGCCAAACCCTGACCCATCAGCCCAAGTACTTAATTAAAAGTATTAAGTGTTGTCTAGTAGGTCTAGAATTATGAATTAAAACCTAAGACAATTGTATAAACTTGTGGGTCAATGGGTTAGATGAATTAGGTCCATAATTGGGTTAGACCTAAGGTTAGCTTAAAAAATATATTAAATAGAGTAATTGGTCAAATCTAATCAAAAGTTGAATTAGATTAGGTCAAGGATACTTTAGACTCAACTTTAATAGTTGTAGTTGAATGGGTCCATGTCTTTAACTAGACCAAGATGGACTTAATTCATGGCTACGCGGTGGAGCCCTATTTACTAAGTTGATCAAAATTAAAACTAATGAACCGGTTGGTGTCTAAGGTAAGTTCGACAGTTTTGACCAGTGGTTCTTAAGCAGGAGTTACTCGCATTGATTCGATCATTGACGAATTAATGGCAAATCTCCACCACTGATCTCACTTACCTGGCCAATCTGATAAGTTAGATTTTGATTAGATCACTTGGTGATTAGAGCTCACCCATGTCATTAGGTAAATCAGTGTAACTGATTTAGGTGCTCCTAATGCCAGCTTTAATTAAATCTTTTTTAATCTGACTTGGTGAAGTCAGTGGGAGGATTGAAATTGGCTGGATGATTTCTTCTCTACTATCCTTTAATAAAATCTTCAAAAATTATTAGGTCCCTAAAATGATTAAGTTATAATGATAACTAAGTCAATGCCTCCCATTAAGTGAGTGATAATGAGTCTATTAGTTCAATGATCATTGGAGGCCCAAAGGCCTGATGCTCATTGGCTAATGGAATTATCATTCATAATATGATAATTTGGTTGAGTCTTTCTGATGGTGGTTAGGTTGGCCGGCCAAAGTCGGGCCTGATCATTTATTGGTCTGATTCACCAAATCAAGTCGTGTTAATGGTTGGACCTAACCAGATTCTTTCAGTGGAGGTCAAAGCCTACTGATTAGGTTCTGGGGCAAAATCAATTACTAGAAGTTGTTTAGAGAAACAACTGGTTAAGAACCTACCCATAGATGCACATGGGTTGACCAACCAAAGTTGGGCTCGTATGTAGTCTGTGTGGATTCTAGTACCCATTAAGAAATTAAAGTAATTCCTCGAATTGGAGGTTGAGGCTACCAGTTCGTAAAAATATTAGAAAAAACTTTAGACTAAAGTCCAAATCTTTAGTATTAATTTATGTACTAATAGAGGTTTGATTTTTCTTTATACAGCTATGGCCACTACCCTATCACTCCGGTCATTATTAGATAATGGCAAGCCCATAGGACCTAATTTCGATAGCTGGTATCGAAAATTAAAAATCATCCTTGACCATGAGCGGATCCTTTATGTAGTAACGGATCCAGCATCTGAGGAGCCAGCTCCGAACGCCAGTAAGACGATCAGAGACACTTACCAGAAGTGGCTCAATGACCGCACTACCGTCCGATATATTATGCTGGCAGCAATGAATGACGAGTTCAGCCACAGGTTTGAGAACGCCCAGCCACAGGAGATGCATCAAATGTTGAACGACTCCTTTGGCACGCCTGACGATGTTGAAAGGCACAAAACTAGTTGTGCCATTTTCAATGCTCAAATGAAGGATGGGGCCTCAGTCACTGATCATGTACTGTACATGATCGAGATGATTGAGCACCTAAGCAAATTGGGTTTTCTTCTGCACGAGCAGCTCGATAAGGATGCGATCCTTAATTCCTTGCCCAAGTCCTTCCTCCCATTTCTTACTCATTTTCGAATGACAAAGCCTGCAGTAAACTACCATGGGTGGTTGGGGTTGCTGCAGAACTTTGAGAAGGATCATCAGCTCCATAAGGAGTCGGTGAATGTGGTGGGAGGGTCTGTCGGGAATAGTGTCCCAAAGTCAATCGTCAGTCTGTTGATGGTTGTGCTCCTTTTATATTAGTACATGAATTATAAATAAATAAAAGTTTTTTTGATATTTTTTCATCACAAATATTTCATCTTCTAATGAACTCCTGTGTTGTGGTGAAGTTCTTAGGACTATTTAGACTCGACAAAGGAGGATTTGTCGCTTAGTTCTTAAACCTGTTCGTGACCAAATGATACATTGTTACCAAGGACAAAAAGGTTCATCGAGCATAGGTCGTTGTGTGCCATATGGGTTGGTTGTCCTCATAATCAAGGAGTGTGGAGACACTGATATGGTATACAGGTGAGATGTAATGGTACATCTGCACTGAACGTGACCGACTCCAGAGCTATTTCTGCTGTCAAGATTTACTCCGATGAGATATGGGTATAAATATCCTTCCGATCTGAGACCGTCACGAAGACTTGCAAGCAACACACTGCACTTAGGCATTGGACTACCTGAATTTCTAATTCAATGACGGAAGGCTGCTGGGTGTAGTCAAGTACTTGACTTGTCGGTGCGTGTGTCAAGATGGAATTGACCACTCCAGTTTAGGAGCTGTGTACAGTCGTGTTTCAATTTAGCAAAATCTTGATCAGGGTAGTCCTAGTGAGGAGTCACAGGACTAATTGAGTTGAGCATGATTCGGATGATCTCATCAGGGTTGACAGTTTAACCCTGAGTCGTCCTAAACACAAGGGTCAAAAGGGATGAATTATACGGTAACCATATTCATGTAGGTTTTGAATATTGTGCTTGCGACTATTCGACCTATCCGATCATTGGGTACCATTGCTAGATGGTCACTTCGATTAGTACAGGAATTGGTTGCTGTACTACCGACTTAGGTTCGAACCTGCGGGGTCACACACATTAGAGGTTCCTTTCTGATCTGATGGCTGATTATGAGTCTTATGTGTATGAGACTCTATGATTGAGAATTAAGATTCTCTGATCATGAGTTTCACACATTTTGGGTACCGAGATCAAAATTTTAAATTTCAAATTTTGAATTTGAAATTTGAACTCTTTGATCAAGGTTTCATATTAATGGACTTTGATACCCGATTGCCCATCGAATTTGGACTCAATAATTATGAGAGGTTTTATTAGTGATTTGATCGCTAATTAACTCAATTTGATTAAGTAATTATTTTTGGATCAAGTCCAATTGAATTGGATTCAGTTGAGTTTGACCCGATTAGGTTAAGAGTTGACCTAATCGTCGAGATGATTTGATCTCTGATTTGATCAGGGGTTGGACTTAGTCAATTTCTGATTTGATTAGAATTTTATTGAGCCTAATTAAGCCTAATTTGGTTGGGTTTAATTTAGTCTAATTGTGCTTAACCTATTTTGATTAGGTTGGTTCAATTAAGATCAAACCACCATTTGAATTTGAATCCCAGCACCACCTTAAATCTCTGCGCCCATTTGAATTCATGAGGAGAAACTTCTCATGAATTATTTCTCATGCAAAGCCCTTCTCACGCCCACTTTTGTGCACTATATGGATGGATAAAGCTGATTAGTTAACCATTCAAATTCAAAGCGTGTTTGAATTTGAATGGATAACTTATCTCTTTTGCCTTCAAGCTTATCCATCTTGTGCGCCACATAATTCACACGAGAAAGAGTTTCTCGTGAAACTTTTTCACGCACAAAGAGTCCACGCCCTTCTCTTCTCACGCCACAAGTGGATAGAGATGAGTTGGTTTTTATTTGAATTCAAATTTGATTTGAATTCAAATGTGTAACCACTTGTCTTTATCCTCTCATGCGGATAAGACACGTTTTGAACTGTTTTAAAAGAGATAGAGAGCTGGGTGTGCGAAAAAAAAATTTTGAAAAAGAAAGTGGGGAGTGAGGAAGCCTTGTACGTGAGGTGAAGGTCCAAAACCTTTCGAGAGAAAAATAAAGAAAAGAAAGAAAATTGGGTGCAAATTTTTTTTGGTGTGTACCCTAGGGTTTCTACCTAGGGTTCGGGAAGTGAGATTGGTATGCCACGAGGGTCGTGAGTCCACCAAATTTTAGGGAGAGATCCATCAGCCTCTCAACCAATCATACAGATGATTCAGAGGATCTGAGTAGTCGGCACACATCGATCGAAAGAGTTCGATCAACATCAGCCATCAAAAATAGGGGTCAAAAGGGATGAATTATACGGTAACCATATTCACGTAGGTTCTGAATGTTGCGATTGTGACTATTCAACCTATCCGATCGTTGGGTACCATTGCTAGATGGTCACTTTGATTAGTACAGGAATTGGTTGCTATGCTACTGGCTTAGGTTCGAACCTGTGGGGTCACACACATTAGAGGTTCCTTTCTGATTTGATAGCTGATTATGAGTCTTATGTGTATGAGACTCGATGATTGAGAATTAGGATTCTCTGATCACGAGTTCCACACATTTTAGGTACTGGGGTCAAAATTTTGAATTCCAAATTTTGAATTTAAAATTTGAACTCTTCGATCAAGGTTTCATATTGATGGACTTTGATACCCGATTGCCCATCGAATTTGGACTCAATAATTATGAGAGATTTCATTAGTGATTTGATCACTAATTAACTCAATTTGATTGAGTAATTATTTTTGGATCAAGTCCAATTGAAGTGGATTCAGTTGGGTTTGACCTGATTAGGTTAAGAGTTGACCTAATCATCGAGATGGTTTGGTCCCTGATTTGATCAGGGGTTGGACTTAGTCAATTTCTGATTTGATTAAGATTTTATTGAGCCTAATTAAGTTTAATTAAGTTAGATTTAATTTAATCTAATTATGCTTAACCTATTTTGATTAGGTTGGTTCAATTAAGATCAAACCACCATTTGAATTTGAATCCCTGCACCACCTTAAATCTCTGCGCCCATTTGAATTCACGAGAAGAAACTTCTCTTGAATTTTTTCTCATGCAAAGCCCTTCTCATGCCCACTTTTGTGCACCATATGGATGGATAAAGCTGATTAGTTAACCATTCAAATTCAAAGCATGTTTGAATTTGAATGGATAACTTATCTCTTTTGCCTTCAAGCTTATCCATCTTGTGTGCCACATAATTCACACAAGAAAGAGTTTCTCGTGAAACCTTTCCACGCACAAAGAGTCCACGCCCTTCTCTTCTCACGACAAGTGGATAGGGATGAGTTGGTTTTCATTTGAATTCAAATTTGATTTGAATTCAAATGTGTAACCACTTATCTTTATCCTCTCACATGGATAAGACACGTTTTGAATTGTTTTAAAAGAGATAGGGAGCTGGGGTGTGCGAAAAAAAATTCTGAGAAAGAAAGTGGGGCATGCGGAAGCCTTGTGCGTGAGGTGAAGGTCCAAAACCTTTCGAGAGAAAAATAAAAAAAAGAAAGAAAGTTGGGCGTAAGTTTTTTTTGGTGTGTACCCTAGGGTTTCTACCTAGGGTTCGAAAAGTGAGATTGGTGTGCCACGAGTGTCGTGAGTCCACCAAATTTTAAGGAGAGATCCATCAGCCTCTCAACCAATCGTGCAGATGATCCAGAGCATCCGAGGAGTCGACACACATCGATCGAAGGAGTTCGATCAACATCAACCATCAAAAGGGTGAAATCACGAACTAGCATTCGTGAGGAGCCGATCAAATGAGAGCTTCGTGTAGATCATTCGCAGAGGTCAGACACTAGTGTGGCTGCGATGTGATGATCAGAGTCCTCCAACGGTGATCAGATTGCGGTGATCGACTACCCGTAAAAGATGATGTATTCTGAACACAATACAGTAAAAAGTTTACTGTTTCAAATTTGAATTTTAAATTTAAATACATGCTGTTGTATCATATTTAGATCCTAGTGTAGGGTTAATTAGAATTAATTAATGAGATTAATTAATAATTTCACTGTAAAATAATAATTTTAAAAATATTTTAAAATTATCATTTTGCCCCTGCACTAAATTTTCGCTTCAGGGTCTTCTTTTCGTCGTCGACCCTTTGGGAAGGGGAAGAAGAACAAGGAGAAGAAGAACAAGAAGGTGCAACCTCATGCTGGGATGGTTGCACAGGGTCAGACCAAAAAGCGCAAGCCCGACCAGAGCCAGGCGGAGTGCTTCTTTTGCAAGAAGCAGGGGCATTGGAAGAGGAACTGTCCTCAATACATTGCCTCCCTGGACCCGAACAGGCTGAAGAAGAAGCAAGATAATTATATGATAACTCTTTGTAACTTTTTCATTTGTGATACTACTGCCTGGGTATTGAATACCAGAAGTCCTTATCATATTTGTAATTCGATGCAAGGTTTGCTGGTCAGTAGGAGATTTGATGAAGACGAGAGGTTCCTGAACGTTGGAGATGGAAGCAAAGTTGCAGTTCTAACTTTAAGAATCATGAGTCTTGTAATCAATTCTCGTAATGTAATTCTGAGTGAATGTCACTATTGTCCAAGCTTTTTATTAAATATTATTTCTGTAGGCCTTTTGGCCATGTACGGTTATGATTTTTTAATAAAAAAAAATATTTGCAATATCATTTTGAATGGTATTACAATGTTTGTTGGACAATTAAATAATAAAATTTACTTACTATCACAGTCTGTTAATGTGGTTCAAAACTTCGATAAACGTCCTAGAATAGATGATGTGTCAGAAGTCTACCTTTGGTACTGTAGGCTAGGTCATATCAATAAGAATAGGATAAACAAGTTGGTTCAAGAAGGAATTCTTAAACTTGGTGATTGTGAATCACTTTCAACCTGTGAGTCTTATCTTCTTGGAAAGATGACCAAGTCACCTTTTACTGGAAAAGATGAGCGAGCCAGTGAACTCTTGGGTCTAGTACATTCTGATGTATGTGGACCTATGAGCTCAAGTGCAAGAGGTGGATATTTCTACTTCATAACCTTCACAGATAACCTATCGAGGTATGGGTATGTCTACTTAATGAAACATAAGTCGGAGTCGTTTGAAATGTTCAAACTATTCCGAAATGAAGTAGAAAAATAAACTGGGATGTGCATTAAAATTCTTCGATCTGATCGAAGAGGTGAATACCTTTCCAATGAGTTTCTGACGTATCTAGGAGAGAATGAGATTCTCTCTCAGTGGACTCCTCCTGGAACACCACAGCATAATGGTGTGTCTGAAAGGAGGAATCGGACCTTATTGGACGTGGTTCGATCCATGATGGGGTTTGCTAGTCTGTCGATCTTCCTCTGGGGATATGCGCTCGAATCGGCTTGTTACCTTCTAAATAGAGTTCCGAGTAAATCTGTAGCCAAAACACCATATGAGATATGGATAGGACGTAAGCCAGTACTCTCACACCTTAGGGTTTGGGGGTATTCGGCTTATGTTAAACATTTAATTACAGACAAGCTTAGACCTAGGTCTGACAAGTGTAATTTTATAGGGTACCCAAAAGAGACCAAAGGGTATTATTTCTACCTTGCTGATAAGCAAAAGATGTTTGTCAGCCTTAAGGCAATCTTTTTAGAAAAGAAGTTCCTTAGTGAAGGAACTGTTGCCTCTAAGGTCCAACTTAATGAAGTTCGACAGGTAGAAAATCTGACACATATTACTGAACCTGAATCGGATTTGATTAGATCAGATCTGGAGCCCATTGATTATGCACCCTTAAGGCGGTTTGATAGAGTACCACATCAACTGGACAGATACTATGGTTTTTTGGTCCGGGATGGCGATCCTATCAAACTTGATGAAAACGATGAGGATCCGATCACCTACATGGATGCAATGCAGAGACCTGACTCTGAGAAATGGCTAGAGGCCATGAAATTCGAAATGGAGTCCATGAAGGTCAACGATGTGTGGACATTGGTTGACTCATCTGAAGGAGTGAAACCTATAGGGTGTAAGTGGGTCTTCAAGAGGAAGAGGGGTGCAGACGGAAAGGTGGATACCTATAAAGTCCGTCTGGTTGCCAAGGGATATCGTCAACGTTATGGTATAGACTATAACGAGATGTTTTCTCCTGTGGCAATACTCAAATCCATTCAGATTATGCTTGCGATAGCTGCCCATCTAGACTATAAAATCTGGCAGATAGATGTGAAGACAGCTTTCCTAAACGGAGAGCTGGACGAAGAGGTGTATATGATACAACCTGAAGGGTTCACATCCACAGATGAGTCTAAGGTATGCAAGCTACAAATGTCCATTTATGGACTTAAGCAGGCATCTCGGAGTTGAAACATACATTTTGATGGGACAATCAAAATGTATAGCTTCGTTAAGAACGGAGAAGAGCCCTGTATTTATAAGTGGGCTAATGGTCCAGTAGTAGTATTTCTTATATTGTATGTGGATGATATTCTCTTAATCGAGAATGATGTCCCTGCATTACAGAGAATAAAGATTTGGTTGTCGTCACAGTTCTCCATGAAAGATCTGGGAGAAGCTTCCTATATCCTAGAGATGAGGATCTATAGGGATAGATCCAAAAGGTTGCTTGGCTTATCCCAGTCCACGTACATTGATACTATGCTGAAAAAGTTCAACATGAAGAATTTCAAGAAAGGCTATCTACCGATAGACCATGGAATTTCTCTCTCGAAAAAAGATTGTCCGACAACACCTCAAGAGAGAGAGCGTATTGGTAGGATTCCATATGCTTCGATAGTGGGATCTATCATGTACGCCACGATATGTACACGATCAGATGTGGCATACTCACTAGGGGTAGTACGTAGATACCAATCTGATCCAGGGGAGAATCACTGCAAGGTTGTTAAAACTATCCTAAAGTATTTGAGAAATACTAAGGACCAGTGGCTTGTATATGGTGAATCGGACTTGAGACTTATAGGGTTTACAGACTCTAGTTTTCAGTCTGATCGCGATGACAGCAAGAGTGTGTCAGGATTTATTTTTATCCTTAATGGTGGGGCTGTCTGCTGGAAGAGTTTCAAGCAGCACACTGTGGCTGATTCAGTATGCGAGGCAGAGTATATTGCTGCATCAGATGCTGCCAAAGAAGCGGTGTGGCTGAGAAAATTCATCATCGAGCTCGGAGTAGCACCCTCCCTTGTTGGTCCAGTTTTGCTCTACTGTGACAGCTCTGGAGCCATAGCTTAGGCGAAGAAATCGAAGGCACACCAGCGGACGAAGCATATTCTGTGCCGCTACCATCTCATCCGGGAGATAGTGGATCAAGGTGACGTCGACCTTCAGAAGATCGACGGAAAGGAGAACCTGGCCGACCCATTCACTAAAGCCATTACGGTGAAGGAGTTCAACGACTACAAGTCGAAGATGGGTATTAGATACTGCACCGATTGGCTTTAGGCCAAGTGGGAGATTGTTGGGAATAGTGTCCCAAAATCAATCGTCAGCCTGTTGACGGTTGTGCTCCTTTTGTATTAGTACATGAATTATAAATAAATAAAAATTATTTTGGTATTTTTTTCATCACAAATATTTCATCTTCTAATGAACTCCTGTGTTGTGGTGAAGTCCTTAGGACTATTTAGACTCGACAAAAGAGGATTTGTCGCTTAGTCCTTAAACCTGTTCGCGATCAAATAATACGTTGTTACCAAGGACGACAACGTTTATCGAGCATAGGTCGTTGTGTGCCATATGGGTTGGTTGTCCTCATAATCAAAGAGTGTGGAGACACTGGTATGGCATACAGGTGAGATGTAATGGTACATCTGCACTGAATGTGACCGACTCCGGAGCTATTTCTGCTATCAAGATTTGCTCCGATGGGATATGGGTATAAATGTCCCTCCAACCTGAGACCGCCACGGTGACTTGCAAGCAACTCACTGCACTTAGACACTGGACTACCTGAATTTCTAATTCAGTGACGGAAGGCTGCTGGGTGTAGTCAAGTACTTGACTTGTCGGTGCGTGTGTCAAGATGTGATTGACTACTCCAGTTTAGGAGCTGTGTACAGTCATGTTTTAATTTAACAAAACCTTGGCCAGGGTAGTCCTAGTGAGGAGTCATAGGACTAATTGAGTTGAGTACGATTTGGATGATTTCATCAGGGTTGACAGTTTAACCCTGAGTCGTCCTAAACACAAGGGTCAAAAGGGATGAATTATACGGTAACCATATTCACGTAGGTTCTGAGTGTTGCGATTGCAACTATTCGATCTATCTGGATGTCGGGTACTATTGCTAGATGGTCACTTCGATTACTACAGGAATTGGTTCCTGTGCTACCGGCTTAGGTTCGAACCTGCGGGGTCGCACACATTAGAGGTTCCTCTCTGATCTGATGGCTGATTTTGAGTCTTATGTGTTTGAGACTCTATGATTGAGAATTAAGATTCTCTGATCATGAGTTCCACATATTTTGGGTACCGGGGTCAAAATTTTGAATTTCAAATTTTGAATTTGAAATTTGAACTCTTCGATCAAAGTTTCATATTGATGGACTTTGATACCCGATTGCCCATCGGATTTGGACTCAATAATTATGAGAGGTTTTATTAGTGATTTGATCACTAATTAACTCAATTTGATTGAGTAATTATTTTTGGATCAAGTCCAATTGAATTGGATTCAGTTGGGTTTGACCTGATTAGGTGAAGAGTTGACCTAATCGTCGAGATGGTTTGGTCTCTGATTTGATCAGGGGTTGGGCTTAGTCAATTTTTGATTTGATTAAGATTTTATTGAACCTAATTAAGCCTAATTAAGTTGGGTTTAATTTAGTCTAATTGTGCTTAACCTATTTTGATTAGGTTGGTTCAATTAATATCAAACCACCATTTGAATTTGAATCCCTGCACCACCTTAAATCTCTGTGCCCATTTGAATTCACGAGAAGAAACTTCTCGTGAATTTTTTCTCACGCAAAGCCCTTCTCACGCCCACTCTTATGCACCAATATTTGGATAAAGATGATTAGTTAGCCATTCAAATTCAAAGCGTGTTTGAATTTGAATGGATAACTTATCTCTTGCGCATACATGACATTATCCACTTTAGTGCCCCACATTTCACACGAGAAAGAGTTTCTCGTGAAACTTTTTCATGCATAAAATAGACTCGCACCTTCTCTTCTCACGCCCAAGTGGATAGGGATGAGTTGGTTTTAGTTTGAATTCAAATTTGATTTGAATTCAAATGTGTAACCACTTGTCTTTATCCTCTCACGCGGATAAGACACGTTTTGAACTATTTTAAAAGAGATAGAGAGCTGGGGCGTGCGTAGAAAAATTTTGAAAAAGAAAGTGGGGTGTGAGGAAGCCTTGTACGTAAGGTGAAGGTCCAAAATCTTCCGAGAGAAAAAGAAAGAAAAGAAAGAAAATTGGGCGCAGGGTTTTTTGGTGTGTATCCTAGGGTTTCTACCTAGGGTTCGGGAAGTGAGATTGGTGTGCCACAAGTGTCGTGAGTCCACCAAATTTTAGAGAAAGATCTATCAGCCTCTCAACCAACCGTGCAGATGATCCAAAACATCCGAAGAGTCGGCACACATCGATCAAAGGAGTTCGATCAACATCGGCCATCAAAAGGATGAAATCACGAATTAGCATTCGTGAGGAACCGATCAGACGGGAGCTTTTTGTGGATGATCCGCAGAGGTCAGACACTAGTGTGGCTGCGACGTGATGATCAGAGTCCTCCGATGGTGATCAGATTGTGGTGATCGACTATCCGCAAAAGGTGATGTGTTCTGAACACAGTACAGTAAAAAGTTTATTATTTCAAATTTGAATTTCAAATTTAAATACATGCTGTTGTATCAAATTTAGATCATAGTGTAGGGTTAATTAGTATTAATTAATGAGATTAATTAATAATTTTACTTAAAATAATAATTTTGAAAAAAAATTAAAATTACTATTTTGCCCCTGCACTGAATTTTCGCTTCATGACGCACCTGAGAGTGTGACCCCAATAGGCTGCAAATAGATCTTCAAAAAGAAGATTAGAGCAAATGGCCAGATAGAGACCTTTAAGGTTAGGCTTGTGGCAAAAAATTTCAGACAAAAACAAGGTGTTGATTATGAAAAAATATTTTCGTTGGTAGCCATGCTCAAGTCTATTTGGATAATGCTTGCTATAACAGCATACCATGACTATGAGATCTGGTAGATGGATGTCAAGACTGTCTTCTTCAATAAAAATCTTAAGGAAGAAGTCTATATGACTCAGCCAGAAAGATTTATCTCAAGTGAGAGAGCAAATCAGGTATGCAAGCTGAATAGATCTATTTATAGATTGAAGCAAGTATCAAGAAACTGGAACATCTATTTTGATAAGACAATCAAATCGTTTGGCTTTATCAAAAATGTAGATGAATCTTATATGTACAAAAAGACTAGTGGGAGTACTATTCTCTTCTTGATCTTGTATGTGGATGACATACTACTCATTGAGAATAATATTCCGATATTGCAATCGATCAAGACTTGACTATCATAAAAGTTTTCTATGAAAGACTTGGGTGAAGTGTCCTATATACTTGGTATAAAGATCTATAGGGATAAATCGAAAAGGATGCTAGGCTTGTCCCAATCTACGTGCATTGACCTTGTGTTGAAAAGGTTCAACATGAAGGGAAGTAAAAGAGATTACTTGCCCATAGGTCATGGCATACAACTCTCTAAGAAGATGTCTCCTAAGACACCGGAAGTGAGAAATAGAATGAGTTCTATTCCTTATGCTTCGACAGTAGAATCAATAATATATGCTATGTTATGTATCAGATCTGATGTTGCTTATGCCTTAGATATTGTAAATAGATTTCAGACTGATCCCGAAAAGGATCATTGGAAAGCTGTGAAAAACATGCTCAAGTACTTGAGAAGGACTAGAGATATTTTTCTGATATATGGTGGATCTGATTTAAAATGAGAAAGTTATATCGATTCTAGTTTTCAATCTGATCCAGATGATAGCCAATCGATATCTAGATATGTGTTCACCTTATATAGTGGTGCAGTAAGTTGAAAATATTCCAAACAGCAAACTGTTGCTGACTCGATTACTGAGGCTGAGTATATTGCTGCAAGTGAGGCTGCTAAGGAGGCCGTCTGGATGAAGAAATTCATCACAGAGTTGGGTGTGGTTCTAAAGATTGAACAATCAGTGTCTCTTTATTGTAACAATACTGGGGCAGTTGCTCAAGCCAAAGAACCAAGATCTCATTATAAATCTAAGCACATCCTAGGACGGTTCCACCTCATTTAGGAGATAGTCGAAAGATGCGATGTGATCATGGAGTGAGTTGACATCAAGAACAATATAATGACCCATTCACTAAGGCCTTATTAATGCAACAGTTTGACCGCCACCTTGATTGCATGGATATCAAGTATAGGAGCGATTGGCTTTAAGTGCAAGTGGGAGATTGAAAGAATAATTTTCTACAAGCCAATCGTATATGGGATGCAATAGGATATTTATTGTAATTGATCTTTCAGACTCATATAATTGATATTTATATTAATAAAATAAATATTTTTGATTCATTATATACTGCATCTTATTATTTTTAAGATTATAATGAACCCCATAGGTCTGAGCAGTGGTTTTAGGGCCGTGATGAGATCACGCCAGTGAGACCTAATTCCTCGATAGTTCTGATCTAAAATATTTTTAGTCATTGATACATTGAGTCGGAGATCAATGATATCGGTAAGACTGGCATGTCCTATATATGCTCAGAAATGAAGATAGTTGATCTCACAACCATTTGTGTAGTGACACTAATACAAGGATATGGGTGCTCATTAAAAAATGAGTTCACTAAATTAACCTACAAGAAAATATCAGATGGAGTCTTATTTACATGTCAACTGATGATTCTCTAGTGGGAGTTGTGTAAGTGATCCTTAGATCTGAGATCACCATGGTACCTTGTGTACATGGATCCATATTTTGGTTCACTACCTAACTTGATTCTTTGATTCTTGTGTGGGATATTCTGGATATGGTGAAGTATGCATGAAGATTGTGAGTGATCAATAAGGGATCAATCACTCCTAATAAGGGGAGCGAACATCCTATGTGATCTCATAGGACGGTGATTCTGAAAGTCTTTGGCCAAAGTAAGATGATAATTAAAAAAAAATTAATATATTATCAACTGAATCATCATCTTCAGATCGAGATACATATAGATAAGTGATTAGGTTTGACATATTTTTATGCCCACAACTCATCTGGGATGTTGTTTGATTGAAGGATGAATTACATAGAAACTTGCCACGGAAAGATATTTTGATAATTTTTTATCAAAATTTTAAATCTTTCGGATAGTCATGATATATTGCTATACATTAATATTGACTTATGAATTAGTTAAAATTAAAAGAATTTGATTCTGAAATTAATTTGGAAGAGTCCAAATTAATTGGGATTCTTCGGATGATCTAATCTCATCGAATTAGGGTTACATCAAAAGTCTGGATCTACTGTTGGCTAGATTTGGAATCTAATAGGTCACACACTTTAAAATTTGATTTTGATCTAATCTAATTAGAGTTTAATATAAATTCTATGGATTAATTTGATATACTAGCACATTGTATTAACCCAAGTTCTCAAATTGATTTAGTTCAAAGTGTTTGAACTAACCTTGACCAGTTGCCTTTAACCTAATGGGTTGGGTCAATTTAAATTAGATCTTTATCTAATTTAAAATAATTTTAAGTGAAGAAGAACTCCTCTGCACCCACCAGAAGTCATGGCAAAATATAAATGCCGCCCCCTTATTTTTGGCATGTGAAATGAAGAGTCCTTAATGAAGGCTCTTAATTTTTATGTGTTGCCATATTTTTCCAACTAGATCTCCTATATTTTGTCTTCAAAATTTATTGAATTTTTTATGACATGTAGAAGAAGGAGAGTTCTTCTATTGCAATATCTAGAATATCAAAAATTCACTCAGTGAATTTATTCACCATGTGGGAAGTTGAAGCACCAAAGGTTGGTGCCCCTTCATCCCATGTGATGTCACTTGGTCTCCTATTTATAGGGGATGCCCCAAATGGTTGATTACTATGATTTTTGATTGAAACTAGAGAAGAGGGATGTGGTAAATATAAAAAAAATTTTGAAAAATTTTTTAGAAAAAAAGAAAGAGAAATTTGAGTGGCAAAAGTTACAAGAAGGGTGATAAGATTTTTAGCAAGTATCGCTTGTGTGCCCTAGGGTTTGATTTTTCCATATATTGGAGTTAAAAATTAAATCTTAGATTGTGAGACATCTGAAGAGTGTCTTCTTGGTGTCATTCTAGTAGCAAGATCGAAAGCAACTGGACTTTGACGCAATCGTGACGTAAGTTCGAAGCCAACAGTGTTCTTGAGAAGACAAGACTGCGGCCGCGCACCAGTTGGGAAGGACTTTGGCCAACTTTCATATGGATCACCATTGGAGGACTTCTACCTTGAAGTCTTATGAAGAACACCAACATGCCACTTTTTTATTTTAGTGAAAGTATAAAATTCTATCCTTTTTTGCGTGCTTGTTTTTGTTTTATTGATATCGGCAAGGTGATTCTAGAGTTTGAATTCTGGCTCGATAGTTTTATTTGATAAAGCTATTGATTTGTATGATTTTAAAATTTTAAAAATTATTTTTTGCTGTATGGCTGGAACCCGACATATATTACCTCCTTCAGAAGAAAGTCATGCCAATGTGAAGAGATCAAAAAGTAATGATCATCAAAGTTTATCCAATGTTCTTACAACAAGAGATAGTCAATTTATCAAATGCAGCCTCCATTGATTGTTGAAAAATATACTATAAAAAATAGTAGAATACTACGTACTTTTGGAAAGAATATTGATTCAAGTAGTAATAAATTAATTTCTTCTAAAGTTCACTCATCCACCACTGATGGTAAGTACTCATTCTCATAAATTATATCAATTTTCATAATTTTTTACATTCACAATTGTCTTATATAATTACATGAAATTGAATTATTCTATGATGTGTTTATGTGATCTCTAGAAGTTCAAATAAATAAAGATGAGGATGATATTGAAGCATGTGCAGTGGACGAACGTAAATATTGATATTTATTTGTAATTTCTTTAAGCAAATATGAAATATTAATATATGCAAGCACGTTTATAATTATTTTTTTTAAAGAACGAGTAGAAAATATTGTTGGATTGGATAACATCAATAATAATTTAGAAGTATGAAGTATGTTAACATTTTACGGAACCCAGGTTCAGACAGCTCCTAATGGTAATTAGTATTAATCAATTTGCTAAATATTTACTAGTCATAAATTATTACTGATCACAAGTTTATAATAATAATTAGAAGCATCTGAATCCAATCATCTTATTTATTTATGGAAAGTATTCTATATAGCATAAATGATATTATCAACACTACTGCAGAAGAAGAAGGTATGTCTTAAATATAATTATTTTTATCTTTATGTAATAATGAAGTAAAATCATAATACTTATAAAGAAAATCTAACATCATGGTTTTCTGTTATTTGAACTAGATGAAGAGTACATGGACACTTTTGGTATAGGCAAGAAGGTACTTAATAAGTTTTTCATTACTTATATCATAGATTTTATTAGCATCTCATACATGAAAAAATAATATTAGTTTTTTTTTTCAAATAAAATGATAGAGTATTGGGACATTGGAGATCCAACATGGCCTTGTGAATTTTATGGAGCAAGGATGTAGTACGAAGAAAGGATAAATAAGCATGACAATGCCTTAACTCAAAGATTTTCACTATGTTGCATGCAAGGAAAAGTTCAACTCCCTAAGATAGAAGATCCATCAAAAGTTTTAAGCAATCTTTTATGCAACAAAGATGCAAAAAGCAAGCATTTCATTAAGAACATTAGATCATACAACATGATGTTTTCCTTTACATTGATGGGTGGAAAAATTAACAACTCGGTGAACAAAGGACATGGGCCACCTGTGTTTAGATTGCATGATTAAAATTACCATATGATTGGAAGTCTGCTACCAATTAAAGGATCCTCCCCAAAATTGGCACAATTATATATATATGACATCGAAAATAAGGTGTCAAATAGGATCCGTGCTATCAGGTATATTATAATAATCTTTTTGTTATAGTTTTTAGTTAAATTATTAAAGTTTCCTAATTATTATATAAAATATATTTTTCAAATCAAAAAATAATTCAAAGATGCTGCATGCTGAAATTGTAAAAGATTTGAAAAATATACTTGATTAGCACAATGTATTAACTAAATCTTTTAGAATGATCGGAGATAGATTTGGTGATGAAAATTTTTCGAATATAAAATTGAGACTCATAGAAAGAAGAGACCGTGATGGAAGGCAATACAATCTTCTCACTGCATCTGAAGTTGCAGCACTTGTAGTTAGAGATTTTGATACATCAGCCACCGATAGACATATCATAGTAGAGACTCAAAGTGGGTTATTAAAGCGAATTTCTGAAATACATCCCTCTTTCATTGCATTACAGTATCCCTTATTATTTTATAAAGGAGAAGATGGATTTAGAGATAATATCAAGCACAGTGAGATAGGCAATAATTCTTTTAGAAAGAAAATAAAAGTGACCATGAGAGAATTTTTTACATATAGGATACAAGATAGGGAGAACAAAGTTTTAATAATTTTGATTTCCAGAAAGTTATTTCAATAGTTTTTGGTTGATGGTTACACAATGATCGAATCATGTCGGTTGTCATATGTCCAGAATCATCAAAAAGAGTTAAGAGTCGAGATGTATAAAGGATTAAAAAAAATAATTTTGAGTGGAGAAACACAACCTACTTCTCAAGAAAAATGTAAAATCTTGCCTTCTTCGTTTACTGGAGGTACTTGATACATGATACAAAATTACCAAGATGCTATGGCAATATGCAAGTGGACTAGATACCCTGATCTCTTTATTATATTTACATGCAACCCGAGATGGTCTGAAATAATTAGATTTGCATGAAATAAAGGTGTTAGATATGAGGATAGACCGAACATCCTTTGTAGGGACTTCAAGATAAAATTAAACCAGCTGATCCAAGACACAAGAAAAAAATAGATTTTTGGAAGGATAAAAGCAGATGTGTTAACCAACTTTAATTTAAATAAATATTTTTAGATTATAACTTTCTATTAGGGAAAATCGTATCTTTTTTTTTTTTGCTATGGTTGTAGTAATATACACTGTTGAGGTTCAAGAGCGTGGTTTGCCTCATGCTCATATCTTGCTCTTTTTGCATCCTGAGGATAAATATCCAACTGGTGAAGACATTGACCGTATTATTTCAGTAGAGATTCTAAATAAAAGAAATGATCCAAAGCTTCATAAAGTGATGAAAAACTTGATGATGCATGGTCCATGTGGTCTTTCTAATTGAAACTCACCATGTATGAGTAATGGAAAGTGCTCAAAATATTTTTTAAAAAACTTTACAGAAAGCACAATCATTGATGAGGATGGGTATCCTATCTATAAGAGAAGGGATAATGAAAGGACTATAGAAAAAAATGGTGTTCCTTTGGACAATAGATATGTTGTTCCATATAACCAATATCTTCTTTTGAAGTATGAAGTATACATCAATGTCGAGTGGTGTAATTAGTCAATCTATAAAGTATCTTTTCAAATATGTGAACAAAGATCAGGATCATGTGACTGTAGCTATATATCAAAGATCTACAAATGGTGAAATGGAAGAGGTTGTAGATGAAATTAACATGTACTAAAATTATAGGTATATATCTCCTTGTGAGGCAGCACGGAGGATTTTTGGTTTTGATATTCATTATAGAGATCCACCCATTGAATGGTTGTCTTTTCACCTACCAGGTCAATAGATGGTAATGTTTGGTGACGATGAGGATATAAACTCCGTAATAAACAAATCAGGAGTCAGCCGTTCAATATTCCTAGCATGGATGGAAGCAAACAGGAAGTATCCAGAAGCAAAGGAGTTGACATATGCAGAATTTTCCGTCAAGTTTGTTTATAAATCAGACTTGCATGAGTGGACTCCAAGAAAGCATGGGTTCTCTATTGAAAGAGTCATTTATGTTCCTACAGGCAGTGGTGAAATGTACTATGAGAGGATCATACTGAACATAATAAAAGGTCCTAAACACTTCAAAGATTTAAGGACCGTGAATGGCATTGAATATCCTTTATGCAAAGAGGCATGCTATGTACTAAGATTGTTGGATGATGACAAAGAATACATCGATAAAATTGCAGAAGCAAGTTATTGGGGTGGCGCATGTTAGTTGAGATGGCTCTTTACTATGTTGTTGCTATCCAATTCTGTTTCTAGATCAGAATTTATTTGGAAACATACTTGGCACAATCTTTCTGAAGATATTCTTCATAGACAAAGGATGTTACTCCAGCATGAAGGTACTATACTACATATTTTATTTTAACTTGAAATATTTTTATCTTTAATAATTAATTATAATGATTACTACATATATTACATAATCTTTTATATTACAAGTTTACAACTGAGTGACGATGAATTAAAAAATTTTACACTTGTAGAGATAGAAAATCTTTTGCGAAATAATGAGAAAAATCTTCATGACTATCCTCCAATGCCTCTTCCAGAAGAAGAATTTCTTTCACATGCACAAAATAGACTCATTCATGATGAACTTGATTACGATGGGTCATCTTTGTCTGTGGAGCATAATAGACTTTTGTCCAGTCTAACTGAAGAACAAAAAAAAATTTACCACACAACAATGGATGCTGTTGAAATAAATAAAGGGGAGATATTTTTTGTTTATGTACATGAAGGTATTGGAAAAATTTTTATTTAGAAAACTCTTTCCACTACTTTGCGGTCCAAGGGAGAAATAATTATAGCAGTAGCATCAAGTGCAATAGTATCTCTACTACTTTCAAGAGATAGAATTGTACATTCTAGATTTGCAATTTCTTTGAATCCAAATGAAGACTCCACTTGCAATATCAAACAAAAAAGTTCATTAGCTGAATTAATTATTAAGACAAGGCTTATCATTTGAGATGAAACTCCCATAGTTCACAAGTACTGTTTTGAAGCCTTGGACAGAACTCTAAAAAACATAATAGCCGTTTGGTAGTAAAACTATTGTTCTTGAAGATGATTTTAGGCAAATACTACCTATGATTCCAAAAGGTCACAGACAAGATATTGTATTGGCAACCATCAACTCTTCATATTTGTGGAAATTTTGTAAAATCTTGACCTTAACAAGAAATATAAGGCTTGAAATAGGGAGTTCCAATTCTAATTAAACTGAAATGAAAAACTTCTCTGATTAGGTATTGAAGATTGGAGATGATATTATTGGTGAGCACAATGATGATGAAGAAATAATTGAGATTCCTGATGACCTAATAAAGAATACCGATGATCCACTTGCAGCAATAGTGGACCGTACATATTCATCTTTCTTAGAGAACATACAAGATCCTACCTATTTGCAAGAGAGAGCTATTCTTACTCCTACTCATAAAGTGGTAGATATAATAAATGAATACATGCTATCCTTAGTGTCAGAAGAAGAAAAAACTTATTTGAGTTCTGATAATATTTGTAAATCAGATTGTAACATTGACCATTTAGATGATGTACACACACCTGAATACTTAAATGAGATTAGGTGTTTTGGTGTTCCAAATCATGAGCTGGAGTTAAAAATTGGAGTCCCAGTTATGTTATTGAGAAATATAGACCAATCTCTTGGATTGTACAATGGGACAAGATTGATAATCACTCAGTTAGAAAAGCATGTTGTAGAAACAAAGATCATTTCAGGCAGCAACGTGGAGCACAAAATTTTTATTTCTTGCATAACTATTACTCTTTCTGATTCAAGATTACCATTTAAATTTCAAAGAAGACAATACCCTTTGGCTCTTTCTTTTGCAATGACCATAAATAAGAGCCAAGGACAATCTCTTTCACATGTAAGTTTGGATCTCAAAAGACCTATATTTAGTCATGGACAACTATATGTTGCAATTCCTAAAGTCAGAAGCAAGAGTGGACTAAAGATACTCATATGTGATAAAGAAGGATAGTTTTCAAATACTACAAGAAATATAGTTTACAAGAAAATATTCTAAAATTTAAGCTAGTCAGGTATGACAATATATCATTTAATTATATTTTATTATCTTAATCTATAATCATATTTATCTTTTATTTGTGATGACATGTTTTAGGTTTTGAGTTAATATTCAAAATTTTATCCATCAGGTTATGAATATGCTTGCTCGATTAGTATGTGGTATTAGATATATTTGCTAAAGTGAATAAAAAAATAATTTATCTTATCGAATCTTTTAATTTAAAATATATATATATATAGTTCTGAAGTGTTACTAATTTTGTTATATTTTTTCAAAGTTTATTTAAAGCTGAAGTGAGATTTAAAATCAATATTCAAGAGAAAAAACTATCGTCAAATGCTGAATTAGATGCTATGTTAATTATTATGAACCATAAAAATATTATGTAACAACTGCAATATATGAGCCGAATCTTTTTCAATTTTTTAAAATATTATTATAATAGTATTCATATGAGTATTATATTATATGTGGGTCCTTCTTGTGAAAATACTGGTATGTTAATGAGTTTTATTTTATTTATAATTTTAAATTATTTATTGGTTTTATTGTCTGAAAAAATATTTTTTTTTAATAACATAAATTTAATTGTAAAATTTGCCGAGCTTCGTGCGTCACAGGTGTCACAGTAGTTTCCCACAAACACAAGTGCACGAACTATCGTCTGGCGTTTGGGCCTGCGTTTGGGTCTTTCTATTGTGCTCCCACCGCCTCCCTTTTCTCTCCGACTCCAATTAGGGTTTGGGTTTCGCGCTCCAGCCGATCCCGGAGATGGGCCGTCGATGGGTGGACAAAGGGAAGGCCGAGTCGGAGGAGGACGATCACGAGGCGGCTAAGGCCGTGATCTTCATCAGCAGCAGCGACGAAGAGGAGGCCAACGAGGACCTCAGCCTCGCCATCGTGGCGCGGGCGAGGGAGCGCGAGGCCAATCGGAAGAGGGCGGAAGAAGAAGGCCTCCCGCCTGTAGCCGCTGCGGCACCGGCCTTGGTGATAGATCTGTCCTCGTCGCCCTCTGTGGACCAGGAGCCTGCGCCTTCTGGTGGGGAGGCGGCGGTGGAGGCGTCGGTGGAAGGGGAGAAGAAGAAGAAGCGGCGAAGGAAGAAGAGGAAGAAAAACGAGGCTGAAGAGATTGAAACAGTAAGTCTTTTCAATGAAAGTTGAGAAATTTCTTAGTTTATCAGTAGTAAAAGAAAGATTTTTCGTTGTGTACTCCCTTAACTTGTTACATTAGTACTGATTTCGGATAGAAACGTGGAGCCTGTGAGCAAAAAAATGCACTATGTAATTTCTGTGCCTGCAAAAGTCTTCATTAGTTAAAAAGGTTTAACCATGATGAGCTTTTGTATGAAAAGAATCTGTAATTGGTAATTTCTTTGCTGTTATATATTTCCACTGATTCAATCCAGATCAAAGAGGCGTATTCAGATGAATATTTTTATCTTCTAGCCTCAGGTGGTTGATCCTGCTAAAGAAGAAGAGGAACCATTGGGCTCAGCTGATCTTGTAGTCGCTGAAGTGAATGAAACATCTGATAATGTGGTTCTACGGAAGCTTCTTGTAAGCTTAAATTGCTTGGTAATCCTTTTCAAGTTCTATGCATGCTTTTCCTGGAGGAAGAACTCATTTTTCTGCATCTTTTCAATGTGCTTTTCTGACTAGCGTGGGCCGAGGTACTTTGATCCTGGGGACAGCAATTGGGAGACTTGCTTTAACTGCGGTCAAGAAGGCCATGTGGCTGCAAATTGTACGATGGAGAAGCGGCGGAAGCCATGCTTTGTCTGCGGAATGTTTGGGCACAATGGGAAGCAGTGCACACAGGTCAGAAAAGTCCATTTTTAAGAATAAGATTCAGTCCATGTGGCCCTGATCTTAACTTGTTAGATTTGTTAGGATTGCTCTAAATCTAGTTTGAAGCTAGACCTCGCTAGAGAACTGTTCAAAGGCAAGCATGCAGATAGCACATGCATTTCATGTATGCAATGAAAACGTTAAAAAGTAAGATTAAAACTTAGGAATTTATCTTAAACGGTGCATTAACAAACAAAATTTTAACATAATAAGTAGGAGAATAACTTTAGAGGATCTAAAAACTATTGGATAAAAGCCAAAAAGCAATTGATAAAGGAATATAAAAATAAAAAGAAAAACGGAGTAACAAATAGTAACTTTTCTCTTCCTTTTTTTTGGGGGGGGTGTGGGGGCACGTACTGACAAAGAAAAACAAGTGAGAGAGGGGGAGGGGGAGAGGGAGAAGGAGATAGAGGAAGAGAGAGAGAGGGATAGATTGGAGGAGGGGAGGGAGAGGCCGGGAAAGAGAGAGATAGGCTGAGAGGGGGGGGGGAGGGGAGGGCTTTCAAAGTCCTTTCTCCTCTGTGCATTGGAACAACTTCGAAAAGAAATAGGGGCTCTGTCCCCTTTTATTCTTTTTTCTTTTTTTTCTTTTTTTTTTAAGTGAAGCCAAGACAAGGGCCCCTTTTTTCACTTAGAACAAAGGTGAGAAGCCCCTGCTTCTTTTTGATGTAGGGGCTCCACCCCTATTCTGAGAGAGGGCTCCGAAAGTCCTCTCTCCCCCCTCCCTCTGTGTCTCTCTCTCCCTCTTTGCCCCCTTCCTCCCTCCCTCTCTACCCTCCCTTTCCTTCCTCTCTTCCTCCCCCTCCCTCCCTCTCTCTCTCGCCCCCTCTTTTCCTCTCCCCTTCTCCCTCTCCCTGCACTTGATAGTTTCTCGAATTTGGTGGATGCAACCGTATCCATTTGGCCCCCTAGTACGGCTCAGTATGCCCAAAATCGGACAGTTTAGATGGTACCACTGACCTTGGGCCCAACCTATGCACAAGTAGTCCACAACTCTTCTTTTACTATTTTGTTGAGAGTACTCCTTTCGATTTTTAAGAGCAACCCTACCCTTTTTTTCTATATTTGCTATTGCAATATTCTAATTTCTTTGTCTTCCTACCGATGGAGTCTAATTATATACATTCTAGACTTTCCCTATTATGTAAATCACACATACAAGTTTCTAATACAGAAAAAGCCATAGAAACGTAAATCAAGAAATAGAGCAAAGGTAAAAATAATTAGAGAATATGAATAAAATTTTATTTAAAAGGTGGTCATATTAAAGGATATCAAAAAGGAAAGTTTTTTGAATCTGAGAATACACTAGTAAAAGTATACGTGCAAATGCATGTGTAGAAGGTGAAATAAGGGTAGGAAATTGTAAAATCTAGTGGTTATAGGTGACAGATGGGAGAGGAAAGGGGCTATGCATGAATAGAAATGGTGGTACATGAAGACTTACTGACATAGTGGTTAGAATTAATTTAAAATATGAATTTTTTTAGGAAAAATTACACGGACACCCCCTTAAGTTTATCTCAATTTCACTTACATCCCCTTAAGTTTAAAACATTTCAATTAGACCCTCTAAATTATCGAAGTATATCAATGTGCCCCTTTCGTCCATCTCCGTTAAAGGAATGCTGTCACATGACCCTCACATGATGTCTTACTTTTTCGAAATGGCAAAATTATCTTTGATTTCAATTTGAAAAAAATTACATGGATACCATCTCAAGTTTACTTAATTTTACTTACACCTCCTCAAGTTTAAAATATCTCAATTAGACCCTCCAAATTATCAAAGTGTATCAATGTACCCCTTCCATCCCGCGCCGACTCCCCCACCCTTATCTCCCACCGCAGTGGTCTTCTCCCACCCCGTGTCGGCTACCCCGCCCCCTCCCCCCCACCATTCCCCGACCTTGTGCCAACTCCCCCACCCCCCTTACCGCAGCGGTCTTCCCCCATCCTGTGCCGGCTCTCCTGTGCCCCCCTCTTCCCCCACCCGTGCCAGCTCCACCACAACCCCCTCCCCTGCGGCGGTCTTCCCCCACCCCGTGCCTGGTCCCCCCCGGTCGTCCTCCCGTGACCATGCCGCCTCACTGCTCATGCCGCGCCGGCACCCTCCCACCCGTCCCACCCCCGTGCTGCCCCTCAAAATATTATCGTGATTACACCCAAGTTGTTTGGTTAATCAATTTAGGCCACTAAAGAAAATACCTTCTTCCCAATTTTTTATTATTTTATTATTTTAATCTAAGGATCCTAATACAAATAAAATAAGAGAGAGAAAAAGAGAGGGAAAGAGTAGAGGGGAGAGAGAAGTCCATTTTTTTCTTTTCTTTTTTTTTCTTTTTTCTTTCTTCCTTCCTTTTCGTGCGTTTGGGCAAACCGAAATAGGGGATCGTGATCCCCTTCTACTTCCTCCCCCATCCCAGCGTAACCCAATCAAAAATAGCGATCAGGGGTTTCGGCCCACAGCGGCGCGGCCCTGGCTCTCCGATCAGAAGCTCGCCAACGACGAACAGCACTGGAAAATCAGCCAACAAGAACGGTCGAGTAGGGTACCAAAATCATTCGATAAATCCCAAAAAAAATCTGTCTAAAAATCATGAAAATTTTCTATATAATTCAAAGAAATCAAAGGGAATGGTTTTTTACGAGATTTATCTTGCTCTTCTTGGTATTTTTGGCCACGAATCTCTTGGCACAACTCCGTCAATCCGTGGACACGAAAGGGGAAAACTTGGAAGAACAATGAAAGGATGGATCTCCAGTGATTGACGGCACGAGCAGCGCATGGGGTGGCCTGGGGGGTTGGGGCAAGGAGAGGGGGTGGTGTGGGGCGTGGGGGTTCTAAGGTCCGTATTTTTTTTTGGGGGGGGGTTTAATGACCCCCCCGTGCCTCCACATAGCTCCACTGGACGGCACAAGCATGGGGTGGGGGTGGCTGAGGGGGGCCTAGGGGCTGCGGCGGAGATGGGCAGCAGTGTGGTCACGAGAGGGAAGGGGGGGTTGTGAGGGAGAGAGGAGAAAAAATGGGGCAGCACGAGCACGGGGTGGCCGCGGCTCCACCCTTCATCCACTCCCTGCCGCCCGCCGCTCCGCCCTTTGTCCATGCCCCCTCCCTCCGCCATCCACAGCTCCACTGGTGGTCGATAGAGAAATTTTTGGAAAAAAAAGATAATTTAATTATAATTCAATGTATGATACTTCAATTATAAAATAATTATAATTTAATTATAATACATCAACAGTAAAAAGAGTGAAATACCCTTTGGAGCACTTGAAAGGAGAGATGGGCATTTTCGTCTTTTCGAAGGGCAACATAACGGCGTTATCACTTCAATGGACGGAAGGGACACATTGATACACTTCAATAATTTGGAGGGTCTAATTGAGACATTTTAAACTTGAGGGAGCGTAAGTGAAATTGAGATAAATTTGAGGAGGTGTTCGTGTAATTTTCTTTTTTTTTATTATGGGTCGGATATGCACATTAGCTTTCGAAAGAAGGAACTCTATTTACCCCACACATATGCTTATGTAGGAAGCTTGGAGCCAATGTGGCTATGTTGTGCACATATGAGGTGATGTGTTTTGTATGTTAGATATTTTTACATTTTTAGGAGGTATTATGACCCTCCTTGACCAGCTAGATGAGATGTGCCTTGCGATATAAGGAGGTTTGGAGATCTATTAAATCAAATGGGAGGAGTTTGATAAATTTTGCATGGAAGCAACAATCTTTTAAACACAACTTTTGTAGAAATATCAGATTTCGATGATCTTGGATTTATTAGAAAGGCCTCTTGAGATCAATTGATATCCTATGGCCCTTGGTGAAGTTAATGCGGTTTCTTAGTTAAAATAGGCCAAAAACTATGACTATAACTCAATGAGGATTTTCTATTTGTTAAAAGTGTCTTGTTGTAGAAATATTATATTTTGATGATCTTGGACCCGTTGAAAAGGTCTCTTTGAAATTGATATTCCATGGCTTTTTGACAACATTCTAATGTTTGTTGGGTCAAATTTTGGCTAAAGGCCTTAGCTATAATTTAATGACGATTGTCTTCTAATATTTGGTATTTAATTCATACTAAGGAGTAGTTTAAATGGATAGTATTTATTCAAGTAAAATTCAGGGCCATGATCACTTTTTTCTAGAAAATTCTATTTGTGCTTTTATATATAGTATGGATAAAAATTAGGTTATAGCTTTTATTCAGCATGCAACTATATCTGAGTTCATACTTTGCCATCTTAAATGAAACTCGACTACTTGAAAAGGTTTATGAATGGTATTCTTGTCCCAGGCCATGCAAAAATAAAATTAAATGAAACATAAGATTTAAGTAAAGAGAAGAAAAAGGCCTAGCACATTACTTCAAAAAACTGAAAAGGAAAGTGTGATATAGCAAATTTTAAAAATATCAATGGATTTAAATAAGAAGAGAAATATTGGCATGTCCTATATAGCTAAAAGTTTGATGCACAGTGTACCATTTCAAAACATGTTTTATAAGCTACATTATTATAAGAATTTATGAAGGGATGTAACTACTGTAAATTTTACGGACGTGCATATGTAATACCCTGATAGTTTAAAACATTTAACATGTTCCCTTTCACTAAATTGTGGGGCCCATATTGGGGTGATCCTTCATTGGAAAACAGTACAAGTGCATATCCTAGGTAGGAGATTTTTTTTTTTTTTATAGGGATGCTGGGGATTTCAAATAAAAATAAGGAATTGCACTGAAGAAAATAATAAGGTTTAGTGGATGTTTATTGACATGATAGCAGTGGACTAATAATCATTGGAGTCATTGAAGGTAAAATTGGACAAGGACTGGTGGGGATTGATGGCTATACCATGTTACCCATCTTTCAAAACATCACATCGAACAGTAACATGGTTTTATGCAAAAGGCATCAAAATTAAACCACTTGTCATCTTGGATTATTCAAAGTTCAAACTTCCCAAAGCATGTTCGGTGTTCCTCAAACAAGAATAATACAAAAAAAGTATGTCATCAAATGGCTTAGAATAACCTTTTATTTATAAGTGCTCTAATAGATCCAAATGCTCCTCAAAATGAAGCTAATGGAGCTTTAAATGAATGGGCAAAAAGTATAAGAAGAATAATGCTAGACATTGGAGTGGCGCTCACTCCTATGCCTCTCACCTTGTCCTAAGCAATCACCTAGGTGTCACCTCAGTAAACCAACCTCACCTAGGGATCGCTGAGGTGCTTTGGGGTTTCTTGACCTTGCTAAGTGCCTAGCTGAATGTAAAGAGTGCCTTTGACCAACACTAGTTTTAGGTACGGGTGGATGGATGAGCCATGAGTAGAGAGAATAATTGATGTAATATTGGGTAGCTTGAGAGAAAAATTGGGCAATTGAATAGGAAAGGGATCGAGAGTAGGTGATTAGGCACTCTGATAATGATGGAGCAAGAAGAAGGTTATTGCTGATGGAATGACCAATATATATGTAACTCCAAATATATCCATATGAATGATGCTGAATTTAATTTTTTAATGATTTCTCTTCTTGAAAAATTGATGGAATTTTTGTGTAGAAATTATAGAAGTTGAAGTTAACATATATAGAATTGGACCACAGACACTAAGTAGGTTTTTCATTGAAATTAAATATTGTTTGAATTATTTAAAATTAAACTTTCCAAATTCCCTTTTTTCTTGAAAACAAACAAGTGGACCTGTAAAGAATGTTGGTCTTATCTTCTTGATGATCTGAATGCTGCATATGAAGTCATGGGCATGCCTGTCTAATTGTTGAATTCAAATTTGAGTTAAGCATTCTTGCATAGAGTAGTTTGTGTATAAACTTTGTTGCATTTGCTTTTTCTTCCATATTGGTGTTTTACCTATCGTGACCTGTCTTTCTGCTTTTTTAATAGGCACAAGATTGTTTTGTTTGCAAAAGAAGAGGACATTTTGCAAAAGACTGCCCTGAAAAGCATAAGAGGATTTCTCATGAATCTAAAATTTGTCTGCGATGTGGAGACATTGGACATGATATGATATCATGTAGGAATGACTATTCACCTGGTGATCTGAAGGTTAATAATGTATTTAGGACCTTGTTTCTTGATATCTTGCGTGCTTATGTGTAAATATGATATGCATATTATATTATAATATAATATAATATAATAATATGCATATATGTATCTGTATGACTAATGCTTGTTGGTGATAGTTGGTGGACTATTACAATGGCTTGAAGTTTTTCTCTAGAAACAATGGTTTGTGGTTAGATAATAGTACAAACTAAGGAATTATACATGGATCTCTTTGATTGTGCAGGAAATACAGTGTTACATTTGCAAAAAGTATGGTCATCTCTGCTGTGTTGACTTTACAGATAATGGTCCAAGAGAAGTCTCTTGTTACAATTGTGCCCAGCTGGGCCATACTGGTTTGGTAAGACTAATGGACCTACTGATCTTGCTTATGGTGGTTCTGCTGTATGTGATGCATTGGTCTTACTGTTCAAATCCATTTACTTAGGGATGTGCAAGGCCACGTGGTGAAACTGGTGCTGCTGCATCACCAACTTTATGCTACAAATGTGGTGAAGAAGGGCATTTTGCGCGGGGTTGCACAAAAATTTCTATGGTTCATTCTTATCTATAACAACTTTCTTGGTCAATGATGTTGCATGTTTTTCAGAAATGTAATTTGTAAAAGTTTTGCAGTCTGCCAGACGGATGGGTGAATCAACTCCTACTCGAAAAGTTGCCAAGGAAAATAAGGACTTTTTGGGGACCAGATCAGCACCTCATGGTTTTGCCAATTTGCGTAAGAAGAAGAGCTTGCTTGATGAGGAGAGGAAGAATATGTCAGCTGGTAGATCCAGGATAAAGGGTGGTTGGATTGTTGATGATCCAGGTGACCTGCCTAGGAAGAAGTCTAAATCAAATGGTTGGGCATCTTCCAGGACACCAGTTAAAAATAGTCACAAAAATTATCCATTAGGTTCAGGTGGACAATATTCTAGCTCTCAGTCTTCTAAGAAGCATAAGTCTTTCATGGGAACCCCTAGTCCGCATGTTTCAAGGGGTAACTACCAGCATGGTTTTTCTGCATCAAGGTTTGGTAACTCGCATGGTCGTTTTGGGAGATCATAGCATAGCTGGGAACTGTTTGATGTTGATTGCTCTTCTTCCAGCAAAGAGTACCTGCAAAAAGAAATAAACCCACAATTTCTAACAACAGCCTCTGAGGGATGTGTCATTCTAATTCGTCATGTTGCTTCCCCATGAAATTTATTTCTTTAAGCAAATCCAGGGCTCTAAACATGTCATAAATCTGTAAGCATTTCTGCTCTAATTTATCTCCCTATTGGTTTTGTTGTTTGGCTTTAAATAAGTTTTCAATTCAAAGATGAACAAATATGTGATGTCAACTGCTCTTTATTCGCTATCTGTTTAAGGACCTCCTCGAAGCAGGTAGATTAACCTAAGTCGGTATTTGGGAAAACCAATTCAGAAGTGCCTAATGCATGATGTTTAATGACATAGGTTCCTTTCCTGATGGTGTGAAGTTTTTCGGAAATTAGAACGTCTAACCGCATGCATTTTGAGCAGGAAATATCATTATATGTAATGATTTTTTTCTCTCTTTGTAAAATCTTAGAAGAGGCACCAGTTTTAGGATCAAACCATTAATTGCTTATATCATGCATATAGCCTGTAGGTAATCCATTTTCTTACATTCATAAAATGTAATTAACCCATGGTTCTAGCAATTCTTTTTCAATGCTTATGGCTCACATGTGTCAATTTTCTTTTTAGGCCTTTTTTATTAGATTTAGTAACAGTACAAGTGTTTTGCCTGTTGAAAAGTTATGGAATCCAGCCACTCAACACATTTTTACTTTTACAGGGTGTGGGGCAAGTGATTTTGCAACTATGACCTACTTTTCAACATTTTGCGGGGCTGTTGTTTTTGTACATTAGGTATGTGATCTCATTGCAAGCAGTTGAAATTATAGGAAGTAGAACAAAATTGGGGACCATTATCCAGTTAGTCTAACTCCTTGTTGAAGTGGTTAGCATGTTGAATTCCCATATATAAGATGATGGTATCCCCTGCATTTGAAGCTCAAAAAGAATTATTTAGAAAATCTGGTGGAGGCTTCCTGTGTTAAGTAGTTTGGACTGCAGGAATCCAATGCTGAGATAAGAGAACATGTTATGCCTGTTTTCGAAGATTTTATCCCAGATTTTTGAGATAGAATGTGTTCCTTGAGGATTTAGATCTTCCATACCGGACTGAAGGCTGCTGTGAGTGTTATGTGGATGCACATGCTCAGGTGGACCTGTGGAAACCTTCTATATTACTGTTGCCTGTTGGTGCTCCAAGATTTTTTTGTGGATTGGATGATTGCAGCGTTAGTCATCCGAAGAAGTTCTAAGAACTGGAGCTTTGGATTCGTCTGAAGAAATTCTGCGAACTGCAGCTTTGGATTCGTCTGAAGTTCTGCAACCTGCAGCATTGGATCTTGCATCTTTTGCAGGGCATATCTGCATCTGGATAACTGTATCTTTCCAATTCAGTATCTGGTTAGCGTGTTCTCGTAGGGATTTCAATAGATCTGATGTTCCATACCGATTTTATTTGAGAACAATTAGTTCATTGTTCAAATATTAGTTATATTTACTTTGTTTTTTGGTTGGCTCTTCGTATTAAACTGCTAAAGAAATGTTTGGATTGCTTTTCCCTTCGGTTCTGCCATACCCTGATAGCCGCCAACAAATTCTTCAAGCAATCAAAAAGTTATGCCTTGAACTTTAATATGAAATATTGATGCATTACTTTTGCTTGCACTGTGTTGAGCCTGCTATGGCTCGAGTATGGTCTGCAGTTGTGTGGGGCCTAAAGATGGAAGCTTTACTCGGCACGCGTTGTTGGCTGCACCAGTCTTGTACTCATTATCAGAATGTCATTTTCCCAAATGCATCCTAATAACGTTGATGATCTTTGAATTCTGAGATATATTCAGGGTTTTCACCAAATTGAAAGCTAGATGCAGGTGCAAATGATTGTTCCATTAGCATAAAAGAGTCAAGGGACAACTAGAAAAATAGATAACCAAACCGAGATCTAATAGGAGCAAACAGTATTTGGTGATAACCATTTTTCCCCGCCAAAGGCCATCCTTAGATGCCGCTTATCCTTTTTCAAACAGATTCAAGCAACCTGTAGTTTTAGCTTTCCAACCAGCATAAAATTGCAACCTAACCAATTTGGAAATGAAAATAGAAAAGCAAACCTCAATGCGTTTCACTCCATTACTGAAAATAAAAAGGAAAATAAGAAGAGCCTTTTTCAAGCTTAAAGAGTGAGCATGCTCATAGGACTAGCCGGATTGCTTCCAGCCGCCCAATCTCCCTCCAGGATCATAATTTGTATAAAGCCGGAACTCATTTCCAAGTTTGTTGGAGTGTTGCGGTCTGAAGCCGCATGGATACACATCCAATAGCTCAGCAGCTCTCTCCTGTTGTACTTCTCCTGCTCAAAATAGAAGGAAAATACAAAATAAGTAATAGACAAGCATTGCCAAACCTACAAATCAAATACCTAAATATACATGAGTCCATGTTGTTGTATATTTGCAACTACAACTAGCTAATGTTGACCATCTCCACAGAAACTTTAGGGACTCAAAAAATTCTCACACAAGATTTGCATCCAATCTGGTTCCAGTTGATATCATGTAAACATTGTCTCAAGCACGAGAGAGTAAACAATACGAATGGGTGCACGGTTCCACTAACTGATCGCCTTATTGGAAGGTACCACAAATATTTGACTAAGCTACCAAAGATAGTGCAGCAAGCAAATTGTCCCTGCACCATACTGGGGCTCGGATCATAATTCTTAGAAATACAGATAAATCAAGAGCAATGATGACATCAAGGAGCTGTGACATTGGGTCTGATGCATAGCAGTAGGTAGATTACATAAGATTTACTTTCAACATAAGCATGATTCACTAGGGATGGCAATCATTCCACCAACCCGCAAATTCAACCCGCTTCACCTGCAGGCGGGGCAGGTAAATGGATGAGCTAAATGGATCATGAAGTGGGGCGGGTAAAAAATCTAATAATCCACTGCGGATATGGGGCAGGTGCGGGTTTATGCCAAACCCGCCCCGCATATATGAAAAATACTAAAATACCTCTATATGTATAAGGCATAATTTTGACTTTTGACTAAGGTTAATTTGTTTTGACCTCTCTTGACGGGATGGGGCGAGACAGAGTGGGAGGGGGGGGTGATGGGCTTATGGATTTTGTGGTGGGGCGGGTGATGGAGAATAAAATCACCCCATTACGAGCGATGGGGCAGGGTAGTGGGGATGGGGGCAGGGGCGGGAGCGGGGGCGGGGGCGGGGGCGGGGGAGCAGATACCCACCCCATTTACATCCTTATGATTCACATTTCATATATTTGAGTCAAAGATTTAAAAAGCCTGTGTGCCAAAAGTTAACAGGTAGAAAACAGTTTGTGGGTCAGAGTGTACTCCATCCTACTCCACTAGCCAAAGAATATAAATTGCAAGGGATATTGGAGAAATCATTGCCAATTTGCATTTTTTCACCCTCAAAAGGAAGATGACTACTTCCTTATCCAAGTAAGTCATCTTAAGTGTTGAATGAAAATATAATAATAATATCCCAAAAAAAAAACTACTCCCTTACCCGAGTCACCTGAAGTGTTGGATGAAAATGTAATAATAATAAATTCTAGAAAAAAAAAAAAAAAAAGAGGCCACAAGATCCAGGAAGACATGAGAGTTACCTAAGTCGTATGTAAAAGATTGTTGGAAAGTCAGCAAATAAGTTATAAATTGATGAAGAAAATAAAAGCAATTTACCTGTAAGTAACAAAATGTATGGCTTTTTAGGGTGGACTAGGAAAGAAATTGTCTGGGCTATTTTCTCCAAGCACTCCTTGCTCTGCATGCACCAAATAAGGGAATTGAAGGGCTTTAGAACCTTTCCTAAAAGAATCATCCTAACATAATACACAGGAAAGTTTATTTCAATTTCAAGAACCGTACAAAGTTGGGTGCATGATTTGTAACAAATGCAATGCAAGCAGATGTTCATACAATTTTATATGAATTGCCTGTCTTATGGGTCCATCCATCCCCCGGTACCATTCTGCAACAGTTACCTAGATGGAAGGACCGATTGATAACATGAAAAGGACAACCACCATACCACATTTATTCTGCAGCTACCAGACTTAGAACATCAAATTGCAAATCAAGTACGACTTTTCATCTTCCAAATCAGCATACTCACCAGGTAAGGAGGGTCTGCAACAACAACTTTATATGCATGCTTTAATGTAGAGGGCAACTCTTCCGGTTGATTATAGTCATAAAAGGTAAAATCACTACCATATTGTTCAAACCGTTTATCATACTCAAGTAATTGCACCGGTATTGTAGGATCAATTTTCTGAAATTTACATAAAGAAAGTAAATTAGTATCCATATAACCAGCATTTAGTGATCAAAAGTTAACAAAGATTAGTAATGCTTAATTGAATAAGAAATCAGCTTTCACAATCAAAAGTATAGTTGTCATAACTGATAAATGACCATCAAACTTCCTTTGGAGAGTGTCTTAGCTAGTGCAACCATAATTGGTGAAAGTGAACATAGAGATCCTAAGATAAGAAGATATGCCTTTCCATAAACAGTAGAAATTTATAAGTTAGGTGGAAAGAATTAACTGATAAGCAAAGCCACATTTGTCTAAGAACATACAAAATAAATTTGATCCAAACAGAATGAAAAGATCATTGTGATATTGGACCTAGGGCCTTTGTCTTAGCTCCAAAAAATCCCAATGCATGTTCCATCTCCGCTAAGAGGGGTACTTGGATCCTATTTGGAACGGTTAAAGCAGCATTACAAAGGCACCAAACGTGTGTACGAGTTTCATGCCATAGAATGATTGATGTGGCTAGCTATAGGTAGATCTTTGTAATTCACATGAACACCAACCAAATATAATTATTAAGTCAGAAGCACTTTAAGGGATATTTAGGGATTAAATCTGGACTCATTTACGGTTTTTAGAAATTAAAATAAGGTGATTATAACATATATATTGTGATTTTTCTTCTTTTTTTTTTTAGCGGGATCGAGAAGATGCTTGACAGATCATGTTATCTTTTGGGGTTTGCATAAACCGCATTGAATTGGTAGAAGTTGCTTTAGATGCAAGCAGTTCCAAGTTAGTGCAAGATAAAAATGATTTGGTATTGTGTTCTCAATACTTTTTCATTTCCTTTACAGGAATCAATCCTAATAAGTGGTTGGCTCCTGTATCCTATAAGGAGAAGAGGCCAATGATCAAATCAAAGTGGATTTGAAGTGAAGATTTGTTTTTCTGAAGGTTCAATATATTCCCCTCACCACTCTCTTTGAGCTCCACTCCCTTTGCCACTCTTCCTCCATCTTGTACCATTTCTTTTACTTTCCATTCAATGCTGCTCCTTTATTATTGTTATCAAAATACGAAGTGCTCATTCTGCAACACGGACACAAAGCAACCTTTTGTGATGCATCACATTATCTGTTTAAACCATACTAGTGAGTAGTGGCACTGATTGAATTGGTGATCCTAGCAACCAGCTCTGCCACACTTTTACCTTGCTAAACCATTCCTTCCTCTCTTCATGGGATTGTTTCACTCTGGTATCATGGCATTGCTTTCCATTCCAACGTCATGTTGAAATGGTTGATATTGCAGAAAAGTTCACTTGGTGTTACAATTTCTCCAACATGGATGGCTTACATAGCACATACCATCACAAGTCAGTGCTGAAATCAAGCACTTGGTTAGGGGTACCAAGACAAAAAAGTTCAAAAATTTTTTCTGTTACTTTATTTCATTGGGAGGAAGTGGGAGACTTGTTGAAAGTTGACAACCTATGATGCAACAGGCAAAGAATTGAAAACAAACTTAAATTACATGAATATCATTCAAGTAAATAGAATAAAGATATTACATGTTAAGGAATAAGCCCCATTCAAGTTCAATAGAATGGTCAAAATTTAAAACTCTATTGGAATTAGGTCCACTTTGCAATTGAAAAACAAACTCAAATAGCAACCATTGGGTCAAAAATATCAACTTAAAAATAATAAAAATCTCTTCAAATATTAAAAGCTCACAGATTTTATTATGTTCCAAGTACCCCAAGACCCAGAGGTCCGGTAACAAAGTTAAACATCTGACCCTCCGACACCTTTTCATGTAATATGATGTTACCAACACAAAATGCTTCAATATGCATAAATGCCTTATGAAAAAGCATGAATGAATCCCAGGCTCCAGAATCTTTTCGTCCAAAATTTTATGAATAATTGATTGTCTATTTTTATCAAAGATTTTCTTAAGTTAATGTTTATGCATTCTTAAGATATCATGTAGTTTGAAAGACAGTGCACAATATTCAACAAATACATCCACCTATATTTTTTTACGGTATGAAACAGCTCTTAGCTCAACCAGCAAAAATGTAAGCCTCAGAAGTTAAAAAAAAAGGGGTACCAAAAATTGCTTTGCCAATATCATCCACCCCTACCCACTGCATGTTGGCACATGCCAACATAACTAGATGCATCACAAACGTGGTGCTGGCCACTACCCACACACCCTGAACTAGTGGCAACTTAAATCCTTGATCAACAAGGATTCCTATTTTATGAAGTACAAAAGTGTATATAACACATTTACTTGTTCCCAAGTCCAACGAATGGAGATATACTAAATTGGGGTGCTTTACAAAACAAAAAAAAAAAAAAAAAAAAGATTGATCGAGCAACATGAAGAAGACAAGACCCGTTAGAGAGGAAGAGTAATGATTGGAATATTCCATAATTCAAAACTCTCATTTATTATTAGCACATATTTTCGAATTCATTGTGTTCACAATCTAGAGTCACCTTGTAATATGCATGAGTAGACCATAGAGCATTGAAATTGTGAAAAAGGCTAGTGCCCTATCCAAGCACATCACAATTCATGCAGCAATTGCTCCAAATGTATCATCTTTTTCCGCATATCTCTAAATCCCTCCAACTTACTACTCATTCAAGAATTATGATGATCCATTTTAGCTTCGTATGCAAAACTTCACAATCATCCAATGGCTTGGTTTAGAAGTTTTTCCATTCACCACGAAGTTTCAATTGCATTGGAAGCATTTTTCCATGTCAAATAGGGCACTCTATGTGAATATGACCATATCCTCAACAATAACCAACAAGCCTTGCCTCAAGTAAAATAGGGTGCTCTACCTGAATCATTTTGTCAGCTATATCCTTTGTTAATATAAGTAGTTACAATCCTTTTCTACAACTCAAAAAGTAAATTATATCTGAATTTTCCATCTTTCTTCATAAAATGAATTTACGCATCTATTCCTAACATTTACTTATCCAATCTTTCTCCATGCAATTTCCTCTAGATTCACCACATCATCCATAATTTGCAATAGAAACTCTATGATTCCTGTAGTGTGTGCACTCCAAGTCGCGAATTTGAGATACCTTTTTATCACTAATTTATTCAATCTTTTCCTCACCATTTTTGTTATGTCACTACCACTAATTTGACACTTCAACTCCAACTCTTTCCCTAATGTCTTCAAATACACCATATAGTTTTAACTTAAACATTATCATATCCACAAATCTAACATGTCTCGACCTTCTATTGTGCTCAACGTCTTGAGCCATATAACATTGTTGGCTAATTAAGGACATCTTGTTTCCTTTTACAACACATAAAACCAAATGAAATTGCTTATAAACTTTGCATGACTACTAAATCATATTAAATTCTCCTTTTTTCTTCTCCTTTGCCTATAGGCTGTAGCTTTTGTTCCTCTCTCTATGGCTACTATTTTCATTTCATCGGTAATAAAAAATAAAGAAAAAAGGGAGAACATGTCTTGACTACCATCACCTTACATTTCCCATGAGCAAGTGCACTTTGTTTGACTGACACTATAGGCATATATAAAGAGCTTGCACAACTTTCCTATCAAACAAATTATTCAAACTTCAAAGCACACTGCCAAGCACATAATTTTCCACCACTGTCTCTACCCAAAATATGCCTTTTTGGTCTAAAGGAAGTAACTTTCTCCCAGCCATCTCATCACATAAACCAATATCAAATATCCTTAGCCTTCCCTTATTTAAATAAGCCAGAATCTTTTACATATTTAACCTTCTGCTTCCACATCAAAAAAAAAAAGTTTAAAAGGTTATACAGCTGATTGTGCCCGTTCAAATTCAGATTTTAAAAAGCAAAGAAGGCACTTGGTTTTTAAAAATAAAGAGAAATAATAATTATATATAAAAAATCAAAGCTTGAGCACAGAAACATAGACCACCACCAATTATAAACGTCCGCTCGTTAAAGGAAAAACAAAAGATTAATTGATTATTAAAAGAAAAAAAATCAATTCTGAGCTCACAACTATAGACCTCCACCTACATAAACCCTCCAGAATGATTCCGGATCATCCATCGATAGGAACCACATTTGACCTTCTACCTACTCGATCTCAGAGCAGTTCTCCACAATAGAATGGAGAGAGGGAGGAAAGGAGGGAGGGAGGGAGATAGAGCGTCTGACTTTGAGATAAACGTAGATGGTGGGACACGCGACGCAGGCGACGGCAGAAGACGTGAAGGCACAGAGACCTCTTATCTCCTCGGCAACGGTCGCCGCCGTCTCTCGGTCGTACCAGAACTGGCTCAGCCGCCAGTCCTCTGCGAGCAGCCGCACCTCCTCCGAGCCACCATCTCCGTCTTCCTCTTCCTCCCTCGCCGAGCCCTGCTGCTCGCTCAGGAACTCCCTCAGAGCTTCGAGAGCTCGAGAGCTCAGAAATGGCGGGTCGTCGTCGTCGCCATCCTTGGCGGCGGCGCTCAGCCTCTCTTCCCCTTTTGCGGACATTTTGCGGGTGTATTTTGGGAAGGACCGCGTCGACGATGGGAGGAGGCACGTAGTTATGGAAAAAAACTATGCGGGGGCATTTTAGGCGAACCAAATTCTTCTCTTTTAATTTTGTTTATCTTTTTCAGGTCAAAATGATAGCGCCCACCTAGCAGGGGATGACTAGGAGCGAGCTTATCCCGTTTAAGCTGACTCAACCAGCTGTTGGTCGGTTTTTTTTTTTTTTTTTTTTTTTTTTTAAATCACATCCGCTTTGATAAGATGATCAGATTTACATCTAAAATAAATAGATTAAATTTGAGTTCACAAATTTTAACTCATATCCCATCTGATTGCCAAGCCTGTCATGCAAACTGTTGGTGCAAAAATCCGCCTGCGCCGGAGAAGCTGGAGTTGAGGAGGCCGCGGTCGCCGCCGGGACCTGCAAGGGAAGTCTAAACCGGAGGTGGGGTTGCTCCGGCAAGACCCTCCGACGCTCAAGTCAGTTCTCTGCCTCAACAAGAATGGAGTGCTCGAACGGAGAATTTAGCAGAGTTTTGAGATAAGAAAAATGAGCTTAAGAAATAACGTATCTGAGTCCCCCCCTTTTATAGGCGGGGAGGCAACGGACTGATGGCGACGTTTGTAACCGCCTGGTAGTGGGCCGCCCATGGTCAGGGGAATTGATTGCGGAAGATAATGGAGCAGACGCGTGGGTATCACCTCGACTTGCCACGTGGAATCCGTTATGAGGGGTGGAGCAGCGTCCGTCGTCAGGAGAATCGCATGGTATCCGTCGCAGGAGGTGGGGCAGGTTCGTGGCCGTTACTGTGGCTTGCCAGGGGGATAATGGAGCTGTGCGGAGTCCGCCACAGGAAGTGGAGCAGGGCGGCTATGGCTGCTGCGGCTTGTCAGGGAATGATGATACTGCGTGGAGTCCGCCACAGGAGGTGGAGCAGGGTCGCGGCCGTTTTGAGGGCCTGTCAGGGGGCATGGATCTGTCGATTGAAGCTCGGCAATGGTCGGAGCCGTCGTGAGCGGAGCCCGGCTCCCGTAGGAGTCCGGGCGGAGCTGTTCTGATGTCGGCGGCGGAGCCCGGCTCCCGTAGGAGTCCGGGCGGAGCAGCGCTTGCTGATGGCGGTGGAGCCCGGCTCCCGTAGGAGTCCGGGCGGAGCTGCACTTGCTGATGTCATCGGTGGAGCCCGGCTCCCGTAGGAGTCCGGGCGGAGCTGCGCTGCAAACAAAGTCAATGGTGAAGTCCGGCTCTCGTAGGAGTCCGGACTGAGCTTACCAGCAATTGATATTGAGAGTGGAGCCCGGCTCCCGTAGGAGTCCGGGCGGAGCTGTTTTGATGTCGGCGGCGGAGCCCGGCTCCCGTAGGAGTCCGGGCGGAGCAGCGCTTGCTGATGGCGGTGGAGCCCGGCTCCCGTAGGAGTCCGGGCGGAGCTGCGCTGATGGCGGTGGAGCCCGGCCCCCGTAGGAGTCCGGGCGGAGCTGTGCTGATGTCAGTGGAGCCCGGCTCCCGTAGGAGTCCGGGCGGAGCTGCACTTGCTGATGTCGTCGATGGAGCCCGGCTCCCGTAGGAGTCCGGGCGGAGCTGCGCTGCAAACAAAGTCAAGGGTGAAGTCCGGCTCTCGTAGGAGTCCGGACTGAGCTTACCAGCAATTGATATTGAGAGTGGAGCCCGGCTCCCGTAGGAGTCCGGGCGGAGCTGTTTTGATGTCGGCGGCGGAGCCCGGCTCCCGTAGGAGTCCGGGCGGAGCAGCGCTTGCTGATGGCGGTGGAGCCCGGCTTCCGTAGGAGTCCGGGCGGAGCTGCGCTGATGGCGGTGGAGCCCGGCCCCCTAGGAGTCCGGGCGGAGCTGCACTTGCTGATGTCGTCGGTGGAGCCCGGCTCCCGTAGGAGTCCGGGCGGAGCTGCGCTGCAAACAAAGTCAAGGGTGAAGTCCGGCTCTCGTAGGAGTCCGGACTGAGCTTACCAGCAATTGATATTGAGAGTGGAGCCCGGCTCCCGTAGGAGTCCGGGCGGAGCAGCGCTTGCTGATGGCGGTGGAGCCCGGCTCCCGTAGGAGTCCGGGCGGAGCTGCGCTGATGGCGGTGGAGCCCGGCCCCCGTAGGAGTCCGGACGGAGCTGTGCTGATGTCGGTTCCGCCGTGGGTTCCGGCTGTGGGTATTTTATACCCAACACCAACTTTACAAATAAAAAAAAATTCTTATATGGGAAATAATTGGAAGACCCCTTAATTTTGCTAGTGGACTTTAAAATATGTATGTGGGTGTGTGTGTGTGTGAGAGAGAGAGAGAGAGAGAGAGAGAGCAAAAGGAATATATCTAGAGTCACGATATTACTTTTAAACATGTAGCGCAATCCTTTTCTCGTATGGGCATATTTACATCTCGTCTTAATAAATTAGTTGGAGGTGTTAGCAAACACCATGTGCACCAAGTTAGATGGAAGAGAGGGATTAGGAATCATATGATACTTGCTAGCCTAGATAAAATCGAGCTAGGATCTAACTTGCGGAGGTATAAATCAAAGAGGTATTATTCAACTATAATGCTGCTGAATTGGTCTATAGATTAAGATATCCATAGTCAATCGCAAGATGTATGAAGTCAGATAAATGGCAGTAGACCAAGACGACTAAATTAACCTCCTAGATATTGCCAAGTATCGACAACCATACTATAGGAGGGCTAATGTAAGTATATTGAGCTAAGATACATAAGATACAATTATTGGTATATCAGTTGATGTAGAGCAACTTTGCTAATAAACGTGTATTGTGAGAGGCCCGTTAGCATTAGTTATTATACCAGAGTAGACATTATTGTATTTAGAATAAAAAGTGGAACTTGTATTTTGAATATGGATCTTCCATTATCCAAATCAATAGATTTTTATCTTCTTAGCCTGTTACAATTTTTATCCTATGAGTAGTTATAACTTAGAATTTCTACTAGTACAATGCTATACTCCTACCTCTATCCAAATCCATCTCTTATAATGGTGATACCGTAGTAGCAAAGGTTCTTCAAGATCAAGTTATCTAAACTCATGCTACTCTGTTCTTCCTTCAATTATCATTTTTCTCGCCAAACTAGTGTCAATGGCATGCTTGTGAGCGTTTAATCAATACCACTAGACTTGTCGTGACTCTTTCTAGAATATCGAGATAGAACTCTACCAACAAGTTTCATGGTATATCTGGACAAGATGGAGGGAGCATAAACAAGATGTGATGTATTATTAATGCAAGTTACTAATCATTTAAAGAGCCAAGTAACAAAAATAAGTGACAATTAACACATGAAGAATCAACATAGTCAGTTTTTGTGACTTGTGAATCACAATGGTCTACCTAGTTATAGAAGCTGACATAAAAAAGTATAGGGTGACAATTTCATTATAAATATGCAGATTTATGCATTTGCAGGAATTAAGATTTCACATGAGATTCAATGTCTTCTTCAATCATTTTGAGCAAGTTTTAATGAAAACTAAATTGCAACTAAAAAAAAAAATCTAATTACTATTAATCTTTTATGTTGAGTTCCATGCTATCTAATCACCTCAAAAATGATTAAGAAATAGATATATTGAGATGACCATAGGAAGAAAGGTATAATTAATCCTTCAATATACTTACAAGGCACTTAATGCTTTCTTTTGTTCAACTTACGATGGCTTGCATTTGGTATTGAGAGCACAGATCAGCAGATAAGTTTCAATAATTGAGGGCTTTCTCATTATATCATATCTACTCTTTTGATCATCCAACACATATATGTAATTTTAAGATAACAATCTTAATAGCATGGCTATTAGTGAGACTTTTGAACCATACCTTTCCTGCACTAGAAGTATTGGTTGGATTTTTCATCCAAAGACAGATGAATAGATCCATTTTATGCTCAAGTTTATATGTGGTTTTATTAAAGGTCCATCCGACCTACTGGTTATGCGAAAGTATGCGATTTTTATGAACATAACTTGGTCCAAGTCTGAATTTAGTAGCTTACCTTATATATGTTGTGTAGTATAACTTTTATAACAGATTTCATTCAAGTTTTGTTAACTATATCTGAGTTTATATTATTGTTGGTGTAAGATTCCGTAGGACACTGAGACGCTGGAACAAACAGTGAGATTGAGTCTCTGGGGGTGTGATCTGTAAAAAAATTCTGACCGAAGGTTGCTCCGACGGAGACTCTCCGATGCTTAAGTCAGAACTCTTATTCAACAGATGGAGGAACATGAGTGGCAGAGTAATGGCATACCTTTTTGAGAATCTTTTTGGACCTCCTTTTATGAATGGAAGGGGAAGCTTTGGTTAGTAAGTTGATTGGCACGATCCCATTCAGTCGGGGTGTAATTTGCGCGCAGTGGTAGAACTATCATTTGAGACTTTCGAGATATTGTAGTTGTGGTTGTCTTATCTGTTTTATGACAGCTATTGCCATCGGACATTAAATTTTGTATTGGTGCACCAACTGATATCAGTGAGCTGAGGACTAGTTAGTCACGAGTAAAAATCGGATGCTCTGTACCGTTCTCAGATGGAGAAGTCAAGAATTGAGAATTTATTCGACAACGAAAAGCAGGTTGATCGAATGTGTTTGGCTAAAGACCATTATCTAGGCAGACTGAGCTCATCATTTGAGTGCATTGATGACTCTTCAACCTAGTCCGCGGGGATTGACTATTGAGGAAACATCGACGGACTTGGGAGAGGGTTATCGAGCGCTAGTCGACCGATCTTCATCTGCTTAGGCTATGGAGCACCGACGAGACAGAAGTTGAGGATTGGTTGGTGATGGAGCAACGAAGGTTACAGCTGATGATAGATTGACAGATGCCCAGTAGATGGGCTTACTAGATTAGGATATCTAGGACTTTGGACTTTTTCATATCATCGTTCCGTACAAAATTTTCTCCAACAGTTATCAATAATACTTTTTAAGCCAAGGCTTGGACTTAATTTCAAATTATATCTAGTCCAATTTAGATGCAAACCATATCCAACCCATTTTGAACTTAATGTATGCCAACTTAATTCCTATTTGATCCTACTCAAATTCTTAAATGACTAGCATTTGGATTATAATTAGATGTGGATCTCCTCGGCAAGTAAACTCAATAGCAGCCATAGCCAAAATATGTAAGTTGTAATATTTTTTAAATCCAATTTGAATTATCTATTGCTATTACAATTTTTATTAGAACCATATAATTTAAGTCCAGTATGCCACGATCCATCATCAATAATTCCTCTTTTGTAAGATGAATTGCATTGAATGTTCCCATCTCAACAACTTAATTTTTCTCATAAATAGCCATAAACCCTAAAGCAACTTACAATGAACTGTATTGAAGAAAATATTGGAATCCACTGTAGCTCCAAAGCAATTCCAAAACCCACACCCCTCAAGGCTTTGCCAAAAGCGACTTTGCAAGGCCATGTCCTTTCCCAACAGTTCTCCCACATCTCACAAACTTGAAACCCTACCACTACCTTGATTTTTTTTTTTTTTTTTCTTTTCAGCATCCCTGCTGCCTTTTTCAGTCTTAGGTCCCTCAAGCCTTCCTCACAAACTTTCTTTGCAGAGGGCACAGCCGTAGTCACCAAGAAGAAAAGAAGATAAAAAAATTAAAGAAAAGAAAACATGGTGGCATTAAGCCCGTAGCCTTTTTCTCAGTCCACCATCCTCAAAACACCCCTACGACCATTCCCAAAACGCCCCTGCCTCCGTCTCCCTCCCCCGTCCGCTCCAAGAGCCGGGGCCCAGCGCATGCTAGCCACGCTGGTGCACGTTAAGGGTTTCTAGGGTTAGGGTTTCTGGATCTTGCTCGCTGCCGCCGATCGTAAAAATGGGGGTTTCTTCTCCAATTTTTTGAGTGAATTCCTCGAGGGGGATTTATCAAATAGGGCTTTTGTTGGGATCATCGATCGGTTTCGTCTAAATTAGGTTCATTGGGGGTCCCTTTTTTTTTTTCCTTGCGGGTTGGAGGCTTTGTTTTCTTTCTCAGTTTTTCGTAGAATCTTGATTCGATCGGTCATGTCGGACGACATCGTGATGCATCTCTCTTCGAATTCCAACCCTTCGGATCCGTCACTCCCCTCGAAGCTCGCGAAACTCGAGGCTCGCATGGTGGGGAAGAGCGCTTCGTCACCGTCGGTTCAGTCGGCGAGGCAGTCCGCTCCTCCTCCAGTGAGGTTCGCAGAGCATGAGGAGTTGCCGGAGTCCTCATCTTCCGATGATGATGTGAGCTCTTGTCTTAGTTTTTTTTTGATTTATTTCTCCAAAAAAAAATTGTTGATTATACTATAATGCCTCCATCTATAAAGAATTTTCTATGCTCTGCTTTCTTTCTGATTATTTTGTATTATCCGAGGAGTCCTTTTTTTTTTGTTATGTTATGAATGAATGGAATGTCGGCTTGCTTTGAGCTGATAATCGTCTACTAACTATTTCCTTGCTAGCTCGGATTGCAAAGAATCAAACCTGCTCGGGTTTTTTTTTTGCTGCGATTCAAGACAAAAAGTATTTTGTTCTTTTCTCTTAGTACATCTGCATAATTTACGCAAGCGGAACTTTTTGTTAGGTTATCTTGAATAATCTTAGTTCATCCAGTTGTTAGGGTTACTCAGAATTAAGTAGTTTTTGTTTGTGCACAATTATTTTAAGATTAAAGCTCAAAGTTTGACTTCTTATAGAATTTTTTTTGATCCATTATACTATCTTGCTGCTATTTCTGATGAAATCTTCTGATGCTGCACTAGCATTTTGTATTCCTAGAATTGAACAAGCTTTGCTCTTTATTAATTGTTCTGGATTCTTGTTGATTCTTTTCATCTTGTTATTGGAGCAAAATCCATGTAAGCTTGTTAGGGGTTAGCAATTATCTATTTCTATGTGTCTTGCTAGTTTGGAATGCAGATTAGTCCCCAGAAATTTACCTAAATATTCTATTATGCTGAATTTCACATGAAATTATGTGATACTCCTATCTTAGTATGTGTACAATTGATTTAGTGCTGTCTTTTGCTAGACTAGAGTTGTTTAGGAGAAATCATGCCTTAAATTGACAGCCTTTTCTTTCATTATCCCTTAAGCGGATACAACATTAGCTTAATGTGGGTTGACTGTTTGCATTGGCTACTAAATTTGGAGTCTGGATACAGATTGGAACTTAATTTTTATGTGATCTGACTAGTGTTGATCTTCTGCTATGTGATTTACCTTCTCTCCTCTTTTTGTTGATCCCATCAACAATATATAGAGCTTGGATTTGCATAAAAATAAGTGTAGATTGACACCTCCCTCATATTGCATCTGTTATGTTTTCAGAATGGTGGGGAATTTTTGATACAACACAACACTCAGAAGCGACACAGAATTGAAGAAGATGGCCCTATCACAGCTCGCCAGCAGTCTGAGGTCTGTTCCTGCTCAGAGCAGTGGTTCATGTGGCAAATATATCTTATATTTTTATTTTACTTTTTGTCTTCTACATGCTGATGGTATTACCATACATATTTCCGAATACATTGTCTGCTGGCATGCTGTGTTCTCCAGCATGTTCTTCTTCTGACAGTCAAATTTCTGCCGAATTTCCAAATCTTGCTTGTAATTGTTGGTTGGTATTGTGTATTTATTTGCTGAAATCACATAGTATTAGTTATCATTTTTATTGGTAACCTAAGTTCAACAACACGTCTTCGACATTGCAGCTATGAATTATCCTAGTCTACCAAGTTGAGGCCTGTAAAAACCTTCGATTTATTGAAAATACATATACAGTTTGTGCGATCAATATATAATCACCATTTTACATATAGTCATACTTCAAGATAGTGTCTGATGAAAGGATGCTGATGGCATCTCAGTCAATGTATACAATGCAGCCATAAAGTTTTGCGATGGTTAATTAAATATAATAGTATTTTAGATAAGTACATCTTTTGTTCCCCTGCTCCTTTATTCTCTAAAGACCTCCTTTACTGATGATCAGAATCTCTTGCAGCCTTGTACCACAAAAAGGGCATCACAAAAATTGTCATTGACTCTTTTATTATCAAGGGAGTTTGTCTAAGATTGTTTGCTTCAGTACAGACAAAATTCTTTACCTGTTTTCTTCCAGATTGGTTGATTATTCTCTGAAAAATTTGGAAAATTGCCAGGAAAATATAGATTTCTAAAATCTAAGAAAAAAGACAAGGCATAATTGCAGTCAAATTTACTAGATGGGGTTAGAAAAGCTACAGATATCTCGGGTCCTTTAATGGGCACCAAGCTCGTGAACATAAACAGATAGGCAATGGGCATGCAGTAAATTTCAATCTCTATTAAAATCCAATTTCATAGTGAAGAGTTCTTTTAAATATGATATTTTCAAACTATGGTTTTAATAGATGGCATAAAGCTAATAATTTCAAGATCGTGAAGGTTCATTGGAGCTAATAATTTGGAGATTGTGGAGGTTCATTGGAGCTGTTCCATCTTAATGATATGGCTCATGGGTAAGATCATTTTATTGGCTTCAAGAAAACCATGGTTTTGTTTTGAGCATTAGATCATGAGCTGGTTTCTTGATTTCATTGTGTGGCAAATGAGTTAGTAGCTCTTTGAATGTTTGAATTGAGGAAGATCCAACAAGTAGGGAAGTATAATTGAGTTTGGAACTATATTTTCCCATTTCTAGAATAAGGTGATTCAGTCTGCATATCGGAACATATGTATACTTATATACCTTCCTCACTCTCTCTATATATATGTAAATGTGTAATGTTGGGTGATATTGGTAGATGGGGGTTTGACACCGATAATCTAAGCTGTTAAATGTGATCTACTACCTTTCCAAATTGCTTATAAACCATAAAATCATGCGATTTGAAGCAGGTTTTTTTTTAATTTTTTTTTATTTTTTTTTATTACCATACATGGTTCCTTATTGGTACTGTATGCTTCCTGTACCAAAATAGGGTGAGGACACCCTTTTCGCACCCAGTCATGTTAGTGCCTGAAACCTAGCAGGCTATAAGGGTTTATACAACATGGAACCGGGTGGAACCAACTGACTTCCACCTGATATTGTCTGGTCCAACAGTTGTATTGTATCGAACCTTAGTACTATAATGATACACTGGTTTAAATAACACAATATAGTGCCTGCATTTGATCACTTGATGCATAGGCCACGCATCTCCAAATCTCATGTTTTTTTGGTCCAATTAAGTAATTTAGAGGTAGTAGATCACACTCAATGGCTTATATCATCGGTTTCGATCCCTAACTTCCAATTTTAGTTGACCAGATCTGCTTAAAATCTGGTTGACTATACATACATACATATATACATTCGTAGACAGATAGATAGATGTCTATATGTATGTATACATAGATACACAGATATATGTCTATATGTATACATATATAGATAGATATATGTCTATATGTATATATCTATGCATACATAGATAGACAGGTATATGTCTATATGTATGTATACATAGATAGATAGATGTCTATGTGTACACACACACACACACACACACAGATAGATAGATAGATAGATAGATAGATGTCTATATATATGTATATATAGATAGATAGATGTCTATATGTATGTATATATAGATAGATATACTCACACACACACACATGCACACACCTGTACATATATTGTATATATACACGTATACGTATATTGTATATATACACATATACATATATTATATAGATGTGCATGTATGCATTCGTTATATGTATATACAGGTATACTAAATCTGAAGGTTCAACTTTCTCAGTTTTGCATGTGTTCAGGTTTGGAGGCCATAGGAAGCTGATGCAATTGGTACTAGTATTGCATGGCGTAAGTTTACCTTTATATCATGTTCAGGAAAGCATGAAAGTAATTTTTTAGAGTTTTAACATCCTTAATGAGGACATTCATCTACCCTTTTATCAATATCATGTATTAAAAATTTCAATTTTTATTTCCAATGAGGTAAGTATTTTCAGTGGCCATGAATCAATGGTTTTCCCAACAATAATTGGGATGCCTTGGCTAGTTTATGATAATTTCAACTATGCATAGTTTCCGTTGTCTAACACGACAAAAGCTTCACCCTTAATGTGATTTTATTAGACTAGCTTGACAAATAACACGACATTTTCATAGTGGCTGGGGAGGAGAAAGGAGCTGGTATTTTGCATGATGAAAATGAAATATTGGAGAAATTGGAGTCACGATGAGATACATAAATTGCTTAATAATGGTGTTGAGGTCATTATAGAGTTGCACTCCCTCTCACGTCTTTTCCTATTTTGACTAGAAACCTATGAAGGTTTGCTATACTGGTCAGTGTTGTACTATACCGGGCATACCATACTGGCATCGAACCGATGCATAGTCTTGTACGGAACCAACACTTGGTATGCCTCACCTTCTTGTACCATACCGCATATCAACATTATAATAGGATGGCACCAGTATGGAGTTTGGTACCAAGACGATGAACCTTGCTTGCATGCAGTATAAACTTTATCATTCCCTCTATTTGATCTCGGTCCCTCTCTTGTACTAGTTCTGTGGTTCTAAGGGTGCAATAGAACTATGATAGATTCCCGAAAAATGGCATCAACCAATTATAGACTCTACTTGGAAAGAAATTAGCAACATGAAGATTGCTTCTAGTTGTTTTGTTGGCTATTATTTGTAATGCTAGGGTTTAGATTCATAGTTGGGTATGCTTGTCTTTTTGTGTAGTAATTTCTCTTATCAATTGAACTTGCTAGGACTCCAGCTGATGCGGATTTTGTGGATCAAGATTGTTGTAGTTCTGAGACAACTTATGCAAGGTCAATCTTGTGAGTTGTGACAGTTATGGAATTACAGAGTTTTTAAATGCAGCTTTCTCTGATTGTGGGCAGCCATTGTTGATTTCAAGGGAGAATACCTAGCTATTAAGATGGTCTGCTAATGAAAATTTTTCAAAGAGATCTATACGTCTGTTGCCAATGGTAATTGTTGGTGCCCTCATAACAGGAAGAAAAAAAACTGTTTGCTTTGCCTTCCTTAGTGTCCAGACTTTCAATTGGCATCCTGAAATGTGAAATTCATTTTCCTAAACAAAATGAAACAGAAGTATTTCCCTTACATGGTCAATTCTTTCATTGCAAATTGGTCGAGGATATTGCATATTGTGAGTCATTGCATATTCTTTCAATAGTTTTGGGATTATGTTGGCACAAGTTGGTGTTCTGATTGGTTTCATGTTCAATACCAATTAAGGTAGGTTTTTTGGGTCATCCTTGATGCTGGAGTTGTTCCGTACCAATTAAGGTAGTTTTTTTTTTGTCATCCTTGAGTGCTGGAGTTGTTTCGTTATATGTGTCCATTCACCATAATTTGGGAATTTTGGCTTTAGAAGAAACTGTATGAAGCAAGATTGATAGTCCTTGTACTAGTTTCCATATTGGTCTGTTACCGGTTCGCTATGGTATGGCTTGGCACATTACGACAAGGTTTGCTGAATTGATATTGAAGGTTGCATCGGCTAGTGACCGTTTCAGTACACCATAGATTCGTATCGCACTGTTTTGAGGTGTGCTGAAAATAGAAAGAGGGAAGGGGGGGGAGGAGAGAGGGAGGAAGGGAGGGAAAGGGAGAAAGTGAGAGAGGAAGAGAGAGATGGAGGGAGGGAAGGAGGGAAGAAGGGGGAGAAAGAGGGGGGTGCTGGAATCTAGGAAGGAGGGCCGCTGTGGATGAAATGGAGAGAGAGAAGCCCTAATCCGAACCTTTGGAGAGGGAGGGAGATGGGTGGACTTTTCCTAGGAATGGCGGTGGTGATGGGTGAGGGTGAGACGAGTGCGAAAGCTTCGAATGAGTAAATAAGCGGATGGACAAAATCTTCGAACGGGCTTTCAAAGGTGAACGGAGGGTCAAGGGAAGCTGGACTATTTCGGGCCAACTTTAGTATGAATTGTTGGAGCCCAACTGTCTAGCTCGAGTTAGTTCGATAATCCATGCATTACACCATGCACTCCAAATTTGGGCGATACTGGCCGGTATGGATTGATACAGGTTGGTAACGGGTTTGTTCTGGCCCAAAAAGTGTTTTCATATGGGTTCCAACATGGTATGGGTCAGTACATCTCGAACTAGGCAGGTTAGGGCAGTACGATAGACATTGGTATGAAGTGTTAAATAGAGAAGGTGCATTATGAATAGCAATATCAAGCGTTAAACGGAGAAGGTGCATATGATAGCAATAACATTCATACTAAACTTTTAATGATTTAATTTTGAGGTCAGTTATGAATTTGCTGATTTCTCCTTATTTGTTTTGACTATGTAGTGGGATTTCTAATTGTTCACCTTGTCTTTTGGCATTTGTTTTGTCTTTCTATTTAAAAATTTGTTAGAATTCATGTCACTTCAATAACATTTCAGAAAGACATAAGTAAATTTGAGAAAAAAGAAGATGAACAAGAGACATCATTTATTTGTAGTGAGTAGTAACCAATGCACAAGTACGTATCACTTGCTTATAGTGTGGGCTCCAAAATCCTTTATCACTGGTTGCATATGCCTAAAAAAATTGTTGCCATAAGTTGTTTTTATTTGCTAAACTTCGATGCTATTTTCTATTGTTTGTTTAGTTTTAGTAAAAATTAATAATGAAGATTATTCAGGGAGCAACTGATGAAAGGGCAAAGGCTACAGATTCCATTGACATCAGACCAAGCTCAGATGATTCAAATAGGAAAAGGCAGGGGCGTGGTAGGGGTCGTGCTGTAGCAGGCAGAGGGCGTGGCGTGAAGGCTGCTGATCAAATACGATCCTCATCAAATTCGTCAATAGTTTCATCTAATGGACAGCTTGAGAAGTTGTCACTCAAGGTATGCATTTTGAGACACTTGTGAACTCAGGTTCTCATGGATCACATTCTTTTGCTTAGTATTTTATTGCTTCCTTGTTGATGATGCAAATGTCTGGTCTGATATACACCATTCCGTCAGTAATATTTTTTATGATTTATCATATAAGAAAAGACTGTTGTAATTCATTGATCCTCCCCTCTTTTATACTTGTTAATAACCCTTTTTGGCTGTCAAGAAAGTAAAAGAAAAGAAAATTAGTTAGGAAGGAATCTTCTTCTTGTTCCTCTTCTTGTTTGTACTGAAAAAGGAGAAAAATTTGAAAGAAGGGCCAAAATTTCCTCCAAGGGACTTCTCAATAAGGTAGCAATTTTGGCAGAACATAGTAGATGGGCATTCCTTTCACTTTGGCTTTTTTCTACAATTTTCTTGCCAATCATGAGAAATTTTCCATACTCTTTCTGTTCTTTTCTTCTGTTGAATTGTTATTTTATTTTATTTTCTTGGAAATTAAATGGAGCCTCCTAGGAGCTACAAAATTTCACTTATGTTGTATTCCTGTGATGCATTTGGCTATTAAACTCCACACTAACTTGTTTGATTTGTTAAAGCAGTGTTCCATTTAATGGTCACTATGTGCTAGTCCTTTGAACATTACGTTTGTATAAACGAAAGATTGCTAATTACTGTTTTTTACTTATGTATAGTAAAAATCTTTCAAATAATGATTAAGCAAATCTATTTTTATACTTGACTAGAAATTTTTGTTGAGGACAATGTTGTCAAATTTGATGCATTGAAATGTCTAATGATGGTTCCTGTAATGCTTCTCTAATAGTGAGCCTTCAGTCCGGAGTGGTGAGACATTGGCTCCAAGGGTAATGATAGTAGGATCTGGTGCATCTTCTTATTTGAGATTGTTGGAAAATCATTCCATGGAACCTTCTCAACTTAGTCATGCTCGATAGCTGACTTCATGCTTGGATGTTGATGTTGATTGGGTTAATTCTGAAAATCTGAAAGTCCACTAAAAGTAACCTTTGGAAGGATTTAATGCAAGTAAACAGTGTCATGCAATGGATAAAGATACCTTGTACAGGGGCAACAGGCAATATGGTGCAAAAGGGAAGCAATAGGGGCAAGATATGCCATAGACTGTGGCATACTGAATTCAGCTTTTGATGGGAATCAACAGTCAGGTTATGAAAGGAAACTAGAGGATGAGAATGTAAAGGGGATGAAAAGAGGTGCAATTTCTTTTGATATGTTCACATGGATTACTTAACCAACATAAACTATCCCATCAATGTGGGATTGATTTTAACATTAAAATATGGTCTATCAGGGTTTGCAGTATACTACTGCTGGTTCCCAGGCCCCAGTTTGATAACGGTGTTCTTTGAGTTGGACTCTTGTATAAAGCAATTTAGGTGAGAGAGTGTCCTATATGAAACTTAGAGAGTATATTAGGAGACTTACATTACAGTTTTTTTTTTTTAGAGGATACTTTAAGGGTTATGTTGTTTAAACTAATACAATCTGGACAATTTGGAAGCAAGCCTTGGAATCTGTCCTAGGCTTGCAATGACATTTTGTAACATATTTGCTAATATAGCTGCCTTAATCTATTTTAATGCCCCACCAAAGTTATGGCCATAAATATTAACCAAAATCATCATTTTAACCATTGATACAAGAAATCTTGTTTGGCTTTTGTCCTTGCCTCACACTATGCTCTTGAAAGTGCCTTGAGGTGCATGACAAATATACAAAAATGAGGTGTGTGCATTGCATACATGCAAGGCATGGTCTTATTTGTGGTGCGTGCCTGGCGCACTATTTATGCTTTTATGGAGGTCATCTTTTTTTAAGGTTTTGGCTATTTTGAAACCACAAATGGAAGGGAAAATTTGCTCTTTAAATTTTGCATGATTTCTGCATGGAGTAATGCCCAGTCTAGGCTTGAGTTAGTTTTTCAGAAAAATCTTGATGAAATTGAAAGTTGGTGACTTCTGGAGATGCGTTCTCTGAGTTTATTCACATTTGGAATATTTAACACTTATGGCAAAGGAACTAAGTTTGGACAGCAATAGTATGCCATTGCTTTATTTTCTATAAAAATATCTGAAGCTTACATCTTTTTATGAGCAATACCTAGGATTTGAACTCGGGACCTCCTCTAAGGGCAAGCCTTTATAGCAATTTGTTAAGCTTACATCTTGGAATATAAGGCTCATGCCTTTTCATAACACCTAGGTTACACCTCTCTCTTCATACTTATGGATTTTAACCACTATATAACCATTTTCATAACAAATATTGAATAGTACATTACAAAATCATATTCCATCAACAAGTGGATAAATCAAATGCTAAGGATTGTCGGGGCCCTTTTCTCCATATTGAACTGTGAGAAATTATAGAACTAAAACAAATAAAGTGGGGGCTTGGGCCAATCAGTGACAGAAAAGGAATATAATATTAGCACTTTTATACCATGTGATCCTATTGACACTTAACTGCTTGCATGGAAAAAGGAAATAAAATCGACTCTATTTTCCTTTGCAGTTCTTCTTTAATTTTTCTATTTTTTTTCTGTTGTCACTTTATACAAGGGCACCTTGCAATAAGTAGCATTGAAAATATATATCCTTTTTTGGCAGGAAAATTGGTCGAGAGTGCACCTTGGCCATGATGAGAGGGCTGCTTTACAGGTACTCTGTCTTGCTACATCCTTGTATCTCAAGTAGTTACAAGATTTTGTAATTTTGATATTTGTTTATGTAACATGTCAGGCTCTTGTCATTGTTTTTTTAGGTTGCTGTACATAATGCATTTGTTTATATCTTTGTTATATCATTATATGAACTTGTGTGTTTTTTCATATTTTTGAATGTGCATCCTTGCATATGTATGCACATTGATTTTACGTCTTATACGTGTCTTAATATGTATCAGTGCATGCATGCATGCACCTTTCATGCTGGAATACATGCGCCTTGCATGCTGGAATACATGCATACCATAGTGCATTGTATGATTATTTGTATGTTTTACATAACCAAACCTAAAATCATAACCAAGTAATGCCCACCTGATAGTTACCTGATAGTTATTACTTCATAGTTTTGACTAGTATGTGGTATCATAGAACATCTAATGACATCGGCTTTTTGGTTTTCATAATGTGTTGCATGCACCATTGGTGCTAATGTTACTCTGAGGAAGACGTTCCACTTCAAAGCAATAAGGATAATTTAAAAAAAAATCATTACCATTCAGAATAAGTGCAGCACATGTGAGTGGTATTTCAAATCAGATCGACAATCTTGGATTTCTGATTGTTTTGTTGTAAATGCAACTGCTCATATACTTTCATGTATATGTAAAAATCCTTCTTCTATTGGTATACTATTGATGTTGTACATGAGGTTCATTTTCTGCTTGTTCTTTGTACTTTGCCATGTTTAATTTATTTTTTTAACCTAATAATCGCCTGTTGGCTGAACAGGAAGAGATATCATTGTTACATAGGAAGGTTGCATCGTTGGAGGAGGAGCTAAGTAAATCATGCCAGGAAGCAGCAGATTATCAGCAACTTAACTGCCAGTTGGAAAAGGTAGTAATTTTTTGATTTCAAATTCTATTAAAGGCTAAATGATTGGCTTCTGTACTCAGTTGCATCTGTCTTCTTGACATTCACAGGAAATGAAAGATCTTAAAGAGCGTGATCAGCAGATGAATATTAAGGTTGTATTTCATCTGAACTAATTGTAATTATGACATAGATTCTTCATTCCATACATTGCAAGTCCAGCTGTTGAATTTCAAAAATTCATATTATATGTGCTAGATACCATAGAACTGGTTGGTATGAATTATGAAGTCTAGGAAAAGTAACCTCATGGCGGTCATGATTCAGCTTCACACTCAGAGTTGGTCAATGCTGTTCAATAACTATACCATATATCACTGCATAAAATTCCACCATTGCAAGTCTGGAATCTTGACTACAATTGCATCTTTATATTGATTGACTCTGCATTTGATTTCAAATATCCTCACCTATCATCTTATTTATTCCAATACCATATAGGCCTTGTTAAGAAGAGCTGGTTTCAGGTACCTGTTAGTTTTTTGTATTTTCTGAAGCTTCATTGCAATGTTAGTCCAATATGTTCTGGGTCATTCGAATATTAGACTTCCATCTTCTAAACTTCTTCCATGATCTGCGATTCTGCATTAATGTTCATTTTGTTTGCTTTTAATACGATGTGATCTGTGGATAAGATTGACCATGGGGCCTTATCTTAGTTTTTAGGGTCATTCATGACAAGTGTGGTATAGGTAAAGCTTAAGGCCAGTGCCTGGTGTTGTTCCCCAGAGCTTGGTACTTGCCAATCTTGCTATCATTATTGTCCTTGTTATTGCTTGCTCATATATGTTCTTGATACCTTAAGGATCTTCTGACATAGCAATGCCAGTCTTGGGTTGAGACAGTATAAAACTCATACATATTGTGCTGACATGTGGCCCAGATGAGTTTGCCGTCCCACACATATCATGGCTTAAGCATGCATGATATGCAATATTGAGTTACTTTGTCTAAGTTCTGGACATATGTTTAAACTAATTCATGAGATCCTTGAACTGCTGAGCCTCATAAGTGATAAGTGTGTTAGTGCGCATTTGCTGTCTAACATGTTCAGGCATAATATGGAGTAATCTACTTTGCAATGCAACCATTGATGCTCAAATACTAACTAATAACTTACAGAACAACTATGCAAAATGAAAACACTACGCATATGTATAAATCTTAAGATACTAATAGCAATTAGCAGGCAACACCTTACCTAGACAATTAATTCTAAGATGCTAGTTGAACAAGCCTTATTCATATGAAGTTTCTGGTGTCACCCATAAAACATTTGAAAATGAATAAATAATACATCATTAGATAATAGTTTATTCAAATAAGCATACGACACATGCACCTCTTTAACCAATTTCTTTTTTTTCTTTTTAATGTCCGTACCCATTTAACCTATTGTCCTTTCCTTTTGGATTCTGCTTTCCATTTTGTAATCATTAACAACATGAACACATAAACAAATGGACATCTCTTCTAGAACAATGATACGCACATGAAGCGATCAGCTTAACTTTCTTTATTAAGGATTGGAAGGTGATTTTTCTTTTTTTGCTTGCACTTCAGTTTGTTGTAGAGTGACATGTTCTGGATGTGTCTGAATGTAAAGTTAGCCCTTCAAACGAGAATTTATACCTCAAAAGCGGTCAAATTAAATGGACAAAAGCATAGAAATGAAAACTTTTCTTGTTCCATGTCATTCAATTTTGGTTCATGTTTAACTGGTGGCAAGCAATATGGATGAGCACTGACTGATACACATGGCATAGTGGGACATACTGTTTGCCATGCTAGTATCTATTTGACATCAAATGTATAGCAGTATCAATATCTTTTTTCCTTGCCTCAATTTTGATTATTACGGCGCTTAGATGTTTAGTTGTACATCCATATCTGTCCTTTGGGATTAGGTAATATATTGCAAGAGTAATAGTTAAAAATGTGAACAACAAGCAAGGCAGCAGAAAAAAGCATTGCTATCGATGCCATATTTGTTGCTTGACTTGTCTTGGTATGATAGAAATAATTAGAAAGGAGAAATGATCTGCATCTTGTGTTAGTAAACATAATTCATTGGATCCTTTCTTCTTTAGAAATTCTTGTTACTATAGTCCTAGACAAGATGATAGCCTTGGTTGACCTTTGAGATATGGTTGACCTTTTGATGGTTTCATGAATATGACATGCAAATTTCTTTCTTTCCAAATCTTTCTGGTAAAATGTCTTGATTTTTGGTTTTCTTGCATAAAGTCATATTGGTCTTAGAGCTTTTTTTGTTGGATTTCCTTCTCATTCTCTAGCATGCTCTTCCATAACTCCTTAGGTAGCAAATATGTTTGAAGAAGGATTTAAATCTTTTAGTCAAGTATGGTATCCTCATTTTTCGGCATATATGGTATAGCCGTATAGGTATGTACTAGCATAGTGACCAGCTAGTATTGAAACAAAAAAAGGTGTACAAGTACTTTAGAGCTCAGTACCAAGTGGTATGAGATGGTTCACCAATAATTTTGTCTTGAGGGCTTTTTAGGTACTGATTCGTTGCTAGTAGAGTTAGGTACCGAGCTGTACATGCAATGTGGCCATTATTTGATTCTTTTGAATTGATTCTTCATTAATACCCCACCATTGCTTAAATTCACATCTAGTTGCATACTTTTTGCTAGTCTATTTCCAAGAATAAGAACAATCACCCATAATGCATTTGCTTTAATCTTCACCAGGCCTATTATTACTTACCAATGATGCCGATTCTAACAAAACAATTATAGTAAACAGTCAAGAAACAACTTGATTAATAACACAAATTTGCACCTAGTAAGATTTATGCAGAGAAGATACATTAAATACTCTATCAACTACAACTACTCATTGAGATCAAATCACCATTATAACAATGTGAGTCTACCAGCTCTTTCGGTATATATTCATGTTGCAGATGGCTTTCATGGTCATGGTTCGAATTATCGAGTATTGAACCCATATTCACCAAAGGTGGCTACAGTATGTGTTATATCATGCTGCGTGCTGGCAAGGAGTATGTTGGCATGCTTAGAGACAAGCGACACAATCCTGCTATGGCTTATTTGGCCTGTAATTTTTTTTTTTTTTTGCATTTTTCTTATTTTTTATTGTCTTCATGTTGTTTCTGCAAGAAATATGGTAAGAATGTCAACTTAAGCGGCATAGTCATGATTTTTGGTATGTGCTGAAGTTTTGTGTTGCTAGTTTATAACAAAGCATTACAAAACATGCAACTAAGAATGCGTTGTGAACATGTGCAAAATCAAAAATTGAAATGCAACTGGAATGCTGGACACCATTGAATTAATTAATGTTATGTTTTCAATTTAACGAAGGTGTTCTAATACCATTCTAGGACGCTTTTTTGTTTTTTGTTTTTTGTTTTTAAACCTTTGTTGTCTTTTATGAATTTTAGCATGGATTAATGATAGAAAAGGGAGTGAAGGACCTTCCTAGATGTGCAAGGTTCTTGGTGTCGAGGAGGCCATCTTAGTGAGGGCAGGCTGGATTTGGGCTAGTGTTCCTCCTTTCTTTCTCTTTTCTCTCCTCTTTCTTTTTCTTTCTCTGAGCCTAATGCCCTTTTGTGAATGAAGACAGGAGAAAAGAGTGGAGTAGGGGAGGTGGGAAATGCCTCTCTTTTTCAAAACAAAGGGACCATTAGGTCTCAAATGGTACTAGTCTGTCTAAAGTCTCAACTGTTTCAAAGTGAGTCAGGTGGGATGCCCTGACTTGTGCTCAAACCAGTGTCCCATGCCTACCCCACCAATTGTTCTCTCTATGGAATTTTTGGTGTAGTAACAATGGGTTCGTACCACCCAGTCATTGCATGGTTGCACTAGATAATCTACAGATTTTTCAAAATAGTCTTAAAAAGGGTCAAGGGAGGGATTTGCCAAGTTAGAATGCTTTTGTATGTTAAAGACCCATGATTGTTGCGCCAATCATGCAGAAATTGCATCCAAAGGGGCTTTAGTTTCTTCTTGTGCTTGTTCCCACTTTGAAATGGTGGAAAACATGCAATGAAACCCTTTTAAACTGTATCCAAAGTGGTTTGCATCATGCAGTGCTCAATATGGGTCAATTGGGGCTCGATTGATTGTTATGCATGTTGATACAGGTTTTTAAGGGCCAATATTAATGGTACTATAAGCTTGTTCATAGAACAAACCATGTTTGGCCACTTTTGGTAGTCTTAATTTGACAGTCTTGGTACATGGACATTTTTATCATTATCATAGAACATGAGCCTACTACCAACAAAAGAACAAGAAAAGAAAGGAACATGAGCCTACTCCAAGTTGCTTGATGATAATCAATTGGAGGGTGGCAAGTGAACTAATATGAATTTAATCTTGGCCCATTAGTAAATTGATCTTTTTCATCATGTAAAGAGATCAGTGGTTCCCATGATTGTATATTCATCTATAAAACTCTTACTAGGTGGGAATTGGAATTTACCATATCCACTAGTTATGGAAATTTTTGTTGCCTTTGATAAACAGATGGAGCCATTTGGGCTTTGCCAATCACAAATATTCTTTTTTATAGGTTTATTTGATTTAGTTGAGCATATGGTGTAATATGACATGCTTCTATTCTTCTATAATCTTTTCATTACACTTGCCATCTATTCACCTTTTCTATTGCTTTCTTTACTGATATAACTAAATACATACGTATGTCTACAAAGTCCAATGTCTCGTTAGAAGTTATTAATTTTTAAGAACTCTTTCGTACACCAGTTTTCCTTAACCTCTCCAGCTTTCACTAAAACTATCTACCCTATGTATTTTTTACAATCTAATGTAATTAATGCATGAAGGTTATGTGCCAAGTTTCTTTATATTTTTTAGCTTCTGGGCTACTCACTCATCTTCTCTTCTGCCTGGGCTGGCTAATAGGGTTTTCTTATCATATGCTTAGCCTAAAATGAGCAGCCATATGCTTGCTGCAGTGGTAAACGGTTTGGGTTGCCAAGTGCAATGGCATGTGCTTGGGTTTTGGGGCAGCCAGTTTGTGCAAAAAATAATGCCAAATGTTAGGTCCGTCCCTAGTGAGCCCCTCCGTGGATTCTAGAGTGCTAGGACCATGACTAGGTAATGGCCCTTCCATACTTAGCCTAAAATGGTACCATCCTTTGAAGCTATTTCTGATCCAAGTGCTGTTGGCGTGGCATGGCATGTCATGCCATGCGAAGCAGAGTTGACACATGGTGTGTTATGCGAAAACAAAAGCTCATCACTTTCTTATTTAAATATGCAGCCATATACAGGGTATTGCAGCACACATGCACAGCCTGGCATGTTATGACACAACAGGCATGGAGTGGCACTTTTCTAGTGCAGGAGCTTATTTGGTAGAAAACAATAAAATATTTCTTATGTTTTCCCTCGAAATCCATCTTTAGTTCTTGTTAGGGGTTATGGTCATGCTATTTCCTATTTTGAGAATATCATTTTGAGGAGTCCAAGTCAAATTAGGAGAGTATTTAAAGGTCAAAGAAGTCCAGACATTAAAGAGAATACAAGTTGATCATGGGTCTTAATTCCTTCATGATTGTTATTGCAGGAAAGTATGGATTTAATGCAAAAGACTTTTAGGGCCCGGTCCCTCTATGAATTCTTGGAGCCTCTTCTGTTGAATTACTTCTAACATTTGTATTTACTAGCTACTGAGGTCAGTCCAACTAGATAACTGGTTAAGCAGTCAAACTTTAACAAGGATCTGTTTGTTTTTATTGTTGAAATAAGTTAAATTTTGGGTTTGAAAGATCATGTCTTCTTGTTTTCCTCTATTAAGTAGGTTGTAGTCCGAATTAGGGATTCTAGGGTACCCATGCCTTTCAACTGTATCTAATCTGTTTTCAGTGGTGGATACTGGTATTAGCTAGATATGCAAATTAAATGCATTAATCCACCTTACAGAAGCAGTGAACCTTCTCTAAATGTTCTTTATCCTTGGTTTCCTTCATCCGTTCTTCTTTGATTTTGTTACATGAAACTTTGAAAACCACGTGTTTAACATGATATCAAGCTGATGAGCATCCCTATCAAAATTAAGGTGGCATGTGTTTTTTAAGGTTGGTTTAAATAAAACAAGCAGGCATTGTGAAGATCCAACAGATCTTTGAGCGACTTACATGACACAAATAAGGTCTAGATGTGACAAATAATAGGGGTGCAGGGTAATGTACCTCTGTGTATCTTGCGATTTGGTTCATGTTGGTTTGTATGGGTCCATGCAAGTGCATTCCTGTTGGGCACGCACAGGCAGACAGGCATGCAATATACAGAGTTATCATCCACATGGAACTGTGAGCCTTGGCATGTCATTGGCACATGACTGGCACTGCTCAGCAGAGCATGTATTCTGCTAGGTCACCATTGATGTGGGCTCAACACTTGGCAATTTGATTGTAGCTTCTTGTTTTTGTAGTCTTAAAATGTGGCAGCTAATATTCAATGGACTGTTCAACTAATTTAATGGTTATAGTAGGAGGGACTTGCAGTAGAAATTACCAAAGGCAATTCATTTTAGAATGAAATTACTTATTCACATTGCTTTATTTATGTGACAAACTTGTAGCATCATTGAATGCTTGTCTTAGAATAAACATTGAAATAGATTAAATACACGTGTAATGAGAGAACATATTTGTTCTTCATACCTGACAGCGTACTTTGCTAGTGCTTTTCTATGATACATAGGATTCTTTACCGTACCATTTGACGTGACAAATGCTTGTCTTTTCCATCATCTGATCAGATAGTTTGGTACAGATCATATGACAAATTATCTTGGTGTTATGTTTTATTTTATTTTTTTCACTTGTTCTAAAGACAGAATATTTGTCGGATATGCTATATATTAATCTAATTTCTTTAACTCAAAAAAATAATTTTTCCAATTTAGAAATTGGTCTATCAGAATGCTGATGCAGTCCTTCATGTAACTCATGTTGCAATGGTTCTGTTATTCAATGCAGCGGATAAAAGTGCTATCTGATTTGCTGATATCTGTTTCGAAAGCTGAAAGGCAGGAAGCAAGGATGAAGATACGGCAAGAATCTTTGAGGCTTGGGAATGTTGGTGTTATCAGGTAGATTATCAAGGTTTGCTTTTTAATCAGGGAAAACAAGACAACGGATGTGGGCAGGAGAATTTAAAGCAATATTCAAATGAAACTTAGGTTTTGTCTTTCTAAGGCAGGATATTAGCATTGCTACATTTATCCCCCACAAACTTATAACAATTTACTATAGTTCAACAAAATTTGTCTCCTTTTTTTAAAATTTTTTTTTTCCTTTTGGAGTTTTCATCAAAGTGATATCAAGATGGAATATTATCTTAAAGTTTAATGTATGGTAAAAATTGTGACCTACAGCCTTCCAGTTTTAAATAAATCCCAGCTTCATGATTAGAATAGGGATAGAATGAGATTTTTGAACATGTGAATTCACCGAAGGAAGTTAAAATTCATGATTATTGTTCTGGTAAAACAACTTTATTACTTTGTCGATTCTGTTTCTGTTTCTGTTTTTTTTTGCATTTAGTGTTTGCTTCAATCATCTTATCATTTCTTACGGGTTAGCTTTGAGTCCTTGTTTCTATACATAGAGGCCAAGGAAGATAACCAAAGGATCTACTTGAATGTTGAAAAATACCATCATTTGATCAAGTTAGATGAGCTCTTTGGTTACAGTTGTGATTTATTTTAATTTGGTTCACGCTAACAACTCATGATTTGTACTTTCCTTATAAGATAAATTTGCCATGAATAGGATGGGAGAAGTCCTTTTAATCAATTTGGTGATTTTGCTATTCATGTTTATTTTGATCTTATAAAAGTTGTATTGATAATGTAATTCAAAATCATCAACAAATACAAAGTGAATATTATGATTATACTACAAGTGAGCTAAAATAGATGAGGAGACAAATTAAAATTGAAAACTGAGATGTCAATTGAATTAGATCTTTTAAAGACTTTCTATAGTCACCCATTGTTTCATATTCTATGAACTGTATAGCACTAGAATGAATCCTTAGCGGACCATGGTTGTGGTCAAGGTATGCCATCTTGGAACTAGGTTGTACCAGTGCCACTTTGTTACTGTGTCGGTATGCCCGGTATGGGGGCCAGTTTGGCATACTGAGTATCGCCCGCATATCCCGTATTGGTCATACTGCTCAATTTGGTACAGTACACCCTTGTACCATCCGGTTTGATATGGTATGGCGTATCTTGGTTGTGGGTAAAGATAATATGAGATCATCAGTTTTTAGGCTTCATCATCTACCATAGAAGGCTAGGGGAGGACTTGGAAGTGGGTTACAAATTTTCTTAGAGTATGGGACAAATTTTTGTGAGATAGTTTACGAGTAATATTGAGTCTTCAAAGAGATACAGCCTCTTTGCCATTTTACTAACTTGTCTTGAACAGAGTTATTTTGCCTTTTACGTGAATACAGAGCTGTTTGAGCTGATGAGAGTATGTGTGTTTACTATAGGTGGAATCCATGGAATATTCATGCTTTATTTGTACCGCAACTTAGTTTGAGTTTTGATCAAGGTTAAAGTCCTAGTCAATACCGAATTGTATGGGGCATCATGGATCAAGATGTTGACTACTTGGGTCTGAGGACTATGACACTTGAGAACCAGTCCCCTTTGTATGAGTTGTCCTAGTTGGTAGTGGTTGGAACGAACTAGTACCAAGCAGGATGTGGATTGACACCAATTGGTATTCGTTGAAATTAACCAAGATGTGTAGAAAAGCCACCTAGTCCCTTTTTTCACTGGGGAACAAGGAGAGGAGAGGAGAGGACGAATAGAGAAGGGAGAGAGAGGGAAAAGAAAGGAAGAAAACATGACTTGTCATACCGACCATACCTAGTGTATTGTACCATATCAATAAGGTACCAACATAGTGCTGAGGTTTAATTCAATGCAGGGGCTGAATAGCTTGTATTGGGTGGAGCCAAATGGTTATGATCAGTTTGTGTTGCACGGACTCTCAACCATCCAATTTCAAGTTAGCACAGTGGTCGAGCATGATAAAAGGATCTTCAACCTCATATCCAAGGTCTTAAATACCAGTGAAATAGTGGGGCATCCCACCTTCTTGAGTCTACAAGGCAGTGTCCTGAGTGTTGGGACGAGATGAGTTGAGAAATGAACTGGGACAAGATAGGAACATCCGCCAATCCAAGTTCTGCTACATGGGGTTTCTTGTTCTCTAGAAAAACTGAAAATCTGAAATAACTCTGTATCATGGTATTTAAAACCTTGCCTGTGTCGGTGCAAAGGATATATCATACGATATTGTACGAGTAAGGTACCAATATAGCAGATCTTGGAAGAAATAATGTTAAAAGAACAAAGGGAAGGAATTAAAACCTCATCTAAACTGACTTTATGCCCTAAAGAATGATAAGAAAAATGAATAAAAGGTATTTAGTACACTTTAGGATGGCAATGCCCCCCAAGTTTTGGTACCGTACCATACTAATATGGCTTCTAGTATATACTACTAGCTCAACTAAGACTTTGAATAAGTGTTCGCCGAATCGTCCCGAACCAGATGGTGAAGATCATACCGAATCGTATCGGTGGGATATCGGTTTAGTTTCGGTGTACAAAACAGCACAACAGCCATCTCGGAGGGAGGGAGAAGAAAGAGAGGAAGAGAGAGAGGGGGGAGAGGAGAGGGAGAGGGAGAGGGAGAGGGAGAGGAAGAAGCATCGAAGGCCATCTAGGCTTTTGTTGAGCTTGGTAAGGGAGGAGGAAGGGAAGGAGAGAAAGGGAGATGCTTATTGGATCATCGAAGGCCCTCGGAGGCCTCCGGATGGACGGTGCCGCCACCGCAATCTCTCCGATGGCCGGTGAGTCAGTGCTGAGAGAGGCTGAGGGTGGTCGAGGCCGGAGGAGGGCCTTCGCCCCCTCTAGTTTGAAATAGGGATTCGTCCCTGTTTCATTTTTCTTTTTGCTTTTATCGGGTGAACATTGCCAACTTTATTGTATTTTTTTTAAAATAATTTCAGTTGCTGGTAAGCATCTCCACCTCTCTCTCCTTCCCTCCCTTCGCTCTTATCGAGCTCTGCCCTCTCTTCCTCTCCCTCGCCTTCAATCCTTTCTCTCTCTCTTCCTCTCTTTCTTCTCTCTTTCCTTCTTTGCCCTGTCGGCTTGGCTTGGCACGGATCCATACCGAACCATATCGCTAGTTGGCCGACATGGAATCCAATTCCGGTTCGATAGTCCTTGGTAGGAATTGTTCTTGATTTTGAAATCAGTGGTAACTATGTTGAAGTTATTGCATCATTGTTCTATTTGGTGCTTGCCCATTGGGTATTTTGTACCATTCTTTTTTTTTTGGGTATATTAAATGTATTATATAATTCTATGACCACTTTTCAATAAATAAGTGGCTTAAGGCAGCTTTAGAATGTTTTCAGCATGGTTCACCAAACCACCTCGAATCATCCACTTCAGGGCATGTTGAATTATATCGGCTGACAAGGACGGTTCTAGCCTTTGAAATGAGAAACTCGCGAGGGGGAGAGGGAGAAGGAAAGAAAGGAAGAGAGAGAGGGGGAGGGAAGGAGAGAGTGAGGGAGAGGGAAAGAGGGCCTTCGGAGGCTGTTAGAGGGTAGCTAACGTTGCTATGCCACTGTTGAGCTTGGTTGAACCTAGAGGAGGGCAGAGTGAGGAAAGAGGAGGGAGAAGAGGCTATCAGAGGTCTTTGGAGGGCCGGCAATGCTGCTGCATCACCGCCATGTTAGTGAAGGCCGGAGGAGGGGCTCCGTCCTTCTCCCGATCGTAGTTTTTTTAAGATTTATCATGTGAAGTTGGCGAATGTGGTGCGGGCTTCATCGATTTTTTATTTTTTTAGTCAGTTGAAGTCAGCAGCACAGTTGCCAACTTCATGCGATAAACTCAAAAAATACGAAATTGGGGCCGAAGCCCCTGTTTCAATTGGGAGGGCAGGCCTTATCCTCTGGCCTTCACCAACATGATGGGGACGCGGCGGCATCACCAGTCTCTGGGGGCCTCATCTCCCTCTCCCTCTTCTTCCTTCCTTTCGCCCTCTGGTTTTGCTGAGCTCAACAGTGGCATAGCAAGCTTGCAGCGGGGCAAAGAGCTCGGCTGCCTTCCGACGATCTCCAGAGGTCTTCTTTTCCTCTCCCTCTCCTTCCCTCCTCTCTCCCTCTCTTTTTCTCCCATTCTCCGTTCGCCTCTCTTTGGTGTCAGTTTAGGCCCGGTATGGAACGGCATAGAGTGTATTGAATTGTATTGCTGGCTGACCTGTTTGGGCTCCGGTACTAGCATGGTGAATCTTGGTTTAGAGTTCTGGTCTTTCTCCCTCTCTTTTCCTCTCTTATCTCATTAATAAAAGCGATGCTTTTATTTGATTGGGAAGCCAAGCATGCTTGAAACCATCATATAAAAGATCATTCTGAGCATTTACAGTGGAAAGTGTTTTAGCTGGAATAATTATAAAGATACTGTTCATGAAGATTATCAGATTGGAAATGTTGTCAAAATTATCCAGATGTCGTAATATGCAGGATGGATATTAAGGGTGGTAAATTTCATTAACAATCAATAGAAATATGGTTTACACCCCAAGGAATTGAATTAAAAAATATATAACCAGTGAAAAAAACAGAATGTAGATCAAGGTTTGCTGAACTGGTACCGTCGGCCGTTTCGGCCGGCCGGCGGTACGGTTCGGTATGGTTTCATACCGTACCGAACCGACGACCCAAACGAGAAGAAAAAAGAGAGAAATTGAGAGAAATAGAGAGAGAGAAAGAGGAAGAAAAAAAAAAGAGGGAGGGGAAGGAGCCGGCGGGGCTGTCGGACGGCCTCCGACTGGCCGCCGTGGCCGTCGGAGGGCACCGTCCACGCGCGCGGTGCCGCAGGCGTGAAACAGGGGCATCGTCCCTGTTTTGCAAATTTTTTTAAAAATATGGTTTTAAGTGAAGCCGGCAAATGATTTGCCGGCTTCACGATTTTTATTTTTTTAAAAAAAAATTCTTAAGTCGGCAACTCGTTTGCCGACTTCACGATTTTTGCTTTTTTTTAAAAAAATTCTTAAGTCGGCAACCCAGTTGCCGACTTCATAAGTTTAAAATAAAAAAAAAGAAAAAATCGAAACAGACGTAGTCTGTTTTGAAAAAGAAGAAGGGGGCGGAGCCGCGGAGGGGCTCCGCCCGCTTGACCGCCCTTAGGCCGTCGGCATCGGCTCGTCGGCCACCGGGAGCCTCGCAATGGAGGCACCGTCTGTTCGATAGGTTTCCTGCCCCCCCTCCGAGCGCTCTCTCTCTCTTTTTTGCTCTCTTGAAAGCCCTATCGGGCGATACGGGGCTCGGAAGCCCTCCGACGGCCGCAGCCGGCCACCGCCGGCCTCCGGCGGCTCCCACCTCCCTCTCTTCCCTCCCCTCTCTCTCTCTTTCTCACTTTCCATTCTTTATTCTTCGGTACCGCCGGTGTACCGATTTTACCGGCCGAATCGTGCCGGTTCCCCATCGGTCCGGTACGAGATGGGGTGTACCGGCCGATTCGGCACGGTATGGCAAATCTTGATGTAGATACTCAAGAAAGTTAGGAAAAGAAAAGAACAAACCCCTCAGAGCCCTTATGAAGGGGTACAAACAAAAAAAAGATTTCTTCAGTGAGAGGTCCCCTCTCAAGGCCATGACAAGCATTTAATAATCTGGATGGGAAAATGAAAATTTGAAAAAGTGCTGCAGAAGCTGAGTGATTTTTCACTCCATTGAGCACCTCATTGAGAAGGTCTCATATGTATACACTCATTCCGAAGCAAATGGATGGTTAGCAACAAGTAACAGATGAGTCTAAGAAACATCTGAGTTTACAGGAAAACCATCAACATCAATCTTGAGAAAATTAACATATTTTTACATTGACTTTGCAGGTCATGCAAACTAGGTTGGTTGAGGTTGTGGGATGATTTGTGTAGTCCCTCTATAAATGTTATGTTAATCTTGTAGAGTTACATGAGATCTATATGTGGATGCAGCGAATAAGCCAGCACGATATCTATTAACAATTAAAGACATTTCTCGATAAGGCATGCCACCATCAGTTTGCCAAATGATCTACCAGATCTGCTTTAACCAATGTTGAGAATCTTTTATTTGATTTTTCGCATACACTGATTAACTTAAAAGCAACTAGGAAGCATATTTCTCTCAGTTCTCCAAGGTCAGATACTTGATGACTAATTCATCTTGCTAGATGACATAAATCATGCTTGTTTAGACTAATATATCATTTCACTTGTTCTACAATATTCCAACTTTTGAACTTTACAATAATATTGGTTCGTCTTTGTTATTTTTTACTAATCCTGTTCATGAGCATAATTCTCCGTACAAGGTTTACATTCTAAAATCTGAAGGTCTTCCACTGTCTTAAACTCATTTTTCCCCTGAGCCAATACATTTGGATGTTGTCTATGTAGTGACAAACACCTGACAGCACATAAAACACACATCATTCATGTGCTAACTCCACACTTGCACAAGCACATAAATGATCTGTTAACCTCATTTGTCCATGACATAGTTTTTGGCCCATCTCTAACGTGTGTCATATGTTGTATGGTGGCATTAGGTTGTGAATTAGATTATCCATTGCGAATCTAAATTTGTTATCTGGAATGATGATGGTAAAAGAGAATGCCATTCAATTATTGAAATGTGCTTCATAGGAAGGCATATTTCAAATTAGGAATGGAACTGACAACCATCACTGATCTAGTTCTTGAGCTAATGCCAGTGTTGGTTTATAATGAACATGTTATGATGTTATCTTGTTACGCTCCAATTTAATTTTGTCGAACCTATTAAATAACTTGATCACATGGTTGCAATTAAGGTTTTTCATTTTTGCTTTTACTTTTTTTTTTACTTTAACCAGATATGAGTAATGAGTTTGAAAGCAAACAAGTCATTAGGTTTTTCAGATGTCAGTGCATATAATGGGCATACATAACCAAACATATTCGGAGTATACATGTGCCCTTTTATGTAAATATATAAACCTGTATCACTGTATTTGAATTTTGGGAATTCCTTTGACAGCCATCCTTTTGTCAATTTTATGCCCCCAGCATCCATGTGCGTCATGGAGGATTTATGGTGATCATATTCCATTTTCTGGTTTTATGACGTGCTCACTTGGCCCTGCTTTTTCTGAAAAAAAAAAAAAAAAACAATATGCTCTCTTTTAAACTGCAGAGCTGGGACTGTTATTTCTGAGACATGGGAGGATGGTCAGGCATTGAAGGATCTTAATTCTCATCTTGTAAGTTTTTTCCTTTAGTAGATAAAAATTGAGATTCACCATATGTATGTAAATATTTACTTCTTTTATCGATATAATGTGATAAACAAGATTGCATTGCATATTATGCTTTGTGTCTGGTTTAAGAGCTGAATGACATTTGCGTGTTACCATGCAAGGTCTGCCAGTAATGTTACTTGGAACTTGTTACTACATACCTTGCTGCAATGGGCAATATTTTCATAGACCATGGTGCAGAGTTGTCAGTGTTTCACTGTTGTATAGAATTTTTGGTTTTTATTAAACATAAAATATGCATCTACATGATCTTATGATTGGACTTGTTAATTACTTAAAAATGAGACTCATCTGCATGATGGCTATATATTTAGATGTTATATGGAAACAGCATCAGCATGTTTAGCTGTTTATTATATCCACATGACTGCTGGTTTATTGCATTTGAATTGCAGATACAGCAAAGTTTGATAATATTAAATATGGTCATTTTTTGTTATATAATAGTGATGAAAATATGTATTTTATCATGGGCAAAATGTATTAGATTTCCTCAACTTTATTGGATATTTGTATATATTATGCATGTATGCACTGGTTTACTGCAAGTGTAGCTTTTCTTGCATTAAATCTTAGTGCACAATTTTCATCACCTGCCCATGTAGATGTTCTTGTGCATTTCACATAAAAATGTGACTTATGATGTTTTTGTTTTCCACATGTAGAGATCTTTGCTGGAGATGAAAGAGGCGATTGAGAGGCACAGAAAATCACTTAAAAAACGGCAACATGGTATAGTTCTTGCTTACCGGTTTGTTGCTATGTTTTTTTAGCTCTCTTTTATGTTCATGCAACTGACCTCTGAATTGGTGAGGCATGTATTTTTATGGTGCATAACTGCACATGCTCATGTCTCATGCACCCATTCTAGTGTACCTTGCAATGTAAAATTTTTGAGGGTAGTATAAAAGAGGAGTGGCCATATGCAGAGATGCAGTAGGTGAAAAAGCTCTTAGCTTTCTTGCATTTATTGAAGTACAATATCCTTCTCTGCGTGATGTAGTTATTAAGCCTAACCAACTGAAGTCAAATGTTTGCTAGTTGCTATAGACTATAGTAATGAGAAATCCGGACATTGCCCGTCCTATTGGCCAATTAGCTGTCTTTTGGTACAGTGATCACTATTATTATTCCAAGGCAAGTCACTTCAAATCCAGAGGTCATTGGCTTTGTTACTTAAGCGTTTTGTAGGGATTAGATCTTTTATAAACATTGTGTGAAAGGATTTGGAAAAGCTGCAGTGGTGATAGAAGATGTGGTTCTTGTTACAAATGAACGAATACAGATTAGTAACCAAGCTTAGTTGGGATAAGCTTGTTGTTTATGGCCATATTAGATCTATTTTCCCCCTTTCTAGCAACTCATCGTTGTAAATGTTTATAGATGCATGGATGCCGGTCGTTGTAAATGTTTATAGATGCATGGATGCCGGTCGTTGTAAATGTTTATAGATGCCAGTCAAAAAGCTGGGGACTCCAAGATCCAGAATTGCACTTTTTGCTGCTGCTGGTTGAATAACCTGATCTTCAATATGCATATGCTCACTTGCATTTATCTTGTATCATAGTTTTACAAAAATTATCTATTGTTGGGTTTTCCACTTTTCATTGCTCCAAATAATGGTAATGTGAAACTGTTCTATGGTCATTTTTGTGGTCGAAAGCATTACTCTATTGTCGACTCATAGTACATAAACTACTATACAGGTTTGTTAATTTAAACATCATGGATCTACATCAATTGGAATTGCTTTACCTATTGCAGTGTGATAGTGTTGTAATAAAGAATGGAAAAGTGCATTTGGTTAAATAGTTAAATCTTCTCATCTATAGAAAGCTTGGTCATAATTGATAGCCCATTACTAAATACTGGATTAATTTGGCAAGTCAATGTTAGCTAATAGTTGGGAGTTGAGGAGAATTTCTTTTGCTTAGAACATGATCGAATTTTATTATGATTAAGCAATATGTCAAATACTTTTGTTTTTATATTTTATAGAATAGTTTTATATTCTTAAATGAAAAAAAAAGATGCAAAACAACTTCAAACACTTTAAAACATATAAAGACAGTTAAAAGTTTGAAATTTTAAGTGGACACATTCTCATAACTTTGTTACCATTTCTTCTTTGGAGGTGGTATCAGGTCAGCCTGGCTAGCTCTCAATCTGATACCTAGGCTTTTAGATTAATTCTAGTCTTAATTGGTGATAAACTATGAGATACATTGAGTAATAAGTCTGGTTTGGGTATGTGAAGACCTATAATTTTGATCCAATTAGGGAGAAGAAAGATTTCTTTCAACTTGTTCAACTCGAATCTCTTAAAAGAAATTTAAAAGATGGAAAAATTATGAAAGTAGGGCTTAGGTCCCTTTTTCTATCATTGATTCTCCACATACACAAAGGTATATAGCCCCTATTTATGACAGTGAGGTCTATCCTTGCATAATTTTGGTTAAATTCCTCTTCTTATCTTCTAGACGGACATCCATCCTCAAATAATTTGGGTCAGATTCCACTTTCTAGTTCAAATAGGACTAGATCTCTAAAGAACATGATTGATATAAAAAAATTACAAAAATACTGAAATTTTATAGAAGATAAATCTCGACTTCTGTGTCAACTATCTCCTATCACTTCGTCTATTCTTCTGTATCAACTATCTTCTATCACTTCGTCTATTCTTCACAGTTTGGAAGATAATCTCCAGTTAGAGTCTTTCTTAAAGAAAAAATTTTTGGTTTAACCAGTTCGTTTCGAGGCCCAAGGGATCGAATTTTGGTCTGATTTAGTTCTGTTGGGGGCCAGCCCAAAGTTGTAGATTTTGAAAAGATACCTATTTTTTTTTAAAGATCATCACAATTCGGCATTATATGATCAAGTTATGGTCTTCTAAATTTTGGCATGCGATTCAACTTCTTGATATGGTGGATTTTATCTGCGGATCCTATCTAGCTCTTATTTGTATTACCAAAATGATCCACATCGAGTCTGAGAATCTTCTTGGATCGAGGCTTCTTCTATTTAGGGGATTTAGCTCCCACTAAATTAGACTTGAAAGTGGAGAAAGACCTGCTTCTCCATCTAGCGGTGGAACCATCTGATTTAGCTCGAAGATGGTTTCTGGCTTTGGTTTTCTTTGCTCTCAATCTCAACAAACGACTTAATATGCTTCTAAATCTGGACTTTGTGGTAAGGGTGCTTCTTGATGTACTTGTTGATAATGACTACAACGACTCCTTGTTGATCTCGATCTCGATTGATCGCTTGGTGGAATCAAGGGATGAGAGGTTGGCCCCTTATGACTAGTATCGGCTTCTCAATTTTCATACCATCATCACGAACTTGCTGCAAGCATTAACAATTCGCTTTGCTTAGGTAGCAATTATAAGGTCTACATTTACTTGTTTTCTACAGGCACCGATCAAGGACTCTTTTCGGTCCTTTACAAGGTGATACTTCCTCTATCACTTGTAGAAGACCGCATCCTGATCCCAAAGGTATGAGCTCCCAAGGATAATCTGGCAAACATCCAAATAAACTTCACATGTTATCTCATCAATATACCTCTCAGTGATGGCAAACTTGAAGGTACATTGCTTGATGATCTTCAACTCGACATCCTTTTGAATTCAACTAAGAGGATAAGGACATGGATGAGGCTTAGTTTGCAAATCAACTTTTGAACTAGATTTTCAAAGATAAGGTTCTTCTGGCTTCCATGATCTAAAATAGTCTTGATAATGCTCTGTTTCTTCTAGATGTTTAAGCGAAAGAGTTTCTCTTGTGCCTTTAGATCTGCCTTCTCTGCTATCTCGGGTTTCTTTCCTATCAAGCTCCGTTTGGAGTTTGCTTGCTCATGTTTGGGCAGCTTCTCAACCTCTATAGCATTGAGGATTACCTTCCGTTTCTTCTTAGTATCATTCTTCGGCTTTCATTCAGGATGAAGGTTCTAACACCTCCTTGATGTGGTTGCGAAGATTGCAGTGATGACAATAAATTTTGAGTCATGTTGATGTGCTTCTTGCCTTTCTTCTCTTCTTTAGGTCGATTCTTCTCCTCAATCCCCAGGACATTCACGTTGGCTTTGTTGATGTTTTTAACTTTGAAGAGCTTCATTTTCTTTTAGATGCTCTTATAGAGACCTCCAACGTACTTTACAAAATTGCATGACAAATAATAGAGATTCCAAGTGAGATAGCTTGCCTATGGAACTTGGTGTAGTCTTGGATGGATTGATCATACTTCTACTGTTGGTATTGCTATTTAATGCATCGATCTTTCTTGTAGCCGATTGGGTAAAACTGCTTCTTGATTAGACCCTTTAATTTCTTCATTTAACATTAGAAATGCCGTTCTTTTTCATGTACGAACATGACTAGAAAGCTTGAGATGAGCAAATGCTATCTTTTGGATGGTAGAGTATCTATATACGGTAAAGTAGGTCTCTAACTGATCGAGTTAGTTATCTACTCTTTCTACATTAATAGTCCCTTTGTATATGGGGATCTCGATTTGAGCTTCAACTTTAAATAGTTGAAGAGAGATTTTGTATACCTCTCGGTTGCTCTTCATCCTCATTGGATGGAGGATCTTCGTCTCCAAACGTAGGAGATAGCTTCTAATAGAATTTGCTGGTGCTTGTACGTGTGTTGGTATTGCCAATTTGGAGATGATCTCGGTGAGTTGAGTAATCTTTTCATCTAGTTGTGTGAGATGTTCCTTCATCTCATCATTTGCCGAGGAAGAACTAGCAATCATACTTGTCTTTATCCTTCGATGTACTTGAAGCATGGATAGCCATTCTCTTGATTGCTTGTATTGCTTGTGCATCTGGACCATGAAGTAAGGCCCCCATAGATGTAGAGGACCGATGTTCTGATACCAATCTAATTTAATCTAATCAGAGAGAAGGAAGATTTCTTTCAATCTACTCAACTCGAATCTCTCATAAAAAAATTAGAAGATGGAAGAATATCAGAAGTTGGGCTTAAGTCTCATTTTCTTCCATTGATTCTCCACATACACAAAAACTGGAGTACATGGCCTCTATTTATAATAGTGATGTCTGTTCTTGCTCAATTGGGATTATATTCTTCTTCTATCGTCTAGAAGGATGTCCATCCTTGAACAATTTATGTTGAATTTCTCTTTCTAGTTTAAATAGGGCTAGATCTCTAAAAAAACATGATTAATATAAAAAATCATTAAAAAATACTAAAATTCTATAGGAGATAGATCTCGGCTTGTATATTAACTTTGTCTTCTATCATTTTCCTAATTCTTTACAGCTGGGAAGATAATCTTCAGTTAAAGTCTTTCGAAAAGAAAAGTTTTGATTTGACCAGCCTATTTCAAGGCTCAAACAATAGAATTTTGGCCTGATTTAACCGTTTTAAGGGTTGTCCCAAAGTTGTAGATCTCAAAAATACATGAGAATTTCAAAAAAAAAAAAAAAGATCATCACAATTGGACATTATATGACTAAGTTATGGCCTCATGAAGTTTGGCATGCAATTCGGCTTCCTGATGTGATAGATCATACTTCTAGATCCTATCCAGTTTTTACTCATAATGGTTAATATGATCCACATTGAGTCCAAGGGTCCTCTTGGGTCAACTTTGACCTTCATTTGTTGGGTTTGGTTGAGTCTGGGGCCGGACATGGGTCAGGTTCAACATGTTATGACTGATACTTACCTGAAACTCGGGTTTGGTCCCCAAGTGGGCCAGCAAAAATTAGTGTAAGAAAAATAAACAAATAAGTTATTAAAAGACAAAATTATTGCCTATATTATGCATGTATAAAGAGTAATGGATTATAAAATTAGTAAAAAGAAAGCTCTAGGGGACTCTAAACTATTTTTTAGATCAACGTGAGGAAACAAGGAAACAATGTAAACTCCTGGAGGGGTACAATTTGTATCCTATTACCATAAATTTGCTTGATAATAGACATTAAACATAAGGATTCTTGAAAAACCTTTTCAGAAAAGATAAGGTGTTTAAGCATGTGATTATGTATAGATATATATCAGACTGCAGGTCCATTGTTAGATCCATAACATTGCAAGGCTACATGCCATTAGATCTGTACTAGTACATGCAAAGCAGGGGCATGACATGGCATGTCAGTCTGTCAAAGTGTTCGTAGGCACTATTGGCAGTGCCATTATATGTCTTGTGCTGGTGCCTTTATGGTAAACAGCACTGTCATGGTGCCAGCTATGTTCAGTGCTTGGCATGCCTGGTGCCAGTGCGTGTTGTGCCAATGCAAAGACAGGATGGCCCTACACTACCCTAATCCTTGCATACCGTGCCAGGCATCAGTTAGTACTTAGTAGCCATATGTCCAAGGATCTGGTCCACCAACACATATTGACTTTCAAATTGCAAATTGTGCAAATATTAATTTAACTAATATCAACATCCATCAACTTTATTTGACCAACATCACCATCCATAAACTTTATTTTTTTAGCTTGATTTTACACACATTTGATTGAGCCATTATAATCACTAAAGCGAAATAGTATATGGCACTGCTTCTTAGAATTTGATAACCATAAGCATTTGAAAAATTGCTTGTGTGTGCCAACACTATATACTAGTCAATACTTCAAGGTTACTCTTTGTCTTATCTTGCTTTATTAAGTTGATTTCTTTGAAGAGATCAACACACAAACTCAGGCTATGGTGATATAGATTGTCCAATATGGTTATCATGATTGTAGGATGTCTACAATCATAACCAGTGTTCAGAGGCTGATGACCCAGACCAACATGCTTGGTGGTAGGATTACAGATCAATGGTTCAACTGTGGGTCAACCGTGGTCTAGACGCTCTCCTTCCAAAAAACAGTGTCTCCTCTCCACCATCATATTCATCTTCCAACCCTTCTTATTCCAGCATTCTTGCAAATCTAGTCTTAAAGAATCACCATCTCAAACTTCAATTTTCACTTCCTTACCTCTTCCTTCCCTAATGGACAATTAAGTCAGATTTGGCTGGAGAAGCATAGGCTCAAACCTAGCTTCTACATCCCCAATCACAAATCCAAAATCTTGATTTTGTTACCTCTTTGCCTAGGTTCTATTACTTCCTCCTCAACTACAAGCAGCTTGTCCCAAATCTAGCCTCTCCTCCATATGCCACCTCATAAAATCAGACTAAAAAAGGAAGAGAAAAGAAGCAAGAAAAGAAGTAGGAGGAGGAGAAGCAATGGCTTTCTCCTTGCTTGAGGTTAAATTGGAGAAGTGACCTCCCCCAGGCATCAGGAAATGATTAATGGTGATCAGAAATACAGGCTCGGAAGAGAAGAGAAATGGAGAAGCTGGGGCCATTATATTTAGGAGGATTTGGGATTGTGGAGTAGCAGGATTGGAGATCATTTTTTTGTAACAGGTTTGTCAGGGTTTTGAGATTAATTTGTTCCAGTTTAAAAGAGTCTTGTGTGTTTGAACTGTTTGACCCAGGCGAGTACTGATGGTTGAACTGCCTAGGTCCAATTAGAGTGGATATTACACTGCCGATAAGTTGAACTTTTGTGCTCATGCCAAAGATATTCACTGATGCTTGACGGTCTGATCTCTAGAACCACATCATCTTTGTTTAGCTGTATTATAGAGTTGATCTGATTTTATGACGCAAGTCTCTTCTCTATAACAATTACTATTTTTTGACCCATTTGGCTCTAGGATATACTGTTTTTGTTCAAGTGGTTATTTTCTCTATTTTTAATATGCAATGACAAGAAAGCCTCTTTATAATTATTTCAGGTCAACTTATTTACTCAGCCATGATGCTCATTTACTCATTGATATCATTTTACAATTCTTCTCTCTTTTAGATAAGGGTGATGGTAGTGATGTGGAAAGTGGTATGTCAGAGGAAGATTCCCTTATACAGGATGAGATTTGTAAATCTCGCCTGGCAAGCATCAAACGTGTAAGCTCCTGTGTGCTATATGTGTCCATGATAACTCTTTCATATGGTCTATTTTTTTCCCATTTTGCTATTTCAAGCTATGCTGCACTGTCAAATTATTGATATTTTTCTTTGTTGGTATGATACATCTGATTGTCCTTTATTTTTTTTTCTACTTTTATTTAGGAAGAAGAATATTATCTAAGAGAGAGGGATCGTTATGAAGTGGAAAAGGGAAGGCTGCTACGTGAAATGAAGCGAATACGGGACGAGGATGGATCACGCTTCAACAATTTCCAGATTCTTAATCATCGATATGCTCTCTTGAACCTTCTTGGGAAGGGAGGTTTTAGTGAGGTTTACAAGGTAAATCTGGTAGATCTTTTAGTGGATTATACGAAATCTATGAGCCATCATGGTTACCTATGTCATAGTAAACATATTCATCAGGGTTTAATCTTGGGCGTATAGCAGAAAACCTAGTTTTCTATTTTGCCTTTATAGGCATTGGTGAGCATATATCGTTTTGCAGTGATTTGAAGTGGGAACTTTCAAGCAGGCATTTGATCTGGTGGAGTATAGATACGTTGCATGTAAGCTTCATGGTTTGAATGCTCAATGGAGTGAAGAGAAGAAGCAAAGTTATATACGCCATGCTATTCGTGAATACAACATACATAAGACACTGGTCCATCTTCATATTGTGCGGCTATGGGACATCTTTGAGATTGACCACAACACATTCTGCACTGTCTTAGAGTATTGCAGTGGTATGTGCATTCCTTGATCGGCATTTTTATTGATTCACCTATGCTGAATTGAACAACTTGTTATGCTTATATTATATTCATTTACCTGCTTATATTTTCGAGTTTTAAAAACTTGTGATGTTCCCAGCTATGATTTGGTGGCCACTCAGGAGCTGTCACCACATGCGCTGTCCAATGGATGTCATTATGGTGACAGTCATGGAAAATTGTGTATATTTGTACTACATTGTAATCAGAGTCGTCTGTCACGAAGAACTGATAGCAGCTAATTCATCCACTCTAATGTAGGGATAAAACACTTGCAGAGGCCTCTTAGGAGTTCTCGATGGGGTATGGAAAAAACAATCCCATAGTGGCGTCAATAACGAGGTTCTGTGTAGATGTTGCCACTGATATTGGTTCACTCTAGGGTATTTTTAAATCCTCAAGAAATCATTTTATGTGATATGAACAATTACACTATCTCAAATATGAGTATTTGAAAACCTAGAAATAAGGTTCTCTACATGTGTCTCTGCCATGTTAGGATGGGGTTAGTGCTCCCTCATTTTTCTTCTGCTTTTGCCTTCATCGGTTGAAATTTAAATGAAACTCATGAATATGACACTTGGGTCATCCCTTTATTTTGTGTTGCCATGGATTCTAAGATAGCTTTGTGGACCATACCATGTGATAGATTCCACATCTTCTAATTTTCCTTTCTGCGGGAGATGCAGCAAACTTTTTAAATTTTACTGGAAATGCCTTAAGCAAGAAAATTGGTACTTAAATCCTGGTACTTACACATTTATCCACTTGCAAAATGCTTATTATTTCGATATGCATGGATATGGTGCATCATATTTATATGATGGTTGGCAGTTGCATGTATATCTGGATTATGGTGGATCATATTTATCTTATATTTGACGGTAGTATGTATTTCTGGATATATGAGACGAGCCTAAGAGAATAACCAGTCTTAATTATTGCTGCAAGATACAAATTTAGACTTCTCTGCTCTGCTATGCAGAACACTGGCAACCTTGCTCTGACTGAAAAGTTTCCTGTTGGAAAAGGCAAATTCTTCCCTTCGAATTCCATTTCTTTACTTCAATAATTTGCATTGAGTAGGATGATGTTCTTCTCTATGCTTGTATTCTTAGGTTTCTCCATGGATTTTTTTTTTTTTAAACTGTGGTTGCATTTTGTTATCACAGCTCATTGTCTGCTAAGTCTTCTATATAAACGCGAAAGAAAATTTTATCTGTTTGAAATGCTAGGACTGGATTTTACATAAAATTATATGAATGTGTTTTGTCAAAATTTGAATTAGGAGGGAATCTGAGTCTGATTTTACTTTTGTGATTCACTCGCATTTTGATCAGGGAAGGATCTTGATGCTGTCCTTAAAGCAACGCCTATTCTTCCTGAGAGAGAAGCTAGAATTATAATTGTTCAGATATTTCAAGGCCTGGTCTATTTGAACAAGAGACCTCAAAAGATCATTCATTATGATTTAAAGCCTGGGAATGTTCTCTTTGATGAGGTTGGTGTTGCAAAAGTGACAGATTTTGGTCTTAGCAAGATAGTGGAGGATGATGTTGGATCTCAGGGTATGGAACTGACTTCCCAGGGAGCTGGAACATACTGGTGAGAGCATGGCATCTGATTATTTTAGCACTTTATTCCTCTCTCTTCCCATCACATGGACACACAATAAATGTTATTCCATGAGTTAAAATTAGTATGGATTTTTCTGTTCCAAATGAAATATGTTCATAGTGCTCCACAATGTATGGCCTTGTTTGGGATGCTGTTGGTAGTACAGTTTTTGGAGTTTTTGGAAGTAGAGCTATCAGGAAGTAGAGCTTTTACAAAAAGTTGTTTACTCTGTGAGAACTACCGTGCTATGGAACTTTAACATATGTTTGGTAACCCAAATGGGAAAGTGCTTTTGGCATGATAAAATGACAATAGAGGACATTGCATAATATTGTATAGAAGAATATAATACAATATAATCATTACATATTATTATATATTAAGATATTATTTGATAGTATAATGCTATTAGAATATAATATAATGTGATATAATATTGTATTGTAATATAATATTAGAATATACCATTGAATACTATAGCATAATATATAATATGATATGATATGGTACAATATAATATAATATAATATAATATTTATAGTGTAATAATATGTATGATGTGATATGATATAAGATATAATTATGAGATTTGTTAGTGGATATTTGGTCACTAGAAAAATTTTATTAAAACAAAAACAGCTTTCTAACATTGGCTAGAAAGCAATTTGGAAAGAAGCTACAAAATGAAACTTTTTCCAAGAAGATCTTTTTCAACTTTCTGCAAAGCCAAAACAACAACTAGATTTTTTACCAAACACCACTATACCATCCAAAAAAACTGCTTTTAGAGGGCCAGAAAGTGCTTTGTAGCCCTCCAAAAGCTTTGTCAAATGGGGCCTATGTGGGTCAATTGTATGTGATTACTGATTACTTAATTGCTTAAAATTAAGCTCTTTCTTAAGAAGTCTTCCTTGGTGGTATCTTCCACTAATTATGCAGTTCAGAGAGTGAAAATTTGTTGCTATCTGCATATAGTACTATTAGGAATTTGAAGAAAAGATCTGAGTTGACTAATGTTTTCTTGTACTGAATTGGTATTATATTGGATTATTATTGATTCACTTCTTTTTACCTCCTGTGATCATCATCATCATCATCATTATCATCATCGTCATTGCTATTATTTTATAAAGAGAAAACTATACTTATGCTAAGTTGCTACCTCTGCTTGCTAGCCATTCTTTAAAAACACAGACATGTCCTTTATCTTATCCGAATCTGATTCTAGACCATTTTTTAACTAATAGATGACAGTGAATTATTGCAGCGCTTCCAAGAACTGAAGCTTCTGGAGATTCATTTTGAACTGAATAATGGCCAAAAAAAAAAACCACTTAATGGGTTATTCTCACACTAACTAATCTAGAAATAGTTTAATCTTATATTAATTACTTTGAAACATGTATTGGAAATGAATAGTTGTTAGTCAATTGGATTTTTACCTGTCAGATATGTAAACTTTAATTGTTGGTATTTATTAGATTTCCAGAATGAACTGATTAAATTTGGAGGTTTGACATAAGTATGTGCAGACTTTCTTTTTGGTTTACATTTCTGTTTATGTTCTTTCAGGTGCCTTACATTCTTCCTTCCTGAATTTGCTTTTCTTTTGTAATTTGATTGGCATAGTTGTCTTGTATTTTTATATTTTGCTTGTACCAGTTGACAGATAATTTTACTAAGTACAAATAATTCTGTTATCTTCCCTCTTAAATTTGTGACAATCATTCTGTTTAATTCTGTGGCTCCACTCTACTAATTACAGTTTAATCTTTTAAATTCATACAATTGTGAGAGGCTTCTGATACTGCTGTTCTTTGCACTATATTCTCTTGAAATTTGAAATACTACTGCATGTTTACTCTGGTACCATAGAATTTTAGGATACCATGCTGGTTGTGCGTTATTGGATAACAAAAAATATTATAATAATTGTGTGTTCATAATATGTTTTGTATCTCAACTTTGCATGAATCTGTTTTAAATTCAATAGATTTTTGTTTGCTTGTCTCATTTGTGACCCGCCATTTAGTTATGCACTTGTTTTTCATCTAATTCAGTCTATGAGTTTACATTGTGGCGTGTGTGGTTGTCCCTGATTTTGTTCTCTCATGCATTTTCAGGTATTTGCCCCCAGAATGCTTTGAGCTCAGCAGGACACCACTAATATCATCAAAGGTTTGTAATGATGAAAATTACAAATGTCCTTTTTTGGGAGTTGGACTACCAATTTATATTCTGCTGAATTTATAGCCATCTAAATTTGTAGCATGTGAAGCTTCAAATCTACTTGATGTTTAAACACTGGCGATGGTAAAGTTGATTCGAATCGTCTAGGTCTTTTTTGGATGTGAACTATAAGTAGAGACCATTATAACAGCTGTCTGCAGCTAGTAGGTTACCATAAAACAATTCTCCTTTTTGGTTGATCATGATGTTCGTAGATTGCCGCTAGGCAGCCCTGTTTTACATTTGGTTGTTTTTTTAGTAGTATTACGACATTTCCATACATGATTTGGTTTCATTTTACACGCTTTCTTAGGATGAACAATTGTTCAAGCATTACCCCTTTTTCTTTCTGAATAGAAGACTTCTAGTGGACCTTCTCACTTTGATTTAGTCCCTGGTCTTTTATTCTCCTTTTTAACCTCAATCTGATGTTGTCTTTTTCCTAGGTTTGTTATTGTTTTTACTTCTTAGAGCTGGGGTAGCCTTCTTCCTAGAGGAGGCACTTAACCTCAAGTGGCTTTGTGCAGCTCCTAATTTGTTGCCAGATGAAGTTTTAATCATTGTTTATGCGGCAAGACAAATTTTTCTTCCTACAGTTGGGGTTGTTTATGTGACAAGACAAATTTTGCTTCCTACTCACTCTCCTCCTCCCCTTTTTTTTTTGTGGCAATACTTCTTTGTGCTCATGCATCTGGTTGGCCTCTGTGTCTGCTCCCTTTTCAAGCAACATATTACAATTACTAATCTATGGAGGATTACAATTGTTTTAAGGAAGAATTGGGAATTTGTTGCAGCCCTGGGTTTCATGTAAAAGAAAAGAATCGTATGCTTGATGTGATGTTATGTGCAGCATTATCTGTTTAAAGCACAGTGTAAGTTCCACTTATAACCACAACAGACTTAACCATGCGAAATTAGATTTCCTACATTTTGAGAGAATTTCTTGCTATCACTTTTATGTCGTTCTCTTGCTGAGTAGTAACATGATTAGCAAGCCATCCACAAATCTTTATCAAATTTTCCATTTGAATTAGTTGCTTATGTTTGTTGACATGAACATATGGTGGCAATGAGGTGTGAAGAATGTAAAAATCTAAAATAGGAGGAAAGGGATGGTTTAATTCTGAAAAATCTTCTGTAGTCAATGTTCAGGTCATGACTCCAATTCATTAATTTCGTTTTTGCCTGTTCAATGTGATTCTTCATCTTAGAAAATATCAGTCATGCTTTGTTTCTGCAGTGTGAGTTTTTATTGTAGTCCCATGAATACCTATTGTATGTAGCATAGTCTCATAGACACTTACATTGCTCCATAGATCTTCAGTCCATTTCATGACTGTGTAAACATTTACATTAGTCAGCTGCTTTTGTAGTTAGCCTAGATATGTCCATCTTGGTCCATAGTAGTTATCCAGTTTTGCAACTTCTGTTGTCTGAAAAGGAAGATGTTTTTCTTTTCCCATCTCTTTTTGAATAAGCTGAAAATTAAAATAAACCATCAAATCTTTTGAAATAACAAAACTCTCCTTTATTTGTGAAATAACAAAACTCTCCTTGGTCTTCTTAGTATATTAAGTTTTGCTATGGTACATTTATTAGTTGCATGAAAAAATGTGATGAATCCTGGCCGTTTTGTTCATAGGGGTAAAAAATAAAAATACATATACAACTGGTTACCGGTTGTTGCACAGATGCCTATATTTTTTATTACTTTATTCAACCCATCCTCCTCTATCCATGTCCATCTCTGCCACTTGGTCTCCCTGGCCCACCTCCTTGCCCATCTGCTGCCACCTTTGCTGCCCCTCCACTGCCAGTGGCCCATGCCACATCTTAGTTGTGGGTAACACTACTCAGAGACTGCCGGTTTGAGACGCAATGGAGGTGGAATTAAGTGAGGGGGAATATGTGAACAGATGACTGGGATTTGAGAGTTGACATGTCCGTTGATTGGAACTGGTCGACAGTGATCACAAAAGGCAGTGATTGCAAGGAGAGGTGGCCCTTGCCTGTGAATGGGGTTGATTAGGCAACCACCGCATGATAAGGAATGAGGAGGGGAAGGGGAAGAGGAAGAAGAAGGATTTTAAATAGGAAAGAGTCATGAATATTGAATACTTCCCATGCATGTGGTCTACAAATTAGGAGCTGCATGTAGCCACTTGAGGTTAAGTGTCTCGTCTAGGAAGAAGGCTGCCCCAAGTCTTGGAAAGCTTCATCTGGAAGCAAAATTTTGCTTCCACATAAACAAAATTTGTTTAGCAACATAAACAATCGTTAGAACTTCATCTGGTCATGTTAAAAGCATATATCAGTTTTTAGGCAGCCCGATTCTCAGTTCTAGGTTAGGCAACCTCCTTGTAGGAGAGACCCTGACTTTTCTCTGTGCTAACATGTCAAGTTCAATGTATACCTTTTTACTTTTTATGTTTCAAAAAAGTCAGGTTCTGATGCTTCCGTGAACCTTGTAGCAGCAAAATCTCTTGATTGGGGCTGTGTAAAGCTTTAGAAACTGAAATATGTAGCCTTTGACCTTTATCCTATCCTCTTTGATTTTTTGTTGGCATACAAACTGTCTTATTCTCTAAGATTGGGTGTGGCCCAAATTGTGACTGTCTTATTCTCTAAGCTGACCATTCAGGTTATTGAAGATAAATCCCAGCTTACACATTAAAAAGCTTTATAAACACACATATAACTTTTCCTTAAATTACGTGCAGGAGGTAATTACAGTATGCAGAGTCAATTGGATATTTTGGATAAATACTTACATTTATGACTGCAATACTTGATAGAGCATCTTAGATTACTAACTAAATAAGCCATTTATTTACAGTTATCTTCTCATATTTTGGTATGTTAAACCGTTGCTTTTGCTTGTGCGCAGGTGGATGTTTGGTCAGCTGGTGTAATTTTGTATCAAATGCTCTTTGGTAAACGTCCGTTTGGGCATGACCAGACCCAAGAGAGAATTCTTCGTGAAGACACTATTATTAACGCACGCAAGGTGGAATTTCCTCAGAAACCAGCTGTCTCCAGTGAGGCAAAGGTTTGCCATTCCTTTCTTAAGAATATCCTCATCATATGTAATATTTCTGTTACCTCATGAGACGTGAACATGACCCCTCGGTGGCATTCTGCCTATTTCCCTCGACGGACCATAGGAGCCTTCTTTGTTTCAAAGATTTTTATTTTCTCCACTGATAGAAAATTATTTATTTATTTGCTTTTCTGGAAAGTTGATCCTAGATAGATCAGCCCCTTTAGATTTTTCACTTTGTAAGTCCTTTCACGGTCATATGGTCTTCATCTGCAATTTATCGTTATTGACATAATAATTTTTAGGATCTTCATTTTTGCACAACTCTGTGCTTTCTCAGTTTTGCTGACTTATTAGTTAGAGACTCCTGACTTGTTATTCATGTGTTTTCAATTAAAAAATAGTTAGGAGCTTAATTTATGATATGGGCCCTAAATAGGAAACTTTGGTGAATGAGGATCCATAAGCTGACCCCAAATAGTAGGAATAATGCTTGGTGGTTATGGTTATGGTCATGGTTTATCTTGCATTATAATTAGTTTTTGCCTCAACCCACCTTAATAGTCAGTTCTAAGAATCATCAGTTGAAACTTGAAAACCTGAGATGTGTGACCAAGGCTGTCAATAATTATGGTCAAACCTATTTTGTAATTTTCCATCATTTTGCCCTCCATTAATGCTACCTATCATGTGGCCTGGTCTAGCGAGTCAGATTTCTGTGGCTTGACGGTCCTGAAAAGAAAACATGAATTGGCTGAGTCTGAGTCTGTAATGATTTGGACATCTAAAAATGTCCATTAAACTTTTTTGAATAATGCCACCCCCACTCCTTACTCAAATGATGTTCTAATAATTTAGTTAAGACAGTTTTTTTCTTGACTTGGACAAGTTGGCTTGAGTTTAACAACAAATAGAAAAAATAAGCTTTGAATGAAAATCGCCTGCTGCTGGTTTTGAAGGTGAGCTTTATTAAATATAACACAGTGATAACTTTACATTGTTGTATGCAATTAATCATGTGCATTGATATATCAAACTGAACTACTATTTAACATATCTGAATATCTATAAAGTATAGTGTATTAACCACTCATTTTAATTGGTTAAATTATAATATTGATATATTTTATTTTCGGATTTTTGGCATGTATACCCTCCTAAACATTCAAATTTACGTGAATATTCTTTAAAAATTAATACTTATATATATATCCTCATAAAATACCTGTTTTGCATAAATATCCTTCTTTTTTTTTCTTTTTTTGCATATGTACCCACATCATTTAAGGTCATTAAAAAATTAATGGTTTAATATGACTAAAATATCCTTATGGGTAGATGTGCAAAAAAAAAAATTATAGGGTATATATACAAATAGTAATTTCATGAGGATATTTATGCAAAATTTAAATGTTTAGAAGGATATACATACAAAAAATTATAATTTAATTTTTATCCATTTCATCTAGATGGATTCAGGGCCTTTTATTCTACAATGTAGTAGTATATTACATAATATAACAATACGATGACGATATTATATAATATTTTATATATTAAAATATTATATTATATTTTATTTTATGTAAGATGGGACGATTGTGTCCATCTTATAATAACATGATATACCTTATACACTTCATAAAGATATTTTTGAAAAAAAAATTTAAAATAAAATATAATAAGATTATAAATTTTTATTATTATATAATATCCAAATCCACAATTATGTCCATTCTATGCAAATGTACAAGCTATTCATCTAATATTAGGTTGAGATACTTTTTTTTAGAAGCATATTATTGTACATTAGGAAAAATATAGATGATTACGATTTGTTTATTTTCTAAATAAAATAATTTTGATCTATCATTTGATAAAAAAATTATTTTATCTATGTAAATTAAGTAAATTTATTATTTTAGTTATATATGTTAATTTTTTTCTATCAGAATAAGGAAAGAATTAACAAATCAAGAGAGGTGTATTTATGTTAAGGATTTTTTGTGTGTATATCCTTCCAAATACTTAAATTTGCATGAATGTCGTCATAAAATTACTATTTGTATATATATCCTTATAATTTTTTTTGCACATCAATCCATAAGGATATTTTCGTCATTTTAATTTTAATTAATTTTTAACGGTGTTAGATGATATGAGTATATATGAAAAAAAAGATATTTTATAAGGGTATACATGCAGATATCAATTTTAAAAGAATATTTATGTAAATTTGAATGTTTGGGAGGGCATACATGTAAAAAACTCTATTTTTTCATGATGTTATTCTCTAATTTGTTGTGACTGGTTGTCATGGTTAATGTGAGGACCAACACTAATTTTTGTTCACATCTTTATTTTGAATATAATTAATAGAAGAAAATATGATTTTAAAGGTTTAATGAAGGCAAATGCTTGTATAGTTGATTAGTGAGAAGGAAATGGTGGTGATCTTGCATCTTGGATTAAAGTTGCTATTGTAAGTTATAGCAATGTGAGATCTATTTAAAGAAAATTAATAACTGTGGTTATTTTTGTTATTTTAATTCTTTTCTTTCTATGTTTCATAATCATATCTTTCATTTTTAACTTACACCAGAAATACACGACTAGCTGGAGGCGAGCAAGTAGTAAACAAGTGGAGTCTGAGCCATGAGCTTTTTAGTGTTGGCAACACTTCTTGCCATGCCTCAGTCTTACAATTTGACATGAAACCCATTTGAAAATCCTCACTCCTATGCACTTTGTATGTGCATACATTTTTATTACACAGGAACCATATGAAACTGTGCAGCTTTTAAAAAAGGAGTAATTCTTTGTGCACCATGTGCGGTGCAGCAAAATTGACGTGGACCATATTGTCCAATCACATTGGATCACATAGCACAATTAATAATGGAACAGACATTTAATGCCGTTCCACATTTTTTGGTTAGATTTTTTTTGAGAAAAATGCTCTTTTTCTTTATGGAACAAAGAAAGAACAATATTATTGCTTCCTGTTATCTTTGTATGACTTTCTGTGAATATATATGATATCCTGAACAATATATATGACTTCATGTGTCTTTATATGATATCCTGTTAGTTATTATGATTTTTTGATGCCTTATATGATTTTCTATGTCTTTATATGACATTCTGAACAATATATATGACTTACTGTAAATATATATGATATCCTGAACAATATATATGACTTTTCGTGTCTTTATATGACATCCTGAATTATATATATGGCATCTTGATATCTAATATGACTTCTTCTGAATATATATGACATCTTGAACAATATATATGATTTCTCATGAATATATATGACATCTTGAACAATATATATGATTTCTCATGAATATATATGACATCTTGAACAATATATTTAGCTTTCTGATGCATTATAAGATTTTCTGTCAATATATATGACATCCTGAATAATATATATGATTTCTGTGAATGTATATAACATCCTAAACAATATATATAATTTTCTGTGTCTTTATTTGATACTCTGTTAGTTATTATGACTTTCTGATGCCATATATGACTTCCTATTGATTATTATAATCAATAAGATATCATATAAAGATATAAAAAATCATATATATTGTTCAAGATGTCATATATATTCATAGGAAGTCATATATATCTATTGAGAAGAAGTCATATAAGATATCAAGAAGCCATATATATTGTTCAGAATGTCATATAAAGATACAAAGTCATATATATTATTCAAAATGTCATATATATTCATAGGAAGTCATACAAAAGCATCAGGGAGTAAGAATATCATTCTTTCTTTGTTCTATGGAGGGAAATTTTTTTTTTCATTAGCAAAAATTTGATGAATAAAATTGAGCAACATTAAAAGCTTGTCCCATTATTAATGGCGCTACGTGATCCAATGTGATTGGGCGGTGTGTTTCATATCAATTTTGTTGCATCGTACGAGGTGCACAAAAAATTTCTTTTTAAAAAAAGTTATGTAAAGTCTCATTGATTTCACCTACTCACGCCATATGCATGGAGGAGCACATGCACTTGATTGATCTCGTTCCAAGTCTGCATGGAAAAGGCTGTGCTATATGACATTCGCATTGACTTCCTATATGGACCAAAACCTGGAGTTCAATGTGACTGTTTTTTTCATATTAGGAGGGGGCTAGTTTGAACTTGGTTACTTAAAATTTGAATTTCCATTGATCAGCATAAAATCAACCAGAAAGGCATATATTTTGGGAAACTCGTCAACATTTAGTTCATAAATGACAAGCAAAAATCTTCTGCCCGCTTAGCATGCTTGCTGTTGGTCCCTTTCTTTACCCCCCAAATCAGAGTTCCTCGATGTTTATCCTACATGGAGTATTGTAATCATTTTAATAGAATGGTGTTGATATTGTCAGGAGTTAATTCGTCGGTGTCTGACGTATAACCAAGCAGAACGGCCAGATGTTTTAACCATTGCTCAAGATCCTTATCTCTCCTATTCGAAGAAGTAGAGATGTATATTCAGCCTGAGAGATATTTATACAGAAGTTTAGACCGAGTTATGCTTTGTAGATGATGTAAAGCAAATGCTCCTCTTTGCTTCTATCTTAGAGGTTCTCTTGTAAAAGAACATAAACCTTTTTTTCTTTTTTGATATGTACTTGTGTAAAAATTTTATCTTTCATCTTTTTGGTAATGAAAATGAGGCAACAATTGCAGCAATATTTATTGTTTTCTATCAGCTGAGTTTTATTTGTTTAATCTGTAATGTATACTGGTAAGTTACCCGCGTTGCGCAGTGGCTCCAAATTAAACAATGGTAAAAACTAACAATTAATCATATGCTGTCAAGGGATAGTTTTTTAAAAAATTGTCCTGTACAATATATTATGCATGTAGATTTATTTTAAAGTACGACCAAAGCAAATAGCACAATTTTTTTTTAAAAAAATATATTATTTTTCATAAATCAACAGAGGAAGGACATATTTAACTAAGACGTGGCGTTGACTGAATCATAAATTAGTTTTTTAAAAAATAATTAGCATATTATATTATCCTTTTAGCACACTAATTTATGCTAATAATCAAAATACTGTATTAATCAAATCATAAATTTATTTCATTAACTTGATTCCAATAAAAAAAATTATGTAATAAATATATATAATTATCATACCTTAAAAAAGAAAATTTTCCTTGTTAATTAATGCTAACGAGCTTTTTTTTTTAAGTAACTAATTTATGTTAATATTGTATAACATTTATTTTGTCAAAATATTATATTTTTTTCAAGTAAATTATTGCAAAAAAAAAAAGGTAAAGAAATATATATTTTATTAATTTTTGCATAATATTAATATGAGGATGCTCTTAACAAAATTTCAGAAACAACAAAAGCATGCAAATGGCCGTATATAATTTTTTATGCAATCAATTGCCATAGATTTTTTTATAGGAATGCACAGACAATAAGAGGGCGCATGGATGCATACTCTACTTCATGCGACCAACACTTTAAATAACCCATCATCCTCTCTCTCGATCCTTTCACACCACTGCTCTCTCTGACCCCCCAACCTCCCCCCCTCGTGCCCCTCATCTCTGTGCGACCACCTTATCGAATCTGCACTCGTCATCCATCGTTGGTCGGATCTCATCAGTATGGGATGATTTCATCGATCGAGGAGCCTAAAGCCAATAGATGTGTATTCGTTGTTCTCTCTATCGATGAGGAAGAACATCATCGGCAAGATGCGACGGCATTTGCTCGCTGTTAGATTCTACCTCTAGTATCATCTATTATCTCGTTCCTCTTTTTTTTTCCGCAAGTCGTGGATTTGATCCCCCCCTCTTTTTCTTTCTTTTTTATCTCTATCGTCATTTTCTCCTAGCCCTCTCCGTCGCCATTTCCATCTCCATAATTTCAATCCTAGTCCTAACTCTAACTGATACTCTCTACAACCCCATCGCCATCCCCACCTTTGTCGATCAAACCCTAAAACCTAGCTATCCTAACCCAAAACCTTAGCAACCCATGGACCAGATCCGACCCCAACCCGAACCTCAATACCAACCCTAACCCTCCCCACCACCATCATGATCTATGCCCTAATCCTAATCTAGACCATTTATTATCCCAACCCTAACCCTCCGACGTCTCGACCTCCATCTTCGAAATCCTAATGCCAACTATAACCTCAGCCCTAACTTATTGTTACCGCCGCCACTCCTGTGGACAAAACCCTAGCGCTAACCCACGCTCACCCTCACCCTTCCCACCTCCATCTCAATCCCCCTCACCTGAACCCTTACCATCTGTGGTCCTCACCCTCCTCCGCCATCCCCACCCCCCTCTATCTGCCAAACCCAAACCCTAACCCTAACTGCTAATGCCGACCCCGATTAGGGACCCAACTCAGACCCTAAGTCTAACCCAAATCCTATCGAAAAATCTAGACTTAACCCACCCATCCAGGCTAACCCAAATCGAAAAATGGATCCAAAACTTCTAACCCGAAACCATTCAGCCCAATACCTAATAACCCTATCACCCGATAGCCTGAATCTATTAAGTTGATTAATAAAACCTAGGCCGTTCAGCCCAAACCCAAAATCCAAACTTAATCCTATTGGATCCAAACCCAAAACCCAAACTCAAAAAAATCTATGGGACTGGGGGGCTATTGAACCTTAGCAGCAACCATTCCGATCCTTCTTCTTCGCTTTATTTTCCTCCACGCCACCATGGATGGCTGTTGAAAGCACTGCCCACGATGATTTCCGTGCAGCAACCTCCCCAAATGGCGATCAACAATGCCCACATATCCATGTTGATCATCATAACCCCATTTGCCACATGATGTAGCATGGGAGGAGGAAGACTGCCAAAAGATGCAGCAACCCCTAGCTTTAATGGCAATATGCAGACAAATCTTACCTTGAGTTAGACTAAAATCCTTCCTTTCTCAGGTGATGCACCAAGGGGAACGGATGGCTGCAGCACACCTCAGCAACCACCTCATACAATTTGTGAGTTGAAAATGAAGGGAATAATAATGTATGTAAACAAAACTTTAGCTAAAGAGAAAGAACTCATCAAAAAATCCTATCTTCCATTCATGCCTGCTGCCCAATATCAAGAGAGGAATATTTATAATCCCACTCTCTCTCATCGACTGTGCACCATTGGATGATATCTCTTGCTTCTCTGATTGAGTAGTCTCCTCCATCAATCAAAATAAAGCCGCCAGTAGGCCTAACTCCCTATCTAAATTTTATTCAGTAGCTTCAGACCATCATTCCTATGGACCAGGAGAACTAATTGGGGATTACTCTATTCAATGGAGTCTCATCTTGCAATCAATGCCTAGATCTTGTCTCCCATCCTCTTAAATGGAGGATTTTGTCACCAAGCAAGTGGATCCAGCAAACATGTTTTTTTTTTAAATGATAAATATTTTTTTTTAAATGCCAAATAAATGGATATAAGCCTGTTGTACATTGTTTTTATTATTTTTTAAATGCAATGAATTTAGCCTCAAAGAAGATTGTATGGGCCACTGAATGTAAGACATGTAGAGTCCCAAGTTGTTGACATGTGGTATCATGGATGTGAGACACTTGTCACTTTGGGAGAGTGTTGGCTTCTTCTTGAATGCATTTGTATAGATTATGTTGCTGTTTAAATCGATTGAGATCGGAAGACGAACACTTGAAAACCTCGAGTAGAGATACTGGTGCTGGAGCGATCTGCAAAACAAGTCTCAAATCGGAGGTTGTGACTCCGGTGAGGACCTTCCGACACTCAAGTCAGAAAAATAGAGAATAAAGAAGTAGCAACGAGTTCTCTGAAAGAGATTTTATTGAACTTATCTGGGTCTTCGGAGTTCTGATTGTTTATATAAAAGAATGTCGAATAGCTGGATTGTTAGCTGTGAGATTGCATGATCCCGAAATTGTCGGACCATTGGACATGTCAAATTGGATGAGATAATTCAGTCCTTAATCACTTCTGTGAGATCAGGAGAGATGGTTATGCCAAATTTTATCTTATTCGAGATAGACTACTTTCGCACACGTCGAAGAGATAAGCAGCTGAACAGCTCAAATACAGGTCAGACCTTTGGGACGTCTCAGCTCAGCACGGAGATAGACTTCTCAGCTCATACGGCAGTCAATGATCGTATTAATGACTTGAGAGCTTGATATGTGTTATGATATAGTAGTGATCTGAGGTGCTTACGGTAATCACTGTAACACTATCCCCTACTCTTAAGTCTGAGAATTAGATGAAAGGAGTATTTCAAAAATATCTCGGATCCAATGCCAAGCATTTCTGCTTTCATGCCTGCTTTTGTTGCATTTAAGCTGGATGACATCAGCCTAATGCAACTAATGCGGATGGACGTAACTGATAGGACTACTCAGATGATGGTCTCTTTGAGGTTTTAATTATTTTGCGATGGTCTTTCATTTTCTTCCTCCTTTAAATTTGTTCTTTGAAGGCACTGATAGCCACAGATCTTTTTGTACTGATTGTCCATCGTGATTCTTTGGAGCAAGATGGATTCACAGCGTGTGAAGAGATTTGAATAAATTCTGACTCATAGGAGGTAGATTGTGGTTTCGATTGTTGAAACAGGACCCATGGTCAGGGAAGAAGAACATGCTGTTCCTACCATCAAACCCTCGACCCAACCATTGGAAGCTGCGACGCAGGATTCTCCAGAGGAAGTCCCGATCGGTGGGGCACTGACGGAGACAGCACCGAAGATGAGCGTCAAGGAACACTTCGAAAAAGATCCGACTAAAAAAGTATGGTTGGAAGAGGTGGTCAACAATTTGGAGAATAATCTGACCAAGACGATAGAGACTGGGGGATCTCCAGAAATGGCGACTCCTGTTGGGCATTTTCTTACATCCATTGCTCACACAGGACCCTCAGATCTGACACCTTGTGCTCCATCCACAAGAAAGATCCTCCAATCTATGGTGAAATACTTGAGGAACCCCCTACCGTCAGTCGAAAGTTGTTTCTCAGCAAACGAATGAGGGAGAAATGGTCTGTTGATGCCTTGAGATCCCTTGCACATGTGGGTCAATATTTGACGAGCCTCGTTAGTTCCAACCTCAATGCTCCGATGATGAAGAAAGAGGAGATCGACTTGCTGAAGTATCGATTGGAATATTTGGAGAGGGATAACACTGAGCTGGTCAAAGAACTCAACCTTATAGAGAAGGCTCTTCAGGAGGCCCAGGAGTCGATTCTCTGTCGGGATGAAGAATTATGGCAGGCTAAAAGATGGATTGAGGCCCTCGAACAACAGAAGTCTAGGGTCGACAGGAAGGTTAAAGACCTCGAGGGGAGGATTAAAACCCTTGAAAAATAAAGGTCTAAGGTTGACAGAAACTATCGCCGGAACTGTGATGACCTGGAGTACTTGAGGAGAACACTTGAAGTGAGAAGAGGTTCTCTGAGTTTTGATATTCACTCTTAAAGGAACCTCAGTGGTGGTCCACCCAAGAGGGTCAGAATCTTTGAAGGGATGAGCCGAGGAGAGAGAGCTCTTCGAGGGGATGGGTGTTCTACTTTCAGGAGAGTTCAGACCTCTCCTGAGCCAATCTCAGGAGTCCAATAGACCGGATCAGAGGTAGAGCACTTGAAGAAGAGGTTGAAAGAGAGAAAGGTAAATCATAAGCTTCTTTGGGGTAAATTTATAGATCAAGAAATTTTACTCAAACGTGCTGAAAATAGGAGAAAGTGGCTGGAGAAAGAAGGGGCTAAGATCATAGCTCAAGCTTGCAAAGTAGCATTCTTTGCGGACTTCGAGAAGTGCAAGTCCGTTGCCCAGATACATCTTCCTCCTGATTTTGTCAAGCATCTGCAAATTGATTGTCTGGATAAAGATTTATAGATGGTGTCGTCGGATAGCTGGTCGAGGTTTATAATGACGTCCCATGTTTCAAACGAGGTGGACAAGATCGATGCAGCCGTTCAGATCGAAGGCATTGTCGGTGCTGAAGAAAACTATCTTATAGACGACCGCCCCGGCAATCCCCCTGAGGAGTGATTCATGCCCCTTTCTTCTTTTATTCTTTGTGATCCGAGGCCTCTGATCATGTACTAGAGTCTCCATTGGAACAGATGTATTCCTCCTCTTTTGATGAATAAAAATCATGCTTTTTAGTCTTTAATGTGCGCTCGACCTCTGGCTGTAACTGCAAAATTTGATTAGAGTAAATAGATCAGGTGAATATTTAGCCTGGGCTACGCTTCAAACAAGGCATGAGTCGAGCTGAAGTTAGGGCAAGAGTTCGAACTGGCTCCTACTATCGTACAGATTTTGAAAAGATCAGAATTCAAATTTCATCCGTGTGAAAGGAATTGAAGTATGCCTGCACATATTTTTTCGAAAGTGGTGCAAAGTATGATTCGTCTACCATTGGCATTAACTACCATATCGATGGCCGCAATCACATCCATTCGCCATCTTCGCGTGTCGCGCGTACGTCAGTCTTCTATCGATGTATGTCTCTTGTAATTAATGCATCAATGGGAGGTGGTTTTTGGATGTCCCGTTAAGGTCTGAGGTTATTTAAAATTCTCAGACAGAACTAAATGCGGACCTCGTTAAATTCTGATTTTCTTCTTTCACTACGAGTTCCTCTCTTCTTCATCTTTTTGTGGCTTTCCTGCATGAGAGAGAGATGGCCATCTTGGAGTTTGATTTTGCACCGTTGAGCTTCAGATCAGAGTTGATGGAGTAGGACATAATCATGCTGCATGAGCAATATCAAATACCTCCCGCATTCCAACTTAAAGTTTCGGGATCGAATGATCGAGTCTGCCATCCACCTTCAGGATGCATGGGCTTCTATGAGAAGTATTTTCGAGCCTGATTGAGCCAGGTTGGGCTAAATTAGAAACTCAATTAGTTTGACACCAAAGTACAGTGAGTTGCTTGCAAGTCACCATGGTGATCTCAGATCGGAGGGACAGTTATACCCATACTCTTCGTGAGTTACCCTTGACGGTAGAGTGCTCCGTAGTTGGTCACGTTCCGTGATGATGTACTCCTACATCTCACTTGCATGCCATATCAGTATCTTCACACTATTTGGTTATAAGGACAACTAATGTATATGGCATACAATGACCTACACTTGATATCGCTATCATCCTAGTAATAATGTATTGTTTGATCACGAACTAATTTAAGGACACGCGATACATCCTTTTTTATCGATCAAAGTAGTCCTAAGGACTTCATCATAACATAGGAGTTTGTTAGAAGATATAACCTTGTGATGAAAAATATCAAATAATTTTTATTATTTATTAATTCATATATATTTATAGTTAGTGCAATCGTCACACGATTGACTTTAGGATATTTTTCAACAACTCCTACTTGGACTAAAGTCAATCAGTATAATATCATATACTCATCTTTGATTTATCATCTTAGAACTCCTGGATATCGAGGCTTTAGTAAATGGGTTGGTCAAGTTCTCCTTTCCGTCGATCTTCTAAAGATTGACGTTACCTTAACAGATTTCCTGAATAATGTGGTAGCAATGCAGAATGCTTGGTAAGCTAATGGGACTTCGGCTCCTTGGTATGAACTATGACTCCGATGCTGTACAATACAGCTGGACCATCATTGGAGGGTGCCACTCCTAGCTTGCCAGTGAACTTGTACAATCGCATAGCTTCTTTGCAAGCATCGAATGCTGCAATGCATTCTACTTCACAATTTGAATTTGACTATATTTTTTTGCTTGGAATCTTTCCAGCAGATTGCTCCATTATTTAAGGTAAGGATGTATTCCGATACGTTCTTGCCGTTATTATGTCCAACTAAAAATTGAAGTCATACTCCACAAGTTTTAAGTCAGATTCTCTATAATCGAGTCACCAATTATTAGTATTTCTCAAATACTTAAAGATGACCTTCTAGTAATTTTCATCTAGATCTTGCAAGTATCCACTCACTATCCTAGTGAGTATACCATATCCGATCTCATACATGGTGTACATGATAGAATAAATTCTACTCATAAATATCTTATGTATGTTGGACTAAAAAAATTTAAGCAGTTTCTTAGATCTATCTCTATAGATCTTTATCTTTAGGATGAGAGATGCTTTTCTCAAATCTTTTATGGAGAATTATGATAATAGCGAAACTTTTATTCTCTGTAATGTAAGGAATATCATTTTCGATTAAGAGAGTTTCATTTATATACAAAATAAGAAATACACTCACAGAACTATTAATCTATTTATATTGACAGGATTCTTTTTCATTTTCAATGAAGCCATGCATTTTGATCACTTATCAAAATGCACGTTTCAACTTCAAAATATTTAGCATTGCCACAAGAGAAAATATCTTGTTATGGTCAATACCATAATGTTGACAATATCTTTAGGCAACCAGACAAGCTTTTTAGGTCTCTACCTTTTCATCTACGCTACTCTGATCCTATTGAAGATCCACTTATACTCTATGGGCTTTACCCTTCGAGTGAATCAATGAGTGTCCATACATCGTTGACCTTCATGAACTCTATTTCGGACCTATAGCTCTAAGCCATTAATCAGAGTCGAACCTTTACATAGCATCCATGTAGGTGATCAAATCCTTATTGTTCTCATCGAGTTCAACAGGATCACATTCTGAAATTAGAAATCAAAATATCTATCCGACAGACACGGTACTCTATCGGATCTTCTTAATGATGCCTCTACAATGGATTTTAGGTTTGATCTAATCAAATTTAGTTCTATGAGTTTATCAGATTGTGTCGGTTCTTCTATCTATCGAACTTCATAAGTTCTACATTAAAGGCATCAGTACCTTCATCAAGATATTCTTTTTCTAAAAAAAATGCTAAACAACTCTTGTTCTTTAGCATGATAGAAGTTATATTCCCTAGATTCTTTGGGGTTACCCTACAAAATAATATATATAGGACCAAGATCCAAGTTAATCTGTCTGCAAATACTTGACATAAAACAAACACTCCCAAATCCTAAGATAAAAAAGTATCGACTTATGCCTAGTCTATATCTTATATGGAGTCTTTACAACTGATTAATTTAGAATCTAGTTCAGAACATAACAAGCAGTCTTAAGAGTATAACTCTAAAAAGAGACTGGCAGACTTATAAATCCCATCATGGATCGAACTATGTCTAACAAAGTCGATTCCAATAAAAGAGAATCCTTATTCTCTTCTAGATTTATCAAAAACTCACCGAAGGGTATTCTCCTCTTTGGTTTGACCAAAGAGTTTCAATGCTCTTTCCAGTTTATTTTACTATCTTATTATAAAATTATTTAAATATTTTAAATAATCTAAATTTATGACAAACATGTTCATAGATCTAATACATCAATATATATCAGACTTAGAACATCATTGGCTTGTTCATATTTTTCAGCAAAAGATGACTTGATCATTTTACTATAGAGATAGAATTAACAGATTGACAATGATTCACAATCATTGACCTTAAAAATTATCTCATATTGATCCTATTCTTATTTAATGACCAAGCCTTAATTGCCAAAGATAGATATTTAGGACATTATCTATTTTAGAGAGTTTGTTTGATTGTGTACGATATACTAACAGGCTGTGACTATTTATAAATATCATTTTTTTATTTTCTGTATGATTTTGATATTATTCATAATGATATCATAAAATTATTAGACAATAGTGATAATCACTAAAATGATATTCTTAGAATTAAAAATAGGCTCGATGATTCCTAAAACTAGGATTGAAACATAACTTCCATTTTTAATATTCAGGAACCTCTTGCTGTTTTCAAACTTTTTACTATCCTGAAGTTATTACAATAATTTACATAGACTTCTGATATCCAATACCCAGGTAGTAGTGTCACAGATAGAAAAATCATAAGGTGTTATCATATAAGTACCTTGTTCAGCAATCTTTTGCTGATTTTACTTTCTTTGCCTGTTCGGATGCAGGGACTCTACCAGACTAGGTTAATCTTAGACTCTTTTGTCAGTTCAGGCTCATTAGCCTAAGCATGACTCTTTTGCACCTTCTTTTTTTTTTTCTCAAAGATTTATTATCCCACTAAAGATATATCTTCAGAGGTGCAAAAGTACTCATTCAATATTTGAAGAATTTTCTCTTACTGAGCATCATCGAATTTACAATTAAATTTATATTTTTCACTGCTCTTAAAAATACCACATGGTAATTTGATCATGTGGCTATTCTGATAAGTGTCTTTGATCGCATCACATAAGTTGAATGTGAGAACTTCAGGTGTTGGATCTATTAATCATATTTAGGATCCATTTGTGCTTTAGAACTATTTACAACTTTTGATACCAATTATCAAAGTTGGATCCTATAAATCAGTCACTATCAAACAGTAAATAGAGCAACGTACATCTAGCCATAACTGAAAGAAAAATACAAGACCTCTATATTTATGAATTGATTGAGCCTAAAGATTTGGACTTTAGTCTAAAAATTCTCTCACTATTTTAGTCAAATTGGTAGTCTCTATCTTCAATCCAAAAAATTACTTTAATTCTTTAGCGGATACTAGAATCCACACGGACTGCATACAAGCCCAAGGATGGCTCAGTCAACCCATATGCATCTATGGGTAGGTTCTCAATCAATTATTTTTTCAAATAATTTTTAGTAATTAATTTTACCTCAGATTTCATTTCAGTAGGTGATGAACCTCTACTAAAAATTTTGGTTAGGTCAAACCATTAACATAAACCTACTCAGTATTTCTAACTAGTGAATGATCAGGTCCGAAGGTGGCTCGATCAATCCAACCATCGTCAGATAGTACAACAGAGTTATCATATAATGAATAATAATTCCATCATTCATAGAGAACACCAGACGGATGGCGTCTGCAAGGTCAATCAGAAATAATGGACCTATTATTATTCACCTTAATGAAAGGCTATGATTTAGCTATTTCCATAACAACTTCATTTTATAGACCTAATAATTTAAATGATTTAAGAATCAGTTTAGAAAAGAGATGAGAAGAGATCAACAAGTAAACTACAATCCTCTCACTGACTTCACTAAGTCATTGAATTGGATCAAGTTCATACTAATTGAAATGGTACCTAGATCAGTCACACTGATCAACCTTAATAGCATGGGTTAACTCAAATCACTTAGCAGTCTAATCAAGATATAATTCACCAAATTAGTTAGGTAAGTGAGATCGGTGGGAGGATCTGCTAAGCTTGCCTTAGACACCATCAAAATGGTCAGGTAAGTCGCTCCCAATTAAAAATCATCGATCGAAATGCCAAACTTATCTTAGACACCAATTGGTTAATTAGTTTTGATTTGACTAACCTAATGATTTGGGTTCAATCACTGAGCCATAATCAAGGTCTGTTTGGTCTAATCAAAGATATGAACTTGACCATCTACAACTATTGTATTGATTCTAGAGAAACTCTGATTTAATTTAATTTAACATTTGATTAGATTTAATCAATTTTTTTAGTTAATCCATTAACTCTTTGATTCTAATCTTAGGTCTAACCCAATTAAGAGGACCTAATTTGAGCTAACCCATACTCCATATTTTATACAACGTCATTAGATCTTAAATCATAATTCTAGATCTAATCAACTCAACACTTAATTCTCAATTAAGTTTTGCATCAATATGGTTAAGGTTGTGATTTGAAACAATTTCATCCTTTCATTTCATAAACAATTTACAACAAATTTTATGCAAAGATTTTTTATTCTAAAACTAGATCGACTTAATCACTATTGAGCTGGCTACACAAGGAGACTGGGTCGACTCAGTTCAAAACTAGGTCGGCTCAATAATTGTGCGAGCATGATTTAAAGAGTTTCATATCTAAAAATTTTTACATAATACTAAAATAAAATTAATCATAATATTTTTAGATCATATCTAAAATATTTTATGATTCAAGATTTTATTTTTTCATAATTAAAATAATTTTAATCACATAGATTAGATGTCTTATATTTCATACAACTTTATATCACATACAACAAACCTAGGATTTCAAGATCTAAGATTTTGCAGAAAAATAATTTTTTTTTTTTGTATTCTTCTTCATGGGATCTAATCACATGGCACTCCTATATGTCATAAGAGCACCCCATCGAATAGAAAGAGAGGGTCTTTAAATTCTTCTTGCTCTTATAACCGGATGGCCTAGTGATCAACCCAATCCAAGTACTTGCTAATCGGATCATCTAATTTAATCACATATCATATATACATGAATTTAGATCTAATCTAAATTATATCAGATTTGATTATAATCTTAGATCATATCTAAATTAGATTATAAACATCATATGTATAATATAAAATTAAATTTTATCAATGATCAGCACAAACTAGGACAACCTTTTCACTATAAGGGCTAAACCTTACAGCAGGACAACCTTATGTTAGTTTATGCGATCAACTATTAATTAAATTTAGATCAAAATATCACATATCAGATCTAAATAAAATTAAATTTTAGATTTAATATGTATATAAATTATGTCATATAGAACCTAGGTACTGATATCACTGTTGGGATACGTAGGCGATTTCAGACATGTATTCCGAAATTTTTTCAAAAAAATTACAGCGGAAGATAATTAGATTAATCAAACTAATCTAATATGTATATGATCTAATCATTAAATCAACCTACTCTAAGATCTATGACATGTTATGTTGCATATAAAATCTAAAAAATATTGAAGATAAAATCAGCATGCATGCATGTGAGCAGTAGATCACATCTACTTCTAATCTGAGTTCAGAACTTGATACTTGAGTATGGGTCGATGATCATCGCTATTGAGAACATGGTAAAAAAATTTTTTGCTGGTTGCTCACAGCTGCACATGCGTTCGATCTCTACGAAAAATCCACTCAAAGCTCCGATCTGATCGGTGTTCTCGAAAATGCTAGCTCGCGTGAAGACCTTCTTCTTGATCGATCTGGATCCTTTCTTCAAATCTATAAAATCTTTCTAGAGGTTGAAGATGAACTTCTGGAGGATATGAAGAGGTGAAAGAAGGATGGAGAAGAAAATAATTTTTTTCTAATTTATTCTCTCTTCCCAATCCTTTAGAAGTAAAAATCTGAAATTTAGATTTTTGTGCACACCTAAGAGAGAGGACCTTCTCTATTTTTCACACCATGAATCATGCCCAAACTTCTACTACATGAAGAGGTCTCTTCTCATATTTTACACATACAAAAGAAACCACAAAAGCCCTTTTTAAAGACATGTAAGGAGGTGGGGTGAAGAGTCCTAGTGATCCTAGACTCTTACAGGATTCTACTTCTCTTCACAATTTTACATCTTAAAATATATCAAAAAAATATGAGACATCTCTTTTCATATTTTTTAAGATAAACTAGTTCTCCAACTGATCTTTTACAAAAAATCTCCTCAAAATATTACACATATAAGGAAAAAAAATTATTAGCATGGAGAGGTTGATCTGGATGAGAACAGATTCTCCTAATAAGAAATATTTTGAAATATAATTTTAGAATTTTTTTTTATCAAAACTAAATTAAATTTAGATGTGAGATAGATAAGGGAAAGAACTCTTTGGTGTGAAAATATCTCACACAAAAAAATTTTGTGCATGGAGATATATGATGTGTAAACTGGGTTGGCGCAGGGAGAAGAGTCCTATTCCAATAAGGACTCTAAGTTTTCTTATTTGAATCTAAACCAAATCATATCTGGTTTAGCCCAAATAAAGTATATGAAATCCAATCTAATTAGGTTCATAAATTTTTAATCAAATTTTAATTAAATTAAAAATTAATTGAATCAAAATTTTGATCAAATCAAAGATAATTCTTTCTTAGCAATTTGGTCATCTTATAACCTAATCAGGACAAACCTAATTGAGATAATTAACAATCTAATTGCTAATTAATTTTTCATTAATTTACTAACACTTGATGAATTAATTTATTATAATTTTTGCATAATGTTAGCCATCAATCGAATTGATGATTAAGCCCTTGAACGATTCTCAATCATTGATCAGCCACATGATCAGTCAGAATTTTTTTTTAAGTGTGACCCCATAGGCTCGAACCTAAGCTGGTAGCATAGTAATACCTTTCTGAACCAATCGATGTAACCATCTAGCAATGATGATCCGACGTCCGGATAGATCGAATGATGGAGAAGCAACATTCAAGAATCTATTGGCGTACAGTTACCGTATAATTTATCCCTTTGATCCTAATGCTCGAGGACGACCTAAGATTTAACTGTCAATCTTAGATAAGTCATCCACATTATATTTTAATCTTTTTTAGATCCATCATATGGATTATCTAGGCCCATATTTTGCTAAATTGAAATACACTGATACATATCTCCTACTAATTCAGAGGGATTAATCCCATCTTGACTCACGCATCGATTTGACAAGTACTTGATTGTATCCAAAAATCTTTCATTATTGAATTAGAAACTCAGTTAGTCCGACACCAAAGTACAGTGAGTTGTTTGTAAGTCACCATGGTGAACTTAGATCAGAGGGATATTTATATCCATACCCTTCGCGAGCTATCCTTGACAGCAGAGTGCTCCACGGTTGGTACGTTCAGTGACGATGTACTTCTATATCTCACCTGCATGCCATACCAGTATCTCCACACTATTTAGTTATGAGGACAACCAATGCATATGGCATACAACGACCTATACTTGATATCGCTATCGTCCTAGTAATAGCATATCATTTGGTCGCGAACCAATTTAAAGATTACGCGATAAATCCTCTTTTATCGATCAAAGTAGTCCTAAGGACTTCATCACAATATAGGAGTTCGTTAGAAGATGTAATCTTGTGATGAAAAATATCAAATAACTTTTATTATTTATCAATTTATATATATTTATAATTAGCACAATCGTCACACGATTGATTTTAGGACATATTTTTCAATACTTCATTCACTATGAGTTCCTCTCTTCTTCATCATTTTGTGGCTTTCCTGCATGAGAGAGAGAGATGGCCACCTTGGAGCTTGATTTTATGCCGTTGGACTTCAGATCAGAGTTGACGGAGTGGGATATAATCGTGCTGCATGAGCAATATCAAATACCACCCGTATTTCAACTCAAAGTTCCAGGATCGGATGATCGAGTCTGCCGTCCACCTTCAGGATGCATGGGCTTCTATGAGAAGTATTTTCGAGCAGGGTTGAGGCTTCCTCTTCCCTCCTTTTTTGTAGTGCTCCTCCATTATTTTGAGATATCACCATATACGGTGTTGCCGAACACGTGATGGCATATCTGCGGCTTCACCGCGTTATGCATATTGGCTAGGATTGCACCGAATGTTACATTCTTTTATTTTTTCTTTAGCCTTAAACGACACCTAGACTCACGTGGGTGATGGTACGTGACTCTATGAAAGAAGAAGGATGGCTTTCGCCTGATATTTTTGGGTATGCCCTCCATCGTGCATAGTTGGAAGTCGAGATTTTTCTTCATCTCGTGAACATCAAACGAAGACTGAAATTTTTCTTCTTAGGGCGAACCTCGAGAGGCTACGCTAATGGAACCTTCGATGAGCGAGAGCCTGGAGCAGAAGATGGCAGCTTTGCGGAGCCTCAAAATTTTGGAGTTGAAAGAGCTGCTGTCAGCTCAGGCACTGTTTAACATCAATATCAGCCAAGTCGCTCCTCAAGGTACGCGAGTCAGCTGTTTTGGCCTTAAATCTTCTGGCTCTATTTATCTTACAATTTGATCGCTATGATTGCAGAGCTGGATATTGGGAAGAACTCGAGCCCACCAAAGAAAAAGAGGAAAACTCTATGGAAGAGAGATGCCAAACCCGTCACCAAGTGGAGCCTCCAGACCAAGGTCGAAGATTCTGCACAACCGACTTTGAAGGTCACAGAATCTGAGTTTTCTGATCTGGAAGGTCATGAGATTACATTGGTGAGAAGCAGCTCGCCTACCATCTTAGCCACTACAGGTGACTGGGTAAGCTGTGCAGACCAAGATTTGGAGGAGATGATTTTGAGCCTACTTGCTCTTCCCAGCTCTCCAACCCAACCAGCTTCACACGTTGTCAGATCCTCCTTAGATAGGGCACCAGTCGAGGTTATCAGTGTGTCTGGCACAACGCCAGTTGGGCTGAAGCTAGAGACCTCAGTGCTGAGGGATCTCACATTGGCGAGCGAGTTACTTTCCAAACTGCTCCTCTCTGCCAACGCGATCGAGCTGCTGAGCATTTCTCGAAGGAAGATAAGGAGAGGAGCAGTGGATTGCCTCATCTGGGTATGTTGGGACTTTCTCATTTAGTACTTACTGCATACTCATTTATTATTTATAAGTGTTTCTTCACTTGCCAGCTTACCCATTACTTGAATGGGTATATTGAAAGTTTTCGTGAATTGGCCAAAGAGGCAAAGAAATCCAGACTCGAAGCTGAGATGCTTAGAAGAGCGAAAGAGAGGGCCGTAAGGGAAGTTGGAGAAGTCTCCACGAAAGCTGATGCCATCGAGAGGAGAGCTGAAGATGCCAAGGTGGCATTGAAAAATATTGTTGAGGAGAATTCTCGGCTACTGGGCAAGGTAGCGAAGTTCGAAGCTTAGGCGAAGAGGAACACAGCCGCTTGCGAGGAGAACTCTCGCCTGCAAAAAGAAATAAAAGAGTTGAAGATCCGACTGGGTGCGGAGGAGAACCGGACAGTCGAGGTGCTTCTAAGGCCGTGGAGGACTTTTGGACCTCAGAAGAATATGAGAAAGAAAGAGTTGAGTACTCTATCGACGCTTATGACGTTGGAAGGTAGTTTATCCGAACTTGAGTTGCTGTCAAATATCTAGATCTGGATTTAAATTTTTTAGATAAAATCTGAGATCCTACTGCGGTGGATGTCTCAGTGATTGGCACCTCAGCTCTAGATGTCGCACTATAATTTTTGTATTTCTCTTTCTTCATGTTTCAGGGTCATTGTAAGAGAATCTCAAAAGGAATAAAATGAGTAGTCTTTTGTCATACTCCTGCTTTATGAACTTATTCATGTCGATCTGAGATAATTTAAGTAGATGATAACCTTGTTCTGCTCCCTTAAATATGAAAGATTATGGAGAATAGCGATCAATGACTCATCTAATAAGATCATGCCTGGGAGGCAACACAGGGTCTATGAAGATGCACCACGTGGGCATATTTTGTTTTGCGAAGCATCGTAGGAATTTACTTCCTCTTTGTAGAAGGCATGTCATTAATCGCTTGGTCAGTAACTCCTGGGAAGTGCCGATTGGTGATTGGTCTAACTGCTAACGCTTATAAATAAAGGGCCAAAGAGTATAGGGATCTCCACTCCTGTGGTAAGAAGTCCCCTTCTCCGTCTGCTGCCATGTCGTCGCCTTCAAATCTACCACCTTTAGAATTAATTAAGAGATGGATGAAAGAGCGGAATACCATTGCCAGGGATGCCCGTCGGAGGTACTTAGCCTGTGAAAAGAAGAGAGCTAGAGGGGCTGGTGCATCCACTTCTCATGGGGCTCTATCTCCTTTGCCTCCTGTGACCAGTCTTCCCCATCAGCTCGAGCACATCCCGCCTATAGTCTGAAAGCTCTACATTGCAGAGTTCTGGGATTTTATGGTATTTCGAAGGGAGTTGCTCGATATTGCTGCCGCTGTCTTCATCCAGGGTTTTGATGATTGTAAGGCCCATCTACTGAGAATAATACCGTATCTAGAACTTCATGGTATATAGACTAATGGTACTGACGAAAATGTGAAGACCTCGATGGATAAAGATTGAATCAGCTCATCCAGACATTGAGGAGGCAAAATCCTCGATGGACGAAGATCAAACCAACTCATCTGGTCGATCTGATGTTCCATCGATTGCAATGGGATGTCCCTCCTCATCTCCTCTTCTTTCTCTTCTTTCTCTTCATCTTCTACTGTCCTCCTCTTCTTCTGCTATCCTCCTGTTCTTCTTCTTACCTTCCTCATTTTCTTCTCTTGTTCGTAAGATGGTGCCTGGAGCAACCGTCCCCTAAAGTGTTTAAAATACTGACTTTTTCTTTGTAAAGTATTTGGAGCACTGGCTTTTTCTTTATAAAAATTTTACTAATAAAAAGGAATATATTATTCTGAAAGTTATTTCTTTATTTTCGACTTTAAATTTGTATCTGTGGACTATGAATTTTGCTCGGCTCATAGAGAACAACACAAATAGGTGCTTAGATCAGTGTGAGAAAATATTCAGTGCTCAGCTCAGCATGAATAACATTCTAGGTTGCTCAGCTTTATTATAGATATTCTTAGGATAACTTCGATTGAAGTGAACATATGTACAATAGTTTATAACAACTTGAATATAACTTAAATGTAATCTGACTGTTCATAAATTTGAGATATCATAATAATTATCTTATCTCAACACTATCTTCTACTTCTGAGTCTGAGAGGGTGCCTCAGACAGAAAGAGTACTTGTTGAGGTAATGCCTCTAACCGTGCGTTGTCTATCTTTTTATTCTTCTTCTTAGGAGGTTATGCATGCGGGTAGTGAGCTTGTGCCCATAGCATTTAGGGATCTTCAGTAGCGTTCTGAGGTTCTGATTAGTTATCCCTCATGAGTGACGGTGTGCCTGTGACGATCTTGTGCCTACAGCATCTAGCACTTCTCATCTTCGCACGAAAGGCAGTGTGTGCCAGCAGCAAGCTTGTACCTATGGCATCTTGTACTTTCAGCGATATTCTGAGGGTCTGATTAGTTATCCTTCACAAGTAGCATTGTGTGTTTGTGGCGATCTTGTACCTACGGTATCTAGTATTTTTTATCTTCACACGGAAGGTAGTGTGTGCCAGCAGCGAGCTTGTGCCTATGGCATCTTGTACTCTGGATGATATTCTGAGGGTCTGATTAGTTATCCCTCATGAGTGATGTTGTATACCTGTGGTGATCTTGTGCCTATGACATCTAGCATTTCTCATCTTCGTGCGGAAGGCAGTGTGTGCCAGCGGCAAGCTTGTGTTTATAGCATTTAGGGCTCTTCAGTGACATTCTGAGGGTCTGATTAGTTATCTCTCATGTATGACGTTGTATGCCTGTGGTGATCTTGTGCCTACGGCATCTAATACTTCTCATCTTCATGCGGGAGGCAGTATGTGCCAGTGGTAAGCTTATGTCTACGGCATCATACACTCTCAACGATATTCTGAGGGTCTGATTAGTTATCCCTCATGAGTGGCGTTGTGTGCCTATGGTAATTTTGTGCCTACAACATTTAGCACTTCTCGTCTTCGTGCATAAGGTAGTGTGTGCCAGCGGCGAGCTTGTGTCTATAGCATCTTGCACTCTCGATGGTATTCTGAGGGTCTGATTAGTTATCTCTCTAGAGATTTTCTAAAGATCTTCTTTGACTTCTTATGGGACTCAAACTTTGCTGGGGTCCGGTAAGTTAAACCCGTCTCGAAGTCATCGAGGTCTTCTCGAGAGTCTGATAAGTTAGCTCTATGGAGGTTCCTTAAGGATCTCCCTCTACTTCTTGTGTGACTCGGGCTTTACTAAGGTCTGGTAAATTAGTCCCACTTCAGAGTCATCGAGATCTTCTCGAGGGTCTAGTAAGTTAGCCCTCTGGACGTTTCCTAAGGGTCTCCCTCTATTTCTCGTGTGATGGGGGCTTTGCTGGGGTTTGGTAAGTTAGCCCCATCTTGGAGTCATCGATGTCTTCTCGAGGGTTTGATAAGTTAGCCCTCTGGAGGCTCTTTAAGGGTTTCTCTTCACTTCTCGTGTGACTCGGGCTCTGCTGGGGTCTGATAAGTTAGCCCTGCCTCAGAGTCATCGAGATCTTCTTGAGGGCCTGGTAAGCTAGCCCTCACGTTAGTTGACCGTAGTTATAATTCAGGATCTTGAGTAGGAGGAAGCAACTCTTGGAGAACTTGGATGCTAATTACAAATTGATGGCCCTGTAAATTTTATTTTCATGAAAAATAGTTACATCATTGGTGATATATATGGGGATTCACTAAGTTCCATGGCCTTGATATCAGAGTCCCATTGAGCTACTTTAACCTACAAGCTTCTGGGCATGCCACTTTATCCACTCAGTTGGGCAATAGCCTTCTTTCTAGCGCCTGCTCAGTAGGCTGTGAGACTTTGACTTGCCGCATCATCAGGTTACCAGATCAAAGTTGATCATCAGGCGATAAGATCCGTATTTTTTTGTAAAAGATTAATTAGTCGGCATTTGGTTACCTCATCTAGATGTGGGTCAATTTTCACCATTCGGCTTGGATTCCAGACGACCCCCCAGTAATCATATGGATTTCTCCTCAGATGGGTTGCTCTTCTTCCGCTATTTGCCCTCCATCCCACTATCGTTCCTGTTGCATTGATGTTTGCTGCGGTTGAGATTGAGGGAGATGCTACTGAGGCAGAGGGGGCGGTTGCTAAATTCTCGGAGCTGAACGTTGAGGGGCCGCTCTTCGGATAAAATGATTCAGTCGCCCTGCCTAACAAGCCTCTCGATCTCGTTGTGAAACTGGTGGTAGTCTTCAGTATCATAATCATGGTCACGAAAGTGAAAGTAGTATCTATTCAAATCCCGATGGCGTTTCGACCTCGTTCTCATCAGTCGAGGATCAGATAACTCAGGCCCCACTTGTAACAATACCTCCCTCCGAGAAACATTCAGAGGCGTGTAGCTGTCGTACAGTCGAGGAGGTGATGGTTGTCGAATCTTTCTCAGAGGACTGTGGGATCGATGATTTTGACCTCCATTATTCTATCTCGGAGATGGGGACCAGGAGCACTGGCATCTTTTCTCCTCTTGCCTTGGATGGTGCCCCTTGCTGGATCCCAGCACAGCTAAACTGGTAGGAGTATCATCGATAAAAGCCTCTTCCATGCGGACGTACTTCTCCGCATAGGCAAGCATATCCAGAAGATCCCAAGGATAAGTTTTAATTAATGACTTTTTTAAGTCGTTCTTCAAGAGACCACTCATCATTGTAGCCATCATGGTCGACTGGTCCAGATTTTGAACCTCCAGGGTCATCACAATGAATCTGTTCATAAAAAATGGATTGACTCGTCCTTCTTTTGCTTGATGGTATGGAAGTAGTCAGACCGCTTCTGCTGTCACCAGTTGCTGATGAAATGACTGACGAAAGACCGACACAAGTCTTCAAAGGAATAGATAGACGCCGACCTCAAACTCGAATGTCACTATCGAGCAGTCCCTTTAAGAGTTGGAGGGAACGCTCAATAGAGGATTGCATCTGACGCTCTGTGAAGGAGAATGGCTGTCTTGAAGGTCTCCACATGATCGACGAGGTTGGTGCTCCCGTCGTAGACCTCCAGCTGAGATAGTTTGAAGTGTAAGGGGAGTGGTTCCTGCACAATCCTCGGGACGAAGGGCGGCTGGCTGTTATATCCTTCGTAGGGCAGCGCCGAGAAGCCATTATTATTGAAGGCCTTTTCAATTTTTTGGCCCAATTGCTGGCCGAGCTCTTAGAACCGTCTTTCAAAGTCAACTTCATAGACAGTACCAGCCTTAGAGCGTAGAGGAGATCAACATCCGAAGGTCGAGTTATGGCCCGACTGTGGGCTTGGAGATCGTCACCTGACCAGTTGCTGGGCTCTATGGTGATTTTGATGAGTTAATCTTCTTTTCGGACTTCGAGGAGATGCTTGTGGCTCTGATTGAGGTGGTGGCTGTGGAGCTGCAGACAAAATAAGATTTTGCGGGGGTGCCGCTGCGGAAGGCACAAGCGTCACCACCAAGAGAACCACATAACGCACCGCTGTAAGGGGTGCAGGGACAGTTTGAAAGGGTGCGAGAAAAGTTTGGACCGTTTGAACTGCAGTCATTAGATGTTAAATTTATTGGAAGAGTTGACCGAATTGATTGGTCGTGACTGATGCCAGCAGGACTGGTTGAACCGGTGGTGGGACGATCGATTGAACCGATAGAGAAATTTTCGATACCAGTGATTGAACTTGATTGTCAGTCTGGCTAGCCGCCTGTCAGGAGGTGGCGACATTGGAAAGCCGAGAAGATGTCTGTCTTGGAGCCATAAATACGAATATAGGTCGTTCCTTTATCTGTTGCTGCTTAAATCGGTCGGGATTGGAAGACGAACATTTGAAAATCTCGAGTGGAGATGCTGGTGCTAGAGCGACTTACAAAATAAGTTTCAAATCGGAGGTTGTGACTCCGATGAGGACCCTCCGATGCTCAAGTCAGAAAAACAGAGAATAAAGAAGCAGCAATGAGTTCTCTGAAATGGATTTTATTGGACTTACCTGGGTCCTTGGGACTCTGGTTGTTTATATAGAAAAATATCGAATAGCTGGGATGTTAGCTGTGAGATTGCATGATTTCGAGATTATCAGGCTGTTCGACATGCCAAACTGGATGAGATAATTCAGCCCTTAATCGCTTCCGCGAGATCAGGAGAGATAGTTACGTCAAATCTTACCTTATTTTGGATAGACATCTGTCATACACGTTGAAGAGATAAGTCGGCTGAATAGCTCAAATACAGATAAGATCTTGGGGATATCTCAGCTCAGCACAGAGATAGACTCTTCAGCTCATACGGCAGTCAGCAGTCGTATTAATGATTTGAGAACTTGATATGTATTATAATATAGTGCTGATTCGAGATGCTCACGGTAATCACCGTAATAGATTATCAGGTATATTTTAGTTTTTTATGGGACACGATTACATATTTCTTCTGTATACATAGGATTTTCATTGGTCTTGTAATTCTCCATTATGTGTATAATTAAAATTTTCATAAAATAATAATCAGCTCGTGCATTTCATGAATTAATCACAAATGATGCGCGACAAATTTGGATTTTTAATCAATGATTTTTTTTTTTTTAAATATTGGAGTGCAACGATTTGTGGCAGCCCTGCCTCCTTTTTGTTCTCTTCCATATTTTGGTATCTGGATGCGGTGTCCGTTTTGCATGTTGTGCATTTTGAAGAACTTGCGGCAAAACCCTTCATTTGTTTTCTCGAATAGGTAGTATAAACTTTACCTATCAACTGAAGATTTTCGGAGCGATACTTTTATTTGTTTTTATGCACACTGAAAGTGTTGCAAGTCCTGGAAGAAAAAAAAAGGGGAAGATTTTGCCCCATCCATACTAAATTCAAATATAAAATGGTGGTCGGCTAAACGCTCTTCTCTGCATTACTGTCATTCCAGTACTAGTTGTTGCCTTTAGACAGTTCACTTGTCAGATGCTTTCACCTACTTCAAAATTTAAATGTAGTGGTGGAATTAAAATTCACCGATTAAACCATGGCTGCTAGGTAACTAAACTCCTTAAAATGGAAGAACGAAGATCCAACAAGTTAGGCTTTGCGAAAATGTCAAAGAAATAAGCTACAGCTACTGAGGTAATTTTCCAAACTGCTTTGCCGGACAGCAGACATTTGAGGATACCTATGACATGGCCAAATTGATATGCCTGCAAGGTTTTACTGAGCCCTTAAACCCTACCTGAATTTAAACTGTAGAAGCGAGGGAAATAACATGGCCATTCATCTCCTCTTCACCACTCCAGTCCCTTTGCCCCTCGAGGTGATGCCTTTCTTTTTTAAACCCAACCCCCAGGTGATTACGGGTGGTGGTGGCCATCCAAAGCAAGTCGGATGATTTGGAGAATTGAAGTGGACATGCCCATGTGCGGCAAGCGAAGCTAGGAATGGGTGCGAGGTAGAGACAAAAAGGAATTTTGCATGAAAAAATAAAACATTTTTTTTCTTGCAAAAACATGTTGCTTATTTTATTAAAAAAATGATCCATTACAGAAGTTACTAGGTAAATATATTCTTTTCTCTCTCTGTTTTTTTTTTTTTCACACGTCGACTTCCTAAATTTATTTAAAAGTGAATTTTTTTGATAGAAGAAGACATGTATAATTTTTTTTACATGATTTTCAAAAATAATTAAAAAACTTAATTTCTATGGTTCTTCTTTCTAATTTCTTTTGAATTCTCTGTCTTATTTGGGTTTAATGGGTATACATAATTCTGCAGATTGAATTTCACTACCAAAATTCAAGCATTGTATAATTGGCATGCAAAGTGGTACAAGGAAATTTGTTCATTCATTGGACGGGTGTAATTCATGATAAAATTTACTTTATAAAGCAGATTTTTTTTTTTTTTTAGATGCGAGGAAGTGGCGTTTTATGTTTATTTTTATTATTTTTAAGTTGTGCATCTCGTTGTACGATTTTTTTTTTTTTTAACAAAAAGGCATGCAAGCGACTGAGTGGTAAATGATGAAAGAAGTGTCATCAGTTCACCAATACAATCCTCAAAAACATTGATAGCGATATGTACTTTCTTGTTTTGTCGCCATTAAGTCACTCACCAGCAGCAGAGCAACTGAATCATATAATTCATTAATACCGTAAACGAATTAGTGGTCCTCAAAAGCGGCATTAACCCCTACCAACCCCCAGATCCCTCAGAAACTCTCTCTGCAATGTCCTCCTCCTCCTCCTCTGGCTCTTCTTCCTTCCCCTCGGCGCCATTGCGGCACTTCTTTGTGCCAACGGGCGTAACCCTTCTCACCTCCATCCTTCTCCTGGTCTACATCTCCTCCACCTCCAATTACTTCCTGCGTCTCCGCAACACCCGTCTTCGCCTCACATCCTCACTCGGCTCCGCCCCATTTCCTCCCTCGATCCACCAGGACCCCCCGTCTCTCGCCACTGCCGTTTCTGATGTGCCCCGGTCGCTGGGTTCGGAAAAGGCGTCGCCTTTTTGGGATGCGAGCGGTCTGGAAGGCAGGATCGATCGGTCTTCGAGGTCTAGGCGACAATTTGGTTCAAAAGGTGCGCTTTTTTTCATTTTTAATCTTTTATTTTGAGGTTTTGTTACTGTTTTATGTCATTTGTTTTGATGGTTTTCTTGTGATTCTTCTGTCGTGGTTTGATTCTTGGCTGGTACTGTGGTGGGATGGGAAGATTGTTTTTAGAGAAGATGTGGTTTGATGAAGTGGTGCATTGTTCATGGATGAGTTTACTGAACTATTAGGGTACTAAATTAGCTTTGTGCTAAGGGTCTTTGGGTGTGGATTGGATGAAGATTTGAGTGCCTCTCTTATAATTTTATCGGTTTCTGCTATTTTTGTTCTATTGTTTTTATCACAAATGGTGGTAGGCAGCTAAAATTTTGAATCTCCCTTGCTACGGTCGATTAAATGGCAAGCCTACTTTGTTCTTGCAAGGCATGCATTACCAAACCTCCAATGAAGTCAGAACATCTCCACATTACTTCGAAAACTTGGAACGCTTTTTCCAAATTCTAATTGAATTTAATCCAACCTGGGAGAAGTCATAATGTGATGGACCGTCTTGTCGGTGCTTGTGAAGTACAGAATATAAGCATATATAGAAGTCCTTGCTGTCCAAGTTTTAGAATTTCTTTAATGAACAATAATTTGCATTGACTATCTTTCATCTTTCAAGCAAAGTAATCGGTGAAAAGCCTGATTAATAAATTCCTCCAAATGAAGCACCTATTTTTTCTCTTATTTTAAAACTTGATGGTCTTCCTCCCTTGATGGCCTACTTCCACCCAACAGAGTTAAAATTTTTGCAACTTCCTCAACTTTCTGTTATCTAAGGTTGTTTGGGGGTTGCTTAGACCATGAATATGAGAATAGACACTCATTTCCAACTCCAAAGCTCAGAGCAATTTCCTCACCCACCAACCCGCCCACCTACACACATGACAAACACAAAACTGCACATGTATACATAGAGACATATGCACATAGTAATTGCTTGTACATGAAAGATATTTTATTGCTGCTTTTTCCTTGCATTCTCTGTGCTCTTAAGCAAGGAACTAATACTATCTGATCATGAAATTCTGGAACTTGGACAGCACAAGATGTTTCTTTAATTTGCTCCACCGACTTCGTTATCTGTCTCCACTAGTTTGAAAACTAATCTTTGGACATGACTATTATGTAGCTGTCTTTTGGACCAAACAAACAAATAACCTTAGGTGCCACGTATCACAAATATTAATAATTCATTGTAGTTCTTGTCATGTTACTTCTTGTCAGAATAGAAAGCACTGCATGGGCTCATGTTCTCCTTGAGTTGAAACAGTAAGATGCTTTGTATCAATCAGCTTCACATCAATTGGAAGATCTCATCTCGTGCTGACAATTTTTCTTAACTGCAAAGCTAATGATATTTCAATTGATATTATATTGGCACAAAACTTTAATAAGAAGAGGTGCCTTAAGAGATGTGCTACTTATTAGTTTCATTTTGCAGCAAAAATCTATAGTCCTGGAATTTTTTTTACCGGGGTCCTAGCATGAGTTAAGAAGACAAGCAAAATTACCTCATGTGTCCGATCTACATTAAATAAATTTGATACAAGTGAAGTTTCCCCATGTAATTCACAACTTAATTTACTTACTAATTTCTATACTAATTTCTATCCAACTCTATGGTTAAAGCGTGTACTAACATGTAGATTAGATTTTGGGACCTCCGGGGGAGCTTGCCTTTTTCTAATTTGACTTTTTTATATGATAATGTTTGTAGAAAAACGTGTATGGGCAGCCAGGAGAAATTGATATGTACTATAAGAACTTTTGACCTCCATTTCTTTTGACAAATTGTTCAGACATGAATATGAACAGCAGACGTCTGTCCAATCCATCTAGGTTCACTGAATTACCTGTGCTTCCCCACTTGCCTATTCATGGCCAATTTCCCTAAAATAGAATGACCTTTTAAACTTACTAGCTTATTGAGGTAACGAACTAAGAAAAGATTTTTCTTTTCCTTTACAAGTAAATGCCTGCATGCGGGAAAAGTGTCTTTCGGTGATCCTCTTTGATTCGTTTAATTTCCTCTAAGTTTCTCTGTGTCTTGTGTAATGTTTTATTTCTTGATACAAAGAATTTTTTTAATAATCACTACATGTTAAGTAACTTGGTAAATACTCTGTTTTTCTTCTTTCTTTTTCAATGTTCATGAAACAGTTTCCACCTTTCAGGTAAAGGTTTTAACAATCAGGTGTTTCATGATAAATATATATTTACTGAAGACTATAAGGAGATGAACCGAAGCTTTAAGGTTTTTGTATACTCTAAAAGATGTGAAAAAGATTGTTTTTTTTTTTTGTATTTGATTTCAATGAATTCTTGGTGATACAACAGAGTACAATTTATAGAGAAAGGATGCAATAAATCTCGGCTAGAATTATGGCTATGTACACAAGAGACTACAAAAAGAAGATATCAAGAGATATCAAGGATCGGCATAAAATCAGCATGTTCTCCGGAATATATTCTGTATGATTCTTGATATCGTAGAATATCCAGAATATAATCTGAATATAATCTGCATGATTCTTCATATCATAGAATATCCAGAATATAATCTGAATATAATCTGCATGATTCTTTGTAAATGATGTAAAGCAAATGCTCCTCTTTGCTTCTCTCTTAGAGGTTCTCTTATAAAAGAACATAAACCTTTTTTCCATTTTTGATATGTACTTGTGTAAAAATCTTATTTTTCATCTTTTTGGTAATGAAAATGAGGCAACAATTGCAGCAATATTTATTGTTTTCTGTCAGCTGAGTTTTATTTGTTTAATCTGGAATGTATATTATGAGGCACATTTTGGTTCTTTATGGGACTCGGTCACATATTCTTCTGTATGCACAGGATTTTCATTGGTCTGGTGATTCTCCTTTATGTGTATGATTAAAATTTTCATAAAATAATAATCAGCTCGTGCATTTTATGAATTAATCACAAATGATGTGCGACAAATATGGATTTTAATCAATGATTTTTTTTTTTTAAAATATCGGTTCCAACGGTTTGTGGCAGCCCTGCCTCCTTTTTATTCTCTTTCATATTTTCGTATCTTGATGTGGTGTCTATTTTGCATATTCTGCATTTTTAAGAACTTGTGGCAAAACCCTTTATTTGTTTACTTGAATAGGTATTATAAACTTTACCTATCAACCGAAGATTTTTGGAACGATTTCTTTTTATACACGCTGAAAGTGTTGCAGGTCCTGGAAGAAAAAAAAAAGGGGAAGATTTTGCCCCATCCGTACTAAGGGCCCTGTTCTTTTGCGGGTAAAAATTTTATCCAGAAAACTATATTTTCTTGGGTAATTATTTTCTTAGGTAAGTACTAAGGGCCCGTTCTTTTGAGGGTAAAATGATGGTTGGCTAAATGCTCTTCTCTGCGTGACTGTCATTCCAGTAGTAGTTGATGCCTTTAGAAAGTTCACTTGTCAGATGGTTTCACTTACTTCAAAAATTAAATGTAGTGGTGGAATTAAAACTCACCTATCTATGTTTAGAATTCCCAAGAAAGTAAGCAATAAGAAGACACATGGTCTTATAACAAATTAAAGCAGAAAGATCAGGGGGTCTTTTATTTAATGCAATTGCATTCCCCAATTTGTTGTCCATATCTTCTCCAATTAAACCACGGCTGCTAGGTAACTAAACTCCTTAAAATGGAAGAAAGAAGATCTAACAAGTTAGGCTTTGCGAAAATGTCAAAGAGGTAACCTACAGCTACTCAGGTAATTTTCCAAACTGCTTTGCCGGACAGCAGACATTTGAAGATACCTATGACATGGCCAAATTGATGTCCCTGCAAGGCTTTACTGAGCTCGGAAACCCTACCTGAATTTAAACTGTAGAAGCGAGGGAAATAACATGGCCATTCATCTCCTCGTAATCTCCTCTTCACCACTCCAATCCCTTTACTCTCCCAGGTGATGCCTTTCTTTTTTAAACCCAACCTCCCATTCCTCTGTTTGCCTGAAATTCCTTTCCCCACCCTCCCTGCAATCCATCCCCGTCGCTCAAGCCTTCTCCTCCATCCTCCTGAAAATCTCTCATGATAAAACTCCGTCACCCACTCCGGCTACCAGCAAGCGAAGTGCTCGGATTCACACAAAGAAGCTCAAGATCCTGGGCATCGCTGATACATCGCTCTTGGTGGAAGATCTCCTCTTCATCAATTCCCTCACAGCTGGCGATATTTCTAGAATCTCCAAGACCTGTGGTCTGCTTCTTCATGATAAGGACAAAGCTTCTCCTATCGAGCGTTCGAAGAATCTCGAAATGAAATGCTTCCTCCTTCCCCTCATGACTGGAGGCTCCAAAGCGTGAGCTTGACTTGGCTCTTGTTTTGCTCAATTCCGCAGCATTTTGGTTTGTTCTCTTATGCGAAGTTCGATGTTGTGTTTTGGGTTTTGGGTGGTAATCTCTGCTACTTTCCAATTTCAGGCCTCAATTAGTATACACTCAACTATGTTGTTTTGTAAGCGGGCCAATATATGGTCATTAGTTACTCTGTTTCCTATCTATTTAATCTCTAGCTCTTCTCAATTATCTTGATGGACATTGCCAAAACTCTCCTTCATGCTTTTGGCCTTTGTCAAGAGATCATTGAGCACGCTTCTATCTTTATGCTAATACTGTTCTGGAACGTTAGAGGATTGGGCCTACCTTCAAAAAAAGGCCTAGCCAAAGAGATCATTAATAAAGGCGATAGTGCAATAGTTTGCCTTCAAGAGACTAAGTTGAGCCACTATTCTCCCTCCATTCTTAGATTGATTTGTGGGAAAAACTATGAAGGGCACCATGCCCTAGAGGCTGTCGGATCTGCCGGTGGTCTCTTAACAATATGGAATCTGAACGAAACTGAGGGACGATCATTTCACAAAGAAAGATTTTTCCTAAGCATCGAGTTCTCTTGGAGAAATTTTGCTTCAAAGTTTATCGTCACAAACATATACGGGCCTCACGATCTCCTCTCCCATGCAAAATTCTTCTCGGAATTGCAAGACTTGAAATGATCCATCACAATGCCTTGGGCCTTGATTGGTGACTTCAATATTACTAGGTTCAATGTAGATAGATTAGGTGCAACTAAAGGTACTTGCTTCTCGCAGGCTTTCAATGATTTTATCTTTACGTATGGCCTCCTTGAAATCAACTTAACTTCTCGTAGATTCACATGGTCCAACTTCAGAGAACAGTCTAGTCTAGCAAAATTAGATAGGTTCCTCGTCTCTCTTGAATGGCACAGCCTCTTTCCCACCTCCATACTTTCTTCTTTTCTCGGATAACGTCAGACCACACCCCCCTCCTCTCAACTCAGTCAGTGATTCCTAGCCGAAGACCTCTAAGGAAACTGTTCCGTTTTGAAAGCTTCTGGCAACTCTACGAGGGATTTGACAATTTGATCAAGCAGTGGTGGTTCGAGTCTCCTTCATCAGAGGAGGCAGCTAGCAACATGGTACTTTAGCTTAGATCTCTTCGTGCAAACCTTAGGAATTGGTGTAGAATCACAGTTGGAAATATCATCACAAATAAAAAGATCATTTCTAGTCAAATTAATGAACTTGATATTCTGGAGGAGCAACAAGGCCTTGACTTGAAAGAATGAGCATCTAGGGTGAACCTCAAGGTATAGCTTGACTCCCTTCTAAAGCAAGAAGAGGTCAAGTGGAAAAAAAGGTCTCACTCTGTATGGCTGCTTGAGGGAGACAGAAACATTAAGTTCTTTCATATTTCAGTTTCAAATAGAATGAGGAAGAACCGAATATCAGAGATCCACCACAACAATAAAATGCTCAATTCTCAGTCTGACATCGAGTAGGCATTCCATTCTTACTACGAATCCCTTCTTGGTACCTTGGGAGTCAAGCTAGCTGACATCGACTGGGGTAAGCTTTACCCCGGCCCTCCCCCAGATCTGTCTGCCTTGGCCACCCCCTTCACAACAGAAGAAATTAAATTAGCTGTGTTTAGCCTTGCCAAAAATAAATCCCCAGATCTGGATGGGTTCCAAATCTCATTCTATTAGAAGTATTGGGATTGTCTCAGTAACAACATCCTCAAACTATTTTTAGCTTTCTATCATGGTGAGTATGACCTATGTAGGCTCAGCTTCACGTATATTACGCTCATCCCCAGAAAGTCCAAAAATCCATCTGTAAGAACTACCGATCGATTAGCATTAAGCACGGGATGATCAAGATCATCTCTAAAGTGCTGTCGAACAGGCTTCAAGTCAAGTTGGACGAACAAATGTCCGACTGCCAGTCCGCTTTCATTAAAGGGCAACTGATCTTCAAAAGTTATATTTCAGTGGTCGAACAAATCTCTTCTCTTAAACGCTCCAAAATTCCAACAATTTTCTGTAAAATCGACTTAGAGAAGGCATTTGACAATATCTCCTGAGATTTCCTTATCGATCTTTTGATTCATCGAGGATTCGATGCCAAGTGGATAGGCTGGATTCAAACACTTCTTGGAACTTTAAATTCAGCAAATGGTTTTGCAACCGGCGAGGGCTCAAACAAGGGAATCCTTTCTCTCCCATGCTGTTCATATTGGTCACCGACGTTCTTGCGAGCATTCTTAGGACTGCCAGAATTGAAAAGTTAGTTAATGACTTGGTTCCCAACGGTTCAAAGGTATTCTCTCCATGCTTACAGTTTGCCGATGACACCCTTGTCTTTTCCAAAGCAGACAAATCTGACATCAACTGTCTCAAGCTGATTCTTTACAGCTTTGAAATGGCTTCAGGTCTAAATATCAATTTTCACAAAACTCAGCTCATTGGCATTAATTCTAGCAAGGAATCTACTAGTAGTTTGGCCTCAATGCTTGGCTGTAAGATTTCTCTCCTCCCGGCTCGATATCTGGGTATTCCTTTGCACCATTCCAACCTCAAGAGAGAAGATTGGTCTTTATCGATAAAATATCCAAAAAGTTGAGTGGGTGGAAGCAGAAAATCCTGTCGTTGGCAGGTCATCATACTCTAGTAAATTTAGTTCTAAATGCAATCCCTGTTTATTAGATGTCAGTATTGAAACTCCCCACAGTGATCATCCAAAACATTAATCAGCAATGTAGAAGGTTCATTTGGGGCACTCAGCAATCGGACAGCAGTGTCAAGCACCTTCTCAACTGGCGACAAGTCTGTCGACCAAGAAGGTTTGGTGGTCTCGGTGTTAAAAATCTCTCAACTCTCAATTAGGTTCTACTTCTGAAATGGTGGTGGAGATTCATTAGATATTTTCTTAAGCCCTGGAGTTAGTTAATTAAGCGATCTTACTATTTATGACGACCCCTTCTCCGATCATCCTGTCACATGTTAAACCTTGCATCACCATTCTAGAGGAACGTGCTTAAACTGTTGGATATATTCAGACAATGGTTCTGTCCGGTTGTGGTTAACAGTCACGCTACTCTCTTTTGGTATGATCACTGGATTGGAGATTGTGAGCTCAGATCATTGCTTCCCAATCTCTTCTTCTTTGTCATGAAGCAAACCTCTTCAGTAAATGATTTCCTTCAGCAGACTAATTTCCACTCCTCCTTCAAGCATCCGATGAGCTCTCAAGCTTATATCGAGTTCCGGCATCTCTCTACCATCGTGAAGGATGTATCCCTTAATTCTGAGATGGATTTCTAGTATTAGAAGTGAGGTTCTAACGATATCTTCTCAGTACGCTCTTGCTACAATTTTCTCATGTATGGCGGTGTGGTTTCAAGATTGGGTAAAAGCTTTTAGAGGCTTCCAATTCCAGAGAAGGCAATACTCTTTTTCTAGCTAAGTTACCATGACAAAGTTCTGACTAGAAAAAATCTGCTGAAAAGAGGAGTTAATATTGCAGCTAACTGCCCCCTCTATGATGAAAATGAGGAATCTCTAAATCACGTTATGCTGCAATTTCCTTTCTCTAAAGCTTACTGGCAGATTATCTTTTCATCAGTTGATATCCCTGACCTACCATCATCTTTCACTGATGTCTGGACTCTTGGGGGCTCTTCCCCCAGATAAAAACTATGTCCCTAGCACTGGAGTGCCTGTTCCTAACCTCGACTTGGTGTCTCTGGAAGGAATGGAATTCTAAAGTTTTTCGTTTCTTCGCCACCATACCCCAAGCCGCGGCGAAGACAGCTATGTATACATTTACAGATTGGCTTTTGGTTGCATCTCATCCTAACATCAAAATAGTGCTCTCTCAGCTAACTAACATCCTTCACCAAAGGGCGGGAGGATGACAACCTACCACGAGGGACCGTGGATGGGGAGCTGCGGGAGATTGCATTCGGGAGATTCAGAAGAATCCTAAGTTGCGACAGACTCTGCATATGTTGCAGGCGTTCACTATTCAAGTTCCCATTCTACATATGTGATTCATGGAGGCACTCTTCACCACTTTCCTAGGTCATGCTCTAAAGGAATTCCAGCCAGAAGTGGATTGTCGAGTCAGCATGCCTGCCTTTGATTTCCTACTGATTCACGGTCGGATTTTTCGAAGAAGTTCGCAAACACAATCCTAACAGACTCTGTCAAGGACAAGGTTGTCTCTGTAGTTATCGCTCTGTCTGAACTTTCCTATAATATGGCCTATACCCCTATCAGTTTTTAGGTTCAGGTATCCGTTTTGCACAGTTTCCATTTTCAGATTTAGATCTCCATTTTCAGATTTAGGTGTTCGTCTGGTAGTTTTTGTTTTCTCCCTTGTCTTGGGTGTCTGCGCCCTGGGCTATATTTCCTCTTGTAATACTTAAGTTATTATTATTAATATAGTTCTCTCTGGTGAAAGTATCTTACTTCCCCCATTTTCCTCAAAAAAAAAAAAAAAAAAAAAAAAAGCTCTAGGTGATTACAGGTGGTGGTGGTCATCCAAAGCAAGTTGGATGATTTGGAGAATTGGATTGGAGTGTACCAATCACATCATAATGATGAACATGTGCAGCCAACTAAGCTAGGAAGGGGTGCGAGGTAAAGAGTAGAGACAAAGAGGGATTTTGCATGAAAAAATAAAAATATTCTTTTTCTTACAAAAAAAAACATATGGCTTATTTTATTAAAAAAAAGTCCATTTTAGAAGTTACTAGATCAATATATTCTTTTCTCTATTTGTCATGCATTGACTCTCTAAATTTATTTAGAAATAAATATTTTTGCTAGAAAAAAATATGTATATTTTTTTACATGATTTTCAAAAATAATCAAAATACTTAATTTTTATAATTCTACTTTTTTTTTTGAATTTTTAAAAGTGGTTGATCTGGCAATTTTATTTAAATAACGTTATTTAAAAAAAATTATCAAAATAAGATTCTTTCAAAAATATTTATCAAAATATTGTTCAAGTCAAAGTCGTCCTATGATAGAGTGATTTTCTTTGCTGGCTCAACTCAATCCATACCATATGGAAGATTGATTCAGCAAGATAGAGTGGCCTAACGGCTTAGTAAGTCACTTTATAATAGAGCAACTATATGAGTTGTCCTACTATAGGGTGACTCACTAAGATGCTATTTTACCTGACATTCTTCCTCCTCTCGCTTCTTCATGCGCTCTCACCATGACAGAGCTAGGGTTCCAGCCACCTCCATCTCGCTTCTTCCTCTTCTCACCTCATTCATCCTCTCACCTCCTTTCGCTTCTTCCTCCATGTCCCTCAGCTCCTCTCGATCGAGGGAAGATCGGAGAGGACAATCGAAAAATCAACAGACACAGAGGAAATCTGATAAGTTGAAGCCTTTATTATTTTTTTTTGCTTCTTATTTTTTTTTATTTTATCTGTTTTTTGAGAGATATGTGGGGAAGGAGAGCACCTTAAACTCCTCAATACAAATCGTTTAAGTGGAAAGCGAGAGGAGGAAGAGGTGAGTGTGCGACGTGCATTTGGGTGAAATAGCTGCTATGACTTCTGATTGATAAGGATACAAAATGAGTAATCCATAGATATGGTCCTAAGAAATGGTTTGAGTCTGTGCCCAGCAAGAACCCAAGAAACCCTATCAACACTTGATGTGGAGGCCCTAACTTCAAACCGTTTAACTTTCAAAAAAAAGTTATGAAATTTTTATATATATCATTTGTGTTGTTTATCATCTTTGATATTTCTTGATAGTAAGATTATCCTTTTAGTTTATATCTTAGACATGGTAGGTTCAGACTCCGACGTTCACCAGAGATTGATAGATCTTATCGTGCTGTATCTTCAGATCCGATACTGCAGTAATCGTATATATTCTAGGGAGGACATGAGGCCCCTATGCTGTAGGCATAAAGACTCGACAATTATGCACGCCTGGCGGCCATATGAGAGGATCTTAGAGTATCTTCTGCAGCGAAAATTTAGTGCAGGGGCAAAATGGTAATTTTAAAATTTTTTCAAAATTACTATTTTACAGCGGAATTATTAATTAATCTTATTAATTAATACTAATTAACCCTACATTAGGATCTAAATATAATACAACAGCATGCATTTAAATTTGAAATTCAAATTTGAAACAGTAAACTTTTTACTGTACTGTGTTCAGAACACATCACCTTTTACGGGTAGTCGATCACCGCAATCTGATCACCGTCGGAGGGTTCTGATCATCACGTCGCAGCCACACTAGTGTCTGACCTCTGTGGATCGTCCACACGAAACTCCCGTCTGATCGGCTCCTCACGAATGCTAGTTCGTGATTTCATCCTTTTGATGGCTGATGTTGATCGAACTCCTTCGATCGATGTGTGCCGACTCCTCGGATGCTCTGGATCATCTGCACGATTGGTTGAGAGGCTGATGGATCTCTTCCTAAAATTTGGTGGACTCACGACACTCGTGGCACACCAATCTCACTTCCCGAACCCTAGGTAGAAACCTTAGGGCACACACCAAAAACCCTGCGCCCAATTTTCTTTCTTTTTTTTCTTTTTCTCTCGGAAGGTTTTGGACCTTCACCTCACGCACAAGGCTTCCTCACGTCCCACTTTCTTTCTCAAAATTTTTCTACGCACGCCCCAGCTCTCTATCTCTTTTAAAACAGTTCAAAACGTGTCTTATCCACGTGAGAGGATAAAGACAAGTGGTTACACATTTGAATTCAAATCAAATTTGAATTCAAACTAAAACCAACTCATCCCTATCCACTTATGGCATGAGAAGAGAAGGGCATGGACTCTTTGTGCGTGAAAGGTTTCACGAGAAACTTTTTCTCGTGTGAATTATGTGGCACACAAGATGGATAAGCTGAAAGGCAAAAGAGATAAGTTATCCATTCAAATTCAAACAAGCTTTGAATTTGAATGGTTAACTAATCAGCTTTATCCATCTATATTGGCGCACAAGAGTGGGCGTGAGAAAGGCTTTGCGTGAGAAAAAATTCACGAGAAGTTTCTTCTTGTGAATTCAAATGGGCGCAGAGATTTAAGATGGTGCAGGGATTCAAATTCAAATGGTGGTTTGATCTTAATTGAACCAACCTAATCAAAATAGGTTAAGCACAATTAGACTAAATTAAACCCAACTTAATTAGGCTTAATTAGACTCAATAAAATCCTAATCAAATCAAAAATTGACTAAGCCCAACCCCTGATCAAATCAGGGACCAAACCATCTCGACGATTAGGTCAACTCTTAACCTAATCGGGTCAAATCCAACTGAATTTAATTCAATTGGACTTGATCCAAAAATAATTACTCAATCAAATTGAGTTAATTAGCGATCAAATCACTAATAAAATCTCTCATAATTATTGAGTCCAAATCCAATGGGCAATCGGGTATCAAAGTCCATCAATATGAAACCTTGATCGAAGAGTTCAAATTTCAAATTTAAAATTTGAAATTCAAAATTTTGACCCCGGTATCCAAAATGTGTGGAACTCATGATCAGAGAATCTTAATTCTCAATCATAGAGTCCCAAACATATAAGACTCATAATCAGCTATCAGATCAGAAAGGAACCTCTAATGTGTGTGACCCCGCAGGTTCGAACCTAAACCGGTAGCACAGGAATCAATTCCTGTACTAATCGAAGTGACCATCTAGCAATGGTACTCGACGTTCCGATAAGTCGAATAGTTACAATCGCAACACTCAGAACCTACGTGAATATGGTTACTGTATAATTCATCCCTTTTGACCCTTGTGTTTAGGATGACTCAGGGTTAAACTGTCAACCCTGATTAGATCATCCGAGTCGTGTTCAACTCAAACAGTCCTGTGACTTCTCACTAGGACTACCCTGGCCAAGGTTTTGCTAAATTGAAACATGACTGTACATAGCTCCTAAATTGGAGTGGTCAATCCTATCTTGACACACGCACCGACAAGTCAAGTACTTGACTACACCCAGCAGCCTTCCGTCACTGAATTAGAAATTCAGGTAGTCCAGTGCTTAAGTGCAGTAAGTTGCCTGCAAGTCACCGTGGCCGTCTCAGGTCGGAGGGACAGTTATACTCATATCCCATCGGAGCAAATCTTGACAGCAGAAATAGCTCCAGAGTCGGTCACGTTCAGTGCAGATGTACCATTACATCTCACATGTATGCCATACCAGTGTCTCCACACTCCTTGGTTATGAGGACAACCAACCCATATGGCACACAACGACCTATGCTCGATAAACGTTGTCGTCTTTGGTAACAACGTATCATTTGGTCGCGAACAGGTTTAAGGACTAAGCGACAAATCCTCCTTTGTCGAGTCTAAATAGTCCTAAGAATTTCACCACAACACAGGAGTTCATTAGAAGATGAAACATTTGTGATGAAAAAATACCAAAATAACTTTTATTTATTTATAATTCATGTACTAATACAAAAGGAGCACAACCGTCAACAAGCTGACGATTGGCTTTGGGATACTATTCCCAACAATCTTCCACTTGGCCTAAAGTCAATCGGTGCAGTATCTAATACCCATCTTCGACTTGTAGTCGTTGAACTCCTTCACCGCAATGGCTTTAGTGAATGGATCGGCCAGGTTCTCCTTCCCGTCGATCTTCTGAAGGTCGACGTCACCTTGATCCATGATCTCCCGGATGAGATGGTAGCAGCACAGAATATGCTTCGTCCGCTGGTGTGCCTTCGGTTCCTTCACCTGAGCAATGGCTCCAGAGCTGTCACAGTAGAGCAAAACTGGACCAACAAGGGAGGGTGCTACTCCGAGCTCGGTGATGAATTTTTTCAGCCACACCGCTTCTTTGGCAGCATCTGATGCAGCAATATACTCTGCCTCGCATACTGAATCAGCCACAGTGTGCTGCTTGGAACTCTTCCAGCAGACAGCCCCACCATTAAGGATAAAAATAAATCCTGATACACTCTTGCTGTCATCGCGATCAGACTGAAAACTAGAGTCTGTAAACCCTATAAGTCTCAAGTCCAATTCACCATATACAAGCCACTGGTCCTTAGTATTTCTTAAATACTTCAGGATGGTTTTAACAACCTTCCAGTGATTCTTCCATGGATCAGATTGGTATCTACTCACACCCCTAGTAAGTATGCCACATCTGGTCGTGTACATGTCATGGCGTACATGATAGATCCCACTACCGAAGCATATGGAATCCTACCCATACGCTCTCTCTCTTGAGGTGTTGTCGGACAATCCCTTTTCGAGAGAGAAATTTCATGGCCTATTGGTAGATAGCCTTTCTTGAAATTCTCCATGCTGAATCTTTTCAGCATAGTATCAATGTACGTAGACTGGGATAAGCCAAGCAACCTTTTGGATCTATCCCTATAGATTCTCATCCCTAGGATGTAGGAAGCTTCTCCCAGATCCTTCATGGAGAACTGTGACGATAGCCAAATCTTTATTCCCTGTAATGCAGGGACATCATTCCCGATTAAGAGAATGTCATCCACATACAATACAAGAAATACTACTACTGGATCATTAGCCCACTTATAAATGCAGGGCTCTTCTCCGTTCTTAATGAAGCCATACGTTTTGATTGTCCTATCAAAACGTATGTTCCAACTCCGAGATGCCTGCTTAAGTCAATAAATGGAACTTTGTAGCTTGCAAACCTTAGACTCATCTGTGGATGTGAACCCTTCAGGTTGTATCATATACACCTCTTCGTCCAGCTCTCCATTTAGGAAGGCTGTCTTCACATCCATCTATTAGATTTCATAGTCTAGATGGGCAGCTATCACAAGCATAATCTGAATGGATTTGAGCATTGCCACAGGAGAAAATATCTCGCCATAGTCTATACCATAACGTTGACGATATTTCTTGGCAACCAGACGGGCTTTATAGGTCTCCACCTTACCGTCTGCGCCCCTCTTCCTCTTGAAGATCCACTTACACCCTATGGGTTTCACTCCTTCGGGTGAGTCAACCAATGTCCACACATCGTTGACCTTCATGGACTCCATTTTGAATTTCATGGCCTCTAGCCATTTCTCAGAGTCAGGTCTCTGCATTACATCCATGTAGGTGATCGGATCCTCATCATTTTCATCAAGTTCGATAGGATCGCCATCTTGGATCAAGAAATCATAGTATCTGTCCGGTTGATGTGGTACTCTACCAGACCGTCTTTAGGGTGCATAATCAATGGGCTCCGGATCTGATCTAATCAAATATGGTTCAGGTTGAGTAACATGTGTCAGTTTTTTCACCTGTCGAACTTCGTCAAGTTCGACCTTAGAGGCAACAATTCCTTCACTAAGGAACTCCTTTTTTAAAAAGATTGCCTTAAGGCTGACAAACACCTTTTGCTCATCAGCAAGGTAAAAATAATACCCTTTGGTCTCTTTTGGGTACCCTATAAAATTATACTTGTCAGACCTAGGTCCAAGCTTGTCTGTAATTAAACATTTAACATAAGTCGGACACCCCCAAACCCTAAGGTGCAAGAGTATTGGCTTACGTCCTATCCATATCTCATATGATGTTTTGGCTACAGACTTACTCGGAACTCTATTTAGAAGGTAACAAGCCGATTTGAGCACATATCCTCAGAGAAAAATCGATAGACCAGCAAACCCCATCATGGATCGAACCATGTCCAATAAGGTCCGATTCCTCCTTTCAGACACATCATTATGCTGTGGTGTTTCAGGAGGAGTCCACTGAGAGAGAATCCCATTCTCCCCTAGATACGTCAGAAACTCATTGGAAAGGTATTCACCTCCTCGATCAGATCGAAGAATTTTAATATACTTCCTAGTTTATTTTTCTACCTCATTTTAGAATAGTTTGAACATTTTAAACGACTCCGACTTATGCTTCATTAAGTAGACATACCCATACCTCGATAGATCGTCTGTGAAGGTTATGAAGTAGAAATATCCACCTCTTGCACTTGAGCTCATAGGTCCACATACATCAGAATGTACCAGACCCAAGAGTTCACTGGCTCGCTCACCTTTTCCAGTAAAAGATGATTTGGTCATCTTTCCAAGAAGACAAGACTCACAGGTTGGAAGTGATTTACAATCACCAAGTTCAAGAATTCCTTCTTGAGCCAACCTGTTTATCTTGTTCTTATTGATATGACCTAGCCTACAGTGCCAAAGGTAGACTTCTGACACATTATCTATTCTAGGACGTTTACCGAAATTTTGAACCACATTAACAGGCTGTGATAGTAAGTAAATTCTATTATTTAATTATCTAATAAATATTGTAACACCATTCAAAATGATATTGTAAATATTTTCTTTTATTAAAAAATTATAACCGTACATGACCAAAAGGCCTACAGAAATAATATTTAAAAAAAAGCTTGGACAATAGTGACATTCACTCAGAATTATATTACGAGAATTGATTACAAGACTCATGATTCCTAAAGCTAGAACTCGAACTTTGCTTCCATCTCCAACGTTCAGGAACCTCTCACCTTCATCAAATCTCCTACTGACCTGCAGACCCTGCATCGAATTACAAATATGATAAGGGCTTTCGGTATCCAATACCCAGGCAGTAGTATCACAAATGAAAAAGTTGCAAGGAGTTATCATATAATTACCTTGCTTCTTCTTCGGCCTGTTCGGGTCCAGGGAGGCAATGTATTGAGGACAGTTCCTCTTCCAATGCCCCTGCTTCTTGCAAAAGAAGCACTCCGCCTGGCTCTGGTCGGGCTTGCGCTTCTTGGTCTGACCCTGTGCAATCATCCTAGCATGAGGCTGCACCTTCTTGTTCTTCTTCTTCTTGTTCTTCTTCCCCTTCCCAAAGGGTCGACGACGAGAAGAAGACCCTCCTACTACATTCACCGATTCCTTATGGAGCTGGTGATCCTTCTCAAAGTTCTGCAGCAACCCCAACAACCCGTGGTAGTTTACTGCAGGCTTTGTCATTCGAAAATGAGTAAGGAATAGGAGGAAGGACTTGGGCAAGGAATTAAGGATCGCATCCTTACCGAGCTACTCGTGCAGAGAAAAACCCAATTTGCTCAGGTGCTCAATCATCTCGATCATGTACAGTACATGATCAGTGACTGAGGCCCCATCCCTCATCCGAGCATTGAAAATGGCACAACTAGTTTTATGCCTTTCAACATCGTCAGGCGTGCCAAAGGAGTCGTTCAACATTTGAAGCATCTCCTGTGGCTGGGCATTCTCAAATCTGCGGCTGAACTCGTCATTCATTGCTGCCAGCATAATACATCGGACGGTAGTGCGGTCATTGAGCCACTTCTGGTAAGTGTCTCGGATCGTCTTACTAGCATTCGGAGCTGGCTCCTCAGGTGCTGGATCCGTTACTACATAAAGGATCCACTCATGCTCAAGGACGATTTTCAATTTTCGATATCAGCTATCGAAATTAGGTCCCATGAGCTTGTCATTATCTAATAATGACCGGAGCGACAGGGTAGTGGCCATAGCTGTATAAAGGAAAACCAGACCTCTATTAGTACATAAATTAATACTAAAGACTTGAACTTTAGTCTAAAGTTTTTTCTAATATTTTTACGAACTGGTAGCCTCAACCTCCAATTCGAGGAATTACTTTAATTCCTTAATGGGTACTAGAATCCACACAGACTACACACGAGCCCAACTTTGGTTGGTCAACCCATGTGCATCTATGGGTAGGTTCTTAACCAGTTGTTTCTCTAAACAACTTCTAGTAATTGATTTTGCCCCAGAACCTAATCAGTAGGCTTTGGCCTCCACTGAAAAGATCTGGTTAGATCCTACCATTAACATGACTTAATTTGATGAATCAGACCAATAAATGATCAGGCCCGACTTTGACCGACCAACCTAACCACCATCAGAAAGACTCAACCAAATTATCATATTATGAATGATAATTTCATTAGCCAATGAGCACCAGGCCTTTGGGCCTCCAATGATCATTGAACTAATGGACCCATTATCACTCACTTAATGGGAAGCATTGACTTAGTTATCATTATAACTTAATCATTTTAGAGACCTAATAATTTTTGAGGATTTTATTAAAGGATAGTAGAGAAGAAATCATCCAGCCAATTTCAATCCTCCCACTGACTTCACCAAGTCAGATTAAAAAAAAAAGAATTTAATTAAAGCTGGCATTAGGAGCACCTAAATTAGTCACACTGATTTACCTAATGACATGGGTGAGCTCTAATCACCAAGTGATCTAATCAAAATCTAACTTACCAGATTGGCCAGGTAAGTGAGATCAGTGGTGGGGATTTGCCATTAACTCGTCAATGATCGAATCAATGCGAGTAGCTCCTGCTTAAGAACCACTGGTCAAAATTGCCGAACTTACCTTAGACACCAACCGGTTCATTAGTTTTAATTTTGATCAACTTAGTAAATAGGGCTCCACCGCGTAGCCATGAATTAAGTCCATCTTGGTCTAATTAAAGACATGGACCCATTCAACTACAACTATTGAAGTTGAGTCTAGAGTATCTTTGACCTAATCTAATTCAATTTTTGATTAGATTTGACCAATTACTCCATTTAGTCTATTTTTTTAAGCTAACCTTAGGTCTAACCCAATTGTGGACCTAATTCATCTAACCCATTGACCCACAAGTTTATACAATTGTCTTAGGTCTTAATTCACAATTCTAGATCTACTAGACAACACTTAATTCTTTTAATTAAGTACTTGGGCTGATGGGTCAGGGTTTGGCATTTCAAAAATAATTTTCAAATTTTGAAAGATTTTATTTTTTGTTCACCAAATGTGTTGACTCATTTCACAAATGGGTCAGCACATTTCATAAACAGCAATCCTATTGCTCATTTCATAACAGAAAATAACTCAAAATAAATCATAAATTTTTTTTTAGATCTAATCTAACACATTCATGATAAATTTTATAATTAAGTCCTTTCGCTGCTTCATCGGCATGGGATATAATTGCATCGGCTCTCCTACCGTCATAGGAGACCCCATCGAATGGGAAGAGAGGGCCTTTAAACCCTACTTTTCTTCTATGACCGGACGGCCATGGCAACCAACCCAATTAGATTACTTGCTACTTGGATCAAGTATATCTAAATATACCAATTTCAAAATTAAAATTTTGAATTTCAAATTTCAAATTTCAAATTTTAAATTTTAAATTTTAAATTTTAAATTTCAAATTTGAGATTTCAACCAAATTTCAAATTTCAAATTTTCAATCTTTAAATTTTAAATTTTGAATTTTGAAGGATTCAAATTCAAATGGTGGTTTGATCTTAATTGAACCAACCTAATCAAAATAGGTTAAGCACAATTAGACTAAATTAAATCCAACTTAATTAGGCTTAATTAGGCTCAATAAAATCTTAATCAAATTAAAAATTGACTAAGTCCAACCCCTGATTAAATCAGGGACCAAACCATCTCGACGATTAGGTCAACTCTTAACCTAATCGGGTCAAACCCAACTGAATCCAATTCAATTGGACTTGATCCAAAAATAATTACTCAATCAAATTGAGTTAATTAGCGATCAAATCACTAATAAAACCTCTCATAATTATTGAGTCCAAATCTGATGGGCAATCGGGTATCAAAGTTCATCAATATGAAACCTTGATCGAAGAGTTCAAATTTCAAATTCAAAATTTGAAATTCAAAATTTTGACCCCGGTACCCAAAATGTGTGGAACTCATGATCAGAGAATCCTAATTCTCAATTATAGAGTCTCAAACACATAAGACTCATAATCAGCCATCAGATCAGAAAGAAACCTCTAATGTGTGTGACCCCACAGGTTCGAACCTAAACCGGTAGCACAGGAACCAATTCCTGTACTATTCGAAGTGACCATCTAGCAATGGTACCCGACGTCCGGATAAATCGAATGGTTGCAATCGCAACACTCAGAACCTATGTGAATATGGTTACTGTATAATTCATCCCTTTTGACCCCTATGTTTAGGATGACTCAGGGTTAAACTGTCAACCTTGATTAGATCATCCGAGTCATGTTCAACTCAAACAGTCCTGTGACTCCTCACTAGGACTACCCTGGCCAAGATTTTGCTAAATTGAAACACGACTGTACACAGCTCCTAAACTGGAGTGGTCAATCCCATCTTGACACATGCACCGACAAGTCAAGTACTTGACTACACCCAGCAGCCTTCCGTCACTGAATTAGAAATTCAGGTAGTCCAGTGCCTAAGTGCAGTGAGTTACCTGCAAGTCACCGTGGCGGTCTCAGGTCGGAGGGACAGTTATACCCATATCCCATCGGAGCAAATCTTGACAGTAGAAATAGCTCCAGAGTCGGTCACGTTCAGTGCAGATGTACCATTACATCTCACCTGTATGTCATACCAATGTCTCTACACTCCTTGGTTATGAGGACAACCAATCCATATGGCACACAACGACCTATGCTCGATAAACGTTGTCGTCCTTGGTAACAACGTATCATTTGGTCGCGAACAGGTTTAAGGACTAAGCGACAAATCCTCCTTTGTCGAGTCTAAATAGTCCTAAGGATTTCACCACAACACAGGAGTTCATTAGAAGATGAAAAATTTGTGATTAAAAAATATCAAAATAACTTTTATTTATTTATAATTCATGTACTAATATAAAAGGAGCACAACCGTCAACAGACTGACGATTGGCTTTGGGACACTATTCCCAACATCTTCATATCACTGGTTTTTATGAAATATTTAGAATATGCGATATACAGTTGGATTGGGCTCTTATCATAGTCATGGTAGAATGATGGCATCAGGAGACTCATACTTTTCACCTGCATGTCAGAGAGATGACAATCACTTTACAGGACATTGCTGTTCTTCTCAAATTATGAGTTTGCAGGCCTGCCGTCACCAGTACTGCACAGATCATCTGATCGGATCTATGTGAGGAGTTATTTGGGATTAGACCGTCAGAGTCGATGTTGTTTAGATTTTTGTTGAGATTTCACTGGCTTCGTGACACATTCCACTACTTATCGGATGATGCAGATGATGAGACAGTGTGGAGGCATGCTCGAGCATTTATTCTTTGCCTTATCGATGGCTATCTATTCATCGATAAGTCTGGTTCACATATGTAGTTGTTGTATTTACCCTTACTACATGATTTCGATGCATGTGGACAGTTGAGTTGGGATAGAGCTATCTTAGTATTCTTGTATTGTGAGTTCTGTAGAGCCACCAGATCAGATGCACGTAAGATAGCTGGACTATTAGTGTTGCTGTAGCTTTGGGTATGGGAACATTTTACACGTTGGATGGCCCAATAGGATACTCCCTAGGGTAGGAGCCCACCAGTTGGTGGCAGGAGGTGATATAGTAGGACATGGCCTGTTAGATGAGGATAATGCTAGTTTTGAGAGCCCATTTGGTAGCATACAGCACAACTAGGTTGATCCACTGGGATGCAGGTATGTAACAGTAGCATTGATTTTATATGATAAATGACTAGATATTTTCACATAATAATATATTGACTTTATTTTGGACAGATAGAGGACTCGACTGACTGGTGCTAGCAATCCGGTGCCATATATAGTCATATAATATAGGGATCAGCTTGACCAGCAGCGTAACAATCAGATGGTGTTGTTGCCTTACACATCAGAGATATTAGCCACATTGTCTGAGATATACTGATCAGATCAGCATATATGGAGGATACGTGCATCTCTTATTTGCTTCGACATCGTGGAGATCTACTATTCGGAGCGTGTAATATGACAGTTTGGCATATATCAGGGCATCCCCCCACCATGCAATACTTGTGATATTCTCCACAGTTTGGATCAACGAGGGCAGCATCACCATGATTTGATTCGAGAGCATCGGGAGCATATTGACGCATGGGAGCGATGGAAGGATTTGATTGTGGCTGATCGACCCATGCTTTCAATGATGGATTATTATGATCCATATCTAGAGTGGTACAAGAGCATTACTAGACGATTCATCTCACCATTGATGAGTAAGTGGTTCGAGATGAAGTTCTATCCTTCGGACAGCGTGATGGACATTATGGTAAATACATTTTACTTTGGTCTCATTTTATTATATTGTTATTGTCATACTTATGAATAATATTTTTTTTTTGATACTAACAGTTTCAGAGGATCACGTCGCTATACCATCGGATAAGGAATGACTTCCATTCGATCACTATTGGGTGCAAGGATCGAGCGCTTCTGATATTATAAATGGCCTTATCGATATTATGCGAGTCGTCTCCGAGGATAGACAACTTCAGACTGCACCATCGACGGATAATCCGAGTACCTTATCATATGTCTAGCATACCTCATATCCTAGCTTCTGGAACTTCGACCTTTCCAATATATGATACGTTTATGTCTCAGAGGATGAGTGAGCCAGGAGACATGTCGTACGGACCTGAAGATCGGCATGTTGATGATACACATGGGAGGGCTAGAGGCTGGGGTAGACTGAGGGTTTCTCGAGGTAGACGTCGGGTACATGTTGATAGGCTGATCATGCCAGCACCTTCTTCTCTATCGATCGATGTCATGCCTAAGCCATCATGATAGCAGCCAGAAGTGACTTGTGTCTATGAGAGGCAAACACAGTGGAGACCCCAATATTTTAGTGTATACACCTCTCGATAGGTGTAATACTTGTACATATTTCTTTTTACTAACAGAGTTTATAAAGATCAACTATTGGTTTACATAATTTGAAATTAATGTTATAAGTTTTATTTAATCTAAATGCATATGATAAAATTATTATTGGTTGCAGAAAAAAATAATTGTTGAGCTTGATACAGATTATATGGTTAGAGTTTAGGATTGTCCATCATTTCTAAGATATCTTGTCATATTAATTATAAATAAAGTTGGAGAAATTTGAATTTGAATCACAAAAAAATTAAAATTTTTTGAATAGATAAAGATGCTTGGAGAAAGCCGAAATTAGCATTTCATCGAGTTAGAGATACAAATAATATCTTTTGAAAGTTTCAGAAATTAAAATTGAGAGAAAATTAGTTTTAGATATGAAAGGGCAACCACTAGGTTGTCCCTTTTTGGATGGTGCATTAGCACGGACGTTTTAAGATCGGCATGCAAAAAGAGACGACCCTTCCGTTGAGGGCCAACTCATGGGTCAATCTTTGCTGTACTTATGAAAATAAGTTTTCTGTTTTGGTTTGTAGTACAGCAGGGGTCAATCCATAGGTCCACCCATACCAAGTTGCCACCGTGCTAGTGGGAAGAGTAGGACGTTTTAAAGTCGTCCTATAAAAAGATAATTTATAGAGTTGCCCTACTATAAGGCAATCCATATAGACGTCCTATGATAGGACGACTTAGTGTGTGCTCTATCTGTTCCCCATTTAGCGATAAGAATGGTGAGTCAGTATGAAAAGCCGTTCTACCATAAAGTGATTTTATTTTAAACAATATTTTATTAAATAATTTTAAAAAATATTATTTTAATAATTTTTTAAAATTAATATTATTTTGATAAAAAATTTGATTGATCTTTTTCTCTTATTTGGGTTTAATAGATATATAATTCTACAGTATATACAGTTCACTAGCAAAATCCAAGAATTGCATAATTGGCATGCAAAGTGATATATGGAAATTCGTTCATTCATTGGACGGGTGCAATTCATGGTAAAATTTACTTTATAAAGCAATTTTTTTTTAGATGCGAGGAAGTAGCGTTTTATTTATTTTATATTTATTATTTTTAAGTTGTTCATCTTGTTGAGGGGAAAAAAAAAAAAAAACACGAAAGCGACTGAGTAGAGTAGTGAATGATGAAAGAAATGTCACCAGTTCACCGCTACATCCCTCAAAAACATTAATAAGCATATGTACTTTCTTGTTTTGTCGCCATTAAATTACTCACCAGCAGAGCAACTGAATCATATAATTCATTAATACCATAAAACCCCAAACGAATTAGTGGTCCCCAAACGCAGCATAAAACCCCTGCCAACCCCCAGATCCCTCAAAACTCCCTCTGCAGTGTCCTCCTGCTCTAGCTCTTCTTCCTCCCCCTCGGTGCCAATGAGGCGCTTCTTTGTGCCAACGGGCGTAACCCTTCTCACCTCCATCCTTCTCCTGGTCTACATCTCCTCCACCTCCAATTACCTCCTCCATCTCCACAACACCCGTCTTCGCCTCACATCCTCACTCGGCTCCGCCCTTTTTCCTCCCTCGATCCACCAGGATCCCCCGTCTCTCGCCACTGGCGTTTCTGATGTGCCCCGGTCGCCGGGTTCGGAAAAGGCGTCGCCTTTTTGGGATGCGAGCGGTCTGGAAGGCAGGATCGATCAGTCTTCGAGGTCTAGGCGACAATTTGGTTCCAAAGGTGCGGTTTTTTTTTTTTTTTTTTTTAATCTTTTATTTTGAGGTTTTGTTACTGTTTTTTGTCATTTGTTTTGATGGTTTTCTTGTGATTCTTCTGTCGTGGTTTGATTCTTGGCGGGTACTGTGGTGGGATTGGAAGATTGTTTTTAGAGAAGATGTGGTTTGATGAAGTGGTGCATTGTTCATGGATGAGTTTACTGAACTATTAGGGCACTCAATTAGCTTTGTATTAAGGGTCTTTGGGTGGATTGGATGAAGATTTGAGTTCCTCTCCTATAATTTTACCGGTTTCTGCTGGTTTTGTTCTATTTTTTTTATCACAAATGGTGGTAGGCAACTAAGATTTTGAATTTCCCTTGCTGTGGTCAATTAAATGGAATATTGACATTATGGGCAAGCCTAGTTTGTTCTTGCAAGGCATTAGCAAACCTCCAATGAAGTCGGAACATCTCCACATCACTTCGAAAACTTTGAACACTTTTTCCAAATTCTAATTGAATTTAATTCAACCTGGGAGAAGTCATAATGTGATCGACCGTCTTGTCGGTGGTTATGAAGGACAGAATATAAGCATATATAGAAGTCCTTGCTGTTCAAGTTTTAGAATTTCTTTAATGAAAAATAATTTGCATTAACTATCTTTCAAACAAAGTAATCGGTGAAAAGCCTGATTAAATTGGAGAACTGAGGAAATTAATAAATTCTTCCAAATGAAGCACATATTTTTTCTCTTATTTTAAAACTTGATGGTCTTCCTCCCTTGATGGCCTACGGAACCGACAGAGTTAAAGTTTTTGCAACTTCCTCAACTTTCCGTTTTCTAAGGTTGTTTGGAGGGCACTTAGACGATGAATATGAGAATAGACACTCATGTCCGACTCCAAAGCTCAGAGCACTTTCTTCATCCACCAACCCGCCCACCTGCACATATGACAAACACAAAACTGCACATGTATACATAGAGACATATGCACATAGTAATTGCTTGTACATGAAAGATATTTTATTGCTGCTTTTTCCTTGCATTCTTTGTGCTCTTAAGCAAGGAACTAATACTATCTGATCATGAAATTCTGGAACTTGGACAGCTCAAGATATTTCTTTAATTTTGCTCCACCGACTTCGTTATCTGTCTCCACTAGTTTGAAAACTAATCTTTGGACATGACTATTATGTAGCTGTCTTTTGGACCAAACAAACAAATAACCTTAGGTGCCACGTATCACAAATATTAATAATTCATTGTAGTTCTTGTCATGTTACTTCTTGTCAGAATAGAAAGCACTGCATGGGCTCATGTTCTCCTTGAGTTGAAACAGTAAGATGCTTTGTATCAATCAGCTTCACATCAATTGGAAGATCTCATCTCGTGCTGACAATTTTTCTTAACTGCAAAGCTAATGATATTTCAATTGATATTATATTGGCACAAAACTTTTATAAGAAGAGGTGCCTTAAGAGATGTGCTACTTATTAGTTTCATTTTGCAGCAAAAATCTATAGTCCTGGAATTTTTTTTACTGGGGTCCTAGCATGAGTTAAGAAGACAAGCAAAATTACCTCATGTGTCCGATCTACATTAAATAAATTTGATACAAGTGAAGTTTCCCCATGTAATTCACAACTTAATTTACTTACTAATTTCTATACTAATTTCTATCCAACTCTATGGTTAAAGCGTGTACTAACATGTAGATTAGATTTTGGGACCTCCAGGGGAGCTTGCCTTTTTCTAATTTGACTTTTTTATATGATAATGTTTGTAGAAAAACGTGTATGGGCAGCCAGGAGAAATTGATATGTACTATAAGAACTTTTGACCTCCATTTCTTTTGACAAATTGTTCAGACATGAATATGAACAGCAGACTTCTGTCCAATCCATCTAGGTTCACTGAATTACCTGTGCTTCCCCACTTGCCTATTCATGGCCAATTTCCCTAAAATAGAATGACCTTTTAAACTTACTAGCTTATTGAGGTAACGAACTAAGAAAAGATTTTTCTTTTCCTTTACAAGTAAATGCCTGCATGCGGGAAAAGTGTCTTTCGGTGATCCTCTTTGATTCGTTTAATTTCCTCTAAGTTTCTCTGTGTCTTGTGTAATGTTTTATTTCTTGATACAAAGAATTTTTTTAATAATCACTACATGTTAAGTAACTTGGTAAATACTCTGTTTTTCTTCTTTCTTTTTCAATGTTCATGAAACAGTTTCCACCTTTCAGGTAAAGGTTTTAACAATCAGGTGTTTCATGATAAATATATATTTACTGAAGACTATAAGGAGATGAACCGAAGCTTTAAGGTTTTTGTATACCCACATAGCAAAGACCATCCATTTGCACATGCCCTTCTCCCGGTGGACTTTGAACCTGGTGGAAACTATGCTAGTGAAAGTTACTTTAAAAAGGCTCTTATGCAAAGTCATTTCATAACTAAGGATCCATTGGAGGCTGATCTCTTCTTCTTACCTTTCTCAATTGCAAGGTTGCGTCATGATCCAAGAGTTGATGTTGGAGGCATATCAGAGTTTATACGCAACTATATGACTGATATTAAGCAGAACTACCCTTATTGGAACCAATCTGGTGGTGCCAACCATTTTTATGTTGCTTGCCATTCCGTTGGAAGGTCTGCAATGGAGAAAGCAGAAGAAGTTAGATTGAATGCAATTCAAGTTGTATGCTCTTCTAATTATTTTCTCTCTGGATATGTTGCACACAAGGATGCATCTTTGCCCCAGATTTGGCCTAGACATGGAACCCCACCAAATATATTTTCATCGAAAAGGTAAAAACCAACTCTTAAATGCATTTTCCGTTATAACGCTCTCAATTGGATTGAAAACTGAAAGGGTGCTTGTAATGCAAATCCCATATAGATTTCTTATTCCCCCTTTTCCTCATGCATTTGTGACCTTTCTCCCTGCCATTTAAATTTTGCTCTCCCATTCTGAAACTACCATAATATATAGGATTACTACGTAGTTCTAAGTTATTATGTCAAGTTTTTGTTCAACTACCTTCCCTTTGTAGTATCGACTCGATGCATGTTTTCTTCTGAGCATTCCAGGGCCAGACTAGCCTTCTTTTCTGGATCAGTTAACTCTCCTATACGCAAAAGACTTATTGAAGCCTGGGGAAATGATTCTGAGATCTTCGTCCATGCTGGCCATGTCACGACTCCATACAAGGAGGGGCTTCTTAACAGCAAATTCTGCCTCCATGTCAAGGGTTTTGAAGTGAACACTGCAAGGATTGGCGATGCAATCTACTTTGGATGTGTGCCGGTGGTAATCGCCAACCATTACGATCTACCCTTTGCTGATATACTGAACTGGAAGAGCTTCTCTATTGTCGTTGCTACCTTGGATATTCCACTACTTAAGAAAATTCTCCATGATGTAAGCCCGGAGCAGTATGTAATGTTGCAAAAGAATGTATTCGAGGTGCGCAAGCATTTCCAGTGGCATAGTCTCCCAGTAGATTATGATGCCTTTTGCATGGTAATGTATGAATTGTGGCTCCGTCGGAGTGCTGTAAAATTTTCTGTTTCTGGGACTTCAGAGACGTCGAGTCACAATAGTAGTGCTATGAACTGCACATAAAAATATCTGTATGGATCGCAGTGTTGGGCAATAACAAGTTAGCATCACGTCTATGAGATGATGGCCAAGCCTTTCTTGGACATGCTGGCTGTAGGATCACAAAGTCATGCAGGGCCTTTCTTCTTCTTCTTCTTCTTCTTTTCTTCCTAAAAGCAGGGCTATTCAGTTATCAACCATGTGGTAGGTTCTTCCCTTATTCTAGTATTTGAGTCAATTATAAAACATCATTATTATATCTACTTAGCAAAAATGCCTTGTCTCCCTTTAAACCTTCAGGAAAGGACTGCAATTCGGAGTATTTTTAATGAACTGGCAGTACCAAAATTGTCATTTTGATTCCTAATCAAGAAACAAGCTCCTCAATTTGGTGTTTCTTAAAAAAAAAAAAAATTCTTTTGAAACTTTTAAATTATGAAAAAAAAATCTTTAAAAAAAACTAAGGTCATGTTTAGTATTACCGTACCCTTTCACTTCCAGTGTTTAGAAACTAAAATATAAAAACACGATAAAAAACTTTTTGGATAGAGTGTTTCGTTTATATTTTTCATTTTTTATATTTTAAAAAACTCATAATGCTCCAATGAAAAGTGAAAGTTATTAAAAATATTTAAAAAAAAAGAAACAGTTTTTATTTTATTTCTCCTGCTTGCTATACTTATGGTTGCCATTAACTCGCCAATTATCCATATATGTTGGATGTATCTATCTACCTTCAGGAGTTTACTGCTTTACCGTCCCACACCCCCTCTTCTTACATATTGTTGCTATCATCGTTACCATTATCACTATTATCATTGCTGTCGTAATCGCCACCGCTATATTGCTATAGTTGCTGCTATCATCCCCATCATCATTGTCATTATTATCATTATTATCACCATCATTGTTATCGTGGATAAAAATTATATTTAAAATTTTAAAATAATCTGCCACACCAAATAAATATTTATATTTTTAAAATTTACAAAACATAGTTTCAGTTCTCAAGTAAAAAAACAAAAAAACTGTCATCTATGCTAAAAAGAAAAGAAAGTAATTTAAATTTTTGATTCAAGTAAAAAAAAAAAAAAAAAGTGAGAAAGTTGTTAAACTTTCTTTTTCTATTTGTCTGTGATAATTCTTAACTAAATTGCCAACTGGAGGCTTCTTTGCTTGTCTTTACAATACTGCTAACTCTTGAGGAGGAAAATTTTATGTAGTTAGAGAAAATCTTGGGACCAATTTTATCCAAAAATCTTATTTATGAATTTTTCTTTCTGTTACCAAATATTGCAAAAGAAGATTCTGGTGATCCATCTGAAGCAGAAGTTAAAATATTATTCTAAGAGAAGATAAAATAAAAATTAACTTCCTGCTTGTTCTTTTATGAGATGTAAACCCAACTATGAAATGCACTTATGCAGATATGATTAGCAAATTTTAAAGATATAAAAGAATTTTTTTAGTTAAGAATTTAAATAAATCCATTTTTAAAAATATTTTTTTTAGAAAAATTAAAAACAACACCAAACAAGCTGTCAACACCGATTTACCCGCTTCTTTGGGAATTTCTTCAGGAAATGTATCGACACTCATCCGATTTCCATAAATATATTTTATTTCCAAAACCAAAAGCAGAAAACCTGACTGAAGAGGAACTATCTATCTCATTAATTTAACATCAGATATATGGAGTAATGCCGTCATCAGATAATTGTTTTTAACATCTACAATATGAAAAATAAGAAAAATATTCATTACAGATGTCTGCTGGAATTTGATCTCTACCTTATCGCTCTCGGCTAAAGCTGCAAATGGATCAGATTGATCTATAACCCGATCCGATCCGACACATATAAATCTGATCCGAATTATTTTAAAAGACCTACGGATTCGGATTAAGTTCTAAAATTGGATTCGTTCTATTTTCTGGATCGGATTTAGATTTACTGAATTTTATCCTGACTTGATCAGACTCATGGAGACTTTTAGGTTGATTTAGGTCTGAAAATAAATGACTTGACCCGATCTGATCCGAACTTGATACAAGACCCAAATCAACCTAATACATGACCCGCCATGATTATCTTCTTTGGTTTTGTTCTCCTTTATTTATTTAAGTTCAAAGCTCTACTTTTTTTTTTTAATTTCTTTTATTTCTTCATTTGTTTTCATAATTACAATCTTTCAGTTCTTTGAAAGATGATTCTTTTAAACTCATATTTTTACTGCTCCATCAACCTCATTCAAGGTTTTAAATATATATTAAAAAGAAGCACGATGAAAGTAGAATTAGAATATTTGTTCATCTAATATTATAGAAGTGATAGAAGCATATTTAAAAATGGATAAAATAGAACTCTCCGACTTTCTCCTATCTTCATTCGTTTAGACTTAATATATATAGATTGAAAAAGAACCAAGATCCTACTGATCAAAGGTTGTTGGCTGTCATCATTAGCTCTTTGAATTATGTCAAACATCTTGGTACTCTTTTTTTACATACTCTCATTAGTTGGGTCTTGATACTCATTTTAGTTTCATAGACTTCATTAGAAACATCAACAAGAATAATAATATAAGTAGAACTAGATATGGGTTAAAAATAAGTAATAGATTCAGCATCTGCTTGACAGTCTAAAAATTGATATATAAGCCAATAATAAAGAGCACATTGAAGAAAAACAAATCATCAGGCAGCGTTGCTATACAAAATAGTACCATAATAGCCTTATTTGGTAGTTATTGATCTTGTTATTTATAACCTGGACTCAAACCCTATATTTCATGGATCGAGGCTGGGTTATATATGGATCCGACCCAATCCGATTTTTTATTAGACTGGGTTTGAGTCCAATATTCAGATCCGATCAAGAAATCAGGTCAGATCGCACCCCTACTCTTGGCTTAGTTGTTAAGCCAAATCTGAATGTGAACAATGGATCATGACTCTTGTCACCAACATTCATGGGCAACAGGTTGACAGACTTGAACCAGGTGCGAGGAAGTTTCCCAGTAAATCCATAATCCCCATAAAGGACATCAGCAAGACCCTGGCCTTCAGAACCAGGAAGCCAAGTAGCCACAAGTGGATATATCAGAGTAACATAGGGCTCAATCACAACAGGCCTGCCAGAGATTATGACAACTATGCATTTGACAGCACCGCAGACCGTCTGGATGGTGCAGGGGCCGGGATCAGGAATGATGATGTTGAGGCTGTCTCCATACGTTTCAGCTTAGGGGTGTGCCCCAACAACAACAATGGCATAAGAGAAGTTGTTACTCTTGACAAAGTTGGCATCAGGGTTCTCAGAGAACACAACATTGGTCGCAGGGTCCACAGTAGATTTAATGGCATTAAGGATGGTGGTTCCTGTAGAGCAATAACAATTTATCGGCGAGTTTACTCCAAGATTTTTCATGCTTTCCATGCTCATCTCCAAAATGAGACTCTTGTGAGATAGATAGCTTTGAAGCTATTGAAACTAAATAAAAATGATCACTCAGAACCAGCTAGCAAAATCTTACAGGAAATGCTAAATTTTTTGTTCTGTACACACTGCTTCAAAAGCAAGCATTACACCACCGTGAATAGCAATCTAAGCTTGGGACTGGAGAAGCATTAAATCAACGTCTTGCAAGTAATAAACATTTCTGGAAAGGGTTGCAATATTGAGTGATGGATTTTTGATGAGGGCAAGTGGAACTAAGATATAAAATAGATACCAGGAGGTTACAATATAAAGCAATACCTGGGGATGTACCTCATGAGGCTTTAGGGTTTCAAAAAACAGAAGAAAGATGTAGGATCGCAAAAATTGTACTTCTGTATTGTTGATCATTAGTACCTTTGACAATAATAGATCAACAGCAATCATGGCTGTGTATCTCATAGTTTTTAACTCTCCTCTCCAGGAAAAAAAAAAAAAAAAAAAAGCTTGCATAATCTTTTGTTACTGAGTAACATAATGCTATTTGAACAATTATGCCAAATGCAAAGTATTTACATCATATTAACATATTAGGGACATGATTAACCTAAAACATAAAAATATGTCAAAAATGATAAACAGAAAAAAACAATAAGGGATGTTTTAGTGAACGCACCGACTGTAATTTCGCCGGTACCTCCTTGCCACTCAATTGTCCACTCAGCGCACTGGGAGCCCAAGTTATCTGCATGACTTCCAGCAACAAGAATCTTTGGTGCCTTCTTAGGGAGGGGTAGTAATGGTTTGTTAGTAGATTTCCCATTATTCAACAGCACAAGTGATTTCCTTACAGCTTCCCTTGCCAATTCTCTGTGCTCCTGTACAAGATCCAATAGTTGTAAGAAACAAGCATTTTCATTCAACACAAAAGTGGCAGTAGTTTGATGATCAGGATGTTTTTTTTTTTTTAATAAAAGGACAAGAAGAATTAGGGATGATCAAATAACATGAAAACAGCAGGTTGAAAAGCAAGTAACCTTTTTCCCAAGCTGATCAACAAAGCTAAGATCAGCCAAGGGGTCCTCAAAGAGACCCTTGGTGATTTTCACCCACAAAATCCTTCTTGCAGCATCATCAATTCTGCTCATGGGGATGAACTTCTTGTTCACAAGGGATGTCAAAGTGTCAATAAACCGAGCATAATCATTAGGAACCATTACCTGCATTACACCCCCCAAGAGAAAATGTGAGGATACAAAAATAGTAGATGGAAAGTAAAAAATTGATCGGTGAACATGGAACTATGAAAATTGTTCCATGATTGAGTGTTGATAAATGTCTAGTATTTCCTCAAATAACCTCATGAATAATGTTCCAAAGAAAACAAAACAAATAGCAAGATCCTTAATCTTCTAGCATCCTCTGCTGTGATATTGAGTCATCAACTTTTGTATTTCAGACAGGTCAATGGGTATTGGGTACCTCAATGCCATTCGAGTTTTCGAAAATTGATGCAAACGGTAGTTCCCCACATTGTAACAAAAGGCAGGTCCCCACATTAGAGCCATAGTACTTCAACAGGCTATTGTGATAATATTTTCTTGATCCTTCAACAGCACAATGGTAACAACAGCTATTGACTTTCTATAGTGGAAGGAAATACTGACCATATCAATACCGGCATTGACGCCAGCAAGAACAGGGTGAGTATAATTTGCACCAGGTGCACTAGTAATCCTATCAATGCCCTCCCAATCCGATATGACAAAGCCCTGAAATTTTATCACCATTAAACATTCAGTAATGTAACATTAATACTAAAAATTAATGCAAGCAATGATCAAAATTGGAGTTGGCTAGGCTAATATTACAATATTTAGTGAACGTTTATTCTCAAAAGAAAACCAAAAAAAAAAAAAAAAAGAAAAAGGAAAAAGCTTTAGCAAACATCTATCTCTACCTTGAAACCCAGCTTATTCTTGAGGCGGCCTGTGATTAGACCACGGTTGGCATGCATTTTCACTCCATTCCAGCTAGAGTAAGAAACCATGACCGTAGAGACACCCTTGGCGATTGTCACAGTAAGCAGGCATATGGATGCTGAAAAGTCCATGCTCATCGATTATGGTATTACCTTCATCGACCCCATTATGTGTCCCACCATCACCAACAAAGTGCTTGGAACAGGCCACTGCATTGTTCCTGTCCAACCAGTTATTATTTTATTAGACTTCTTGATTTACCAAATATGCAATGCCATCAGTGTCAATATGCCAGCTATGACAGACATAACAATTAAACCACATAAGCTTTATTTTGAGCTCTAGAGAATTTCTTTATGAGTTCTTTACTATGCTATGGTAAAGTTGGAGCTACTAAGCTCCAACTTAGAATTTGAAAAATTTTGTTTAGGTGCATTATCTGTTGTATTTCTTTTCTTTTAGAACATGAGATCTAGATGCTCTCAAACCAATGAATCTTACAAATAGCAAAATGTTATATGCAAAAATTAAACAACATAAATTTGACTGGAATGATTAAGAAGTTTCGGTATACAACACAAAATCAAGACTAGGTGGCAAATAATAGTGTGAAATAAACAAGCATACTAACAGGACACTCTCTATTTAAATGCTTATTAGATTTAAATCCCTTACTTTCCAGCGACATAAGGGAAACCCTTGCTATAATTTACAGGGAGATCTCCCTGTAAACCAGGGATGATCTCAGTCATTGCTTGGACAATCTTGTGGTCTTCACTGTAGCTTTCATAGCATCAACCCCACCTTGGATCTCTACAAACCTGAACATCTCAAACAAATCCATAATCAGAGAGCACAAAGAGGTGCTGCAAAAAAAACTAACTCTATTATGTTCCAATATTGAAAAATTCTTTTCCAAAAGGTATTCTGTATTGAAAATTCAAAACTACAACAACAATTTACTGGAAGTATTGGTTTTGATGTTTATCGCAATACATGGAGCAAAAGCGTAAGTAATGCCTGTTGCTCTGATCTCAAGAGCGGTTGCAGCCCCAATTCTTTTTGCAAGATCAGGATCCCTGATGAAAGGCAAGTTACTGGTAAGACCACAGACACAACAAGAAACTAGAAACATTCTTTTCTTGTGAGTGCTCCAGGATTTTCTTATTCAAGGTTTGAAATTACTGAATTCGGATTGGTTTGACTAGAAGGGGATATGACGGGACTGCAGCAAACAAAACTGACTGTAAAAGGGTGAACACTTTTTTTCCTTTAATTAGTCTGGAGTTTGTCGTCTTAATCATCTCTTATTGGATTGATTACTATATAAAAAAAAGACATCAACATTAATTTCTTTCCCCAACAAATAAAATGTGCATTTAATTAGCCCTAAATAGGAAGATTTAAAAGTTGACCTTGAATAGCTTGGACAATGGCTTGCTGGTTATGCTTATTGTATTTGTATTTAATAAGAAAATATGGATTGAGAGCACATTAATAAATAAATTGAGATGCACCAAGCAAGTTCATGTGGATGCAACTCAAGCAGCTCCAGAAGGGGGAAAAAAAGAGTACCATTGATTGACAAAGTTTATATCCATGCAAAATAGCAATTCCACATAGTAGTTTTACATGGAGATGCAATGAAGGCGTGCCGTCTTGATACCACTGTATAAACCCATAGAAATATGACAACCGCAGAACTCAGACATTGTTTCTACAAGTGGAATTTTATCAAGTGACCAAAACTTCAGTAAATTCAAAATTGCTGTACACTTGCCTTGTTGCCCCAAGACCAATGTTGTGTGGGAAAATTGTTGCATTATATACGTTGTTATGCCTATTGGGACTCACGATTTTATTTTTCAAAAAGAACCGCACGTGGGATGGGTGTTCCTTTCCTATATAAACTAGAGTCCTCTTGACTTAGAATCAATGTGGGACTAATAATGCCCGTCCTTCTACACCATAACAAATAGTACATAAATTAAAATTAGACTCATACCTATGAAGTGGTTTTTCACAACATGGGCTGATGCAACCTCTCTCAATCTGTGTCATCTGACCGATCTTTTCTGGAACAGTCATCTGCTTCATTAAATCTTTCGCCCGGACATTCATCGGTTGATTTGGATCTTTATACTTCATATATTCTGCTTCTCCAATCAATGCCCAGCACAAGATTAATAAAACACTGAGTAGAGGTGTCCAATTTGTTGCCATTCTCAAACAAAGAAGTAATCTTGTCAAGTCTTTCTATTGACCTGATATCAGGATTCATAAAATTAGAATGCAGGTTCAAAATATGCAATGTTGCCATGGAAAGTGAACATTATGGACGTTATAAATAAAGAGATCATTAATGTCTGTTGCTACCAAACTCAAATAGAAGAGTTATTCAGCACCTAAAATTGGAAAGGGCTTACAAGAAATGGTCACAAAACAAATTTGAAGAAAGGGCATATGAAAGAAACTCAGCCAAGACTATACTCCAGCATGTAATATTATATATTTGTTGAATGATGATGTGCACTGCACTAACAGAAGCTGTTGATAGGTGGATGAGACCAAAATCATTCTAAACCAACATCAGCAACAAATCCACAAACAAAATTACATCAATCAACAGTGATCCATGCAAGTGACGCTTTCAGGCAAGTGGTGACCAGATGGTTGGCAAGTAGTCCGAAAAGGGAACGAAAGAACAATAATGATAAACACGTAAAAAAGGAAGACGGGAACATGGAATACTTAAGTAAATGCAGAGACAAATCTGGAAAATTCTTGGGCTCTAAGTAAGAAACTCTCTCTTCAACAAAAAAAATGTTCAAGACTGCAGACAAAAAAATGGAAATCTTAAAAATGGAAATACGCAGAAAACCGAGATGCCCATTTTTCTAAAATTCTTTTAGCGCAACCTAGGAGCAAAGCAGAGCAAAAAAATAAAATAAGCAGAACCCCGAGATGCCCAAAAAAAAGTTTTTTTTTTCTTTTTTATTTTGGGTCTAAAAAGCACAACTTCAGCGATCTAAGAGAAAAGCAGAGCAATAAATAAGCTACAATCCAACTTAAATCCACACAGAAAACTCTTCTAACTACGATTCTGCCCGCAAGACTGCCAAAAATAGGTATGTCACGACAGAAAACCGCCAACATTCAAACAAAAGAAAAATCCAAAGCACAAAATCTTCGGTGTGATCCAAGAAAGTAAATAAGAAATCTTGAGGACTCGTTTGGTTCATAGGAAGTGGAGGTGGGAAGAGGTAATTTTTGAGAAGTGGAGGAGTCTCTTGTTTGGTTAGAATTTTAAGAGAAAAGAAAATGAAAAAATCTCTTCGCATGGAAAGACACTTTTCGAAAATTCATAGAAGAGGTAGGTTTTAGGGTTTTTCATGGGATGAAAATTGATGGCTCTTTTTTTTTTTTCAAAAGTATTCTTTTAAGATCCATGATTAAGATTTTGCAAATATCAATAGACGGTTAGGATGAAATATTAAATAATAATATAATGGTTAGGATGAAATATTGAATATTAATATTAATATTATTATATTTATTATATTTTAATATTATATCAAATATTAAAATAATATTTTTATTAATATTAATATAGTATTTATATTAATATATTAATATTAATATTAATATAATATAATATTTATATCTATATTAATAAATATATTATCTTAAATATTAGTATTATATTAATATAATATTAATATATATTAGTATTATATTAATACAATAAATTATTATAATCTAATGTTATATTATAATATATTAATATTATATTTATATTAATATAAATATAATATTAATATAAATATAATATTATTATCTACATAAAATTTATGGGCAAAAATGTATGGTCTCATATCTAGTAAAGGTATAATAAGTATTCTATATAGTTTTTTCAGAAACATAAATGTTCAATCAAATATAAGTCACTATATAATAAGTCATTTTTTTCATCATTAACCAAACATATCAAAATTTTATTTTCAAAAGATTATTTTCTAAGAAAAAAAAGTTCTTCTTGCAAACCTAACTAAGTCCTAAAAAAATCTCAGGGAAGTAAAAAAAAATCCCAAAACACGAAGATCTTCAAAAGTTTGTACAAAAGAGGTATACCTATTTTCTAAAAGCACAATCTTTCAAGACTTAAAGAGCAATTGGAGCAAAAGTAAGCCCACCTAAGAATCTTTGAATCCCCAATCTTGATTATAGAAAAAGGTGAAGATCAGTGAAATACCACAAAACCAGCCCATCTCAATAGGTTGGAAAGATAGAATCAAGAATTAGATCACTGGCACTGAATTGGAACTATAATCACAATAAAAGAATCGAAACCACGAGCTAAAAATAAGTTGAATATTTAAAGCAACCAATCCCCTCCCCCCTCCCCTTGCCACCCCCAAAAGCCTAACGAGAATCACAGAAAACCAAATAACAAGCCGCGAAACATAGATATTTTGAAAGAAAATCACCGAAAAGTAATGACTTTTATGATGAAAGAAAAAATGAAAACAATGAATAAGCTCGTTCTTCTTAAAGTAACACAAAAATTGCTAGAAACTCTAAAGGTACACTAAGGGTCCATTTGGTTGGAGGTAATTTAGCATGAAAAAATAATTTTTTTTATCAGATTATATGTTTGGTATGAAAAATGAAAGAGAGATGGTAAAAAAATTGATGGGGCTCATATTTATTTTTTGAAAAAAGAAGATAAAATAAATACCATGAGGAAGTTGGTATTTGATAAATTTTCAAGTGGTGGTAATCCATACTTGATAAAAATATCTCCAATAAAGCTACATATGTCATCATTGAATTTGTCCTGATATTTTTTTAAATTCATTTAATAAAGAGTTTTTACAAAAATATTAAGATGGAGATGTCATTATATAAAGAGCTATGTGATTATAGTCATTCTATAAAAACTAATTAGAGATAACAATACTATCTTTATATTAAAAAATTATTTTATGTTGAAGAGTATATTTATAAATTTAGTTATATTCCTATATAGATTTACCCCTAACCAACGTAATAATCTTTTTTTAGTATCTATTTTTAGAATAATTTTTTTACAAATCAAATATAATAAAAATTATTTTTCTCCATAATTATTTTTATAAATAAATAATTTTTAAAATTATTATCTCGTAATCTAATATATCCCAACCAAATGATCCTAAGAAAGAAGAATCAAATCACCAGCATTGGCTGATTCATGGCCTTATCCACAACATCAGGCTCAATCATGAGCCAAAAACTAGATTATAAACCAAACAATGCCATTAAAATCTTCAAAGAAGCTAAAAAATTTGAACAAAAATAAGAAACCTATCAAGAAGAAAAGAAACAAACATTTACGGGGGTAGAAGAATGAAAATATTCCCTACCAAAAACCCTAACCTCTGATTTCACCGCTCCCCTTTCAGTCTGGAAACAAGATAGAGAAGGAGAGAGAGGGATGGGAAGTGATTGCAACATGGAGACATTTATAGGGGTTTTAACATAATAAAAAAATAAGAAAAGTAATGTTAAGTCCAAATAATCTAATATATATATATATATATATATGAAAGCAGAAAGTGAAAGAAACTATGTTACCAATCTAGTTTATCTATATAAACAAAAATTCTCTCCTCTTCATGCCTTCTGGCATAATATCAACCTCCATTATGCCACATTAACATAGAGCAACATAAATATTATGTTATTAATTATAGTATTGAAAGCACTTAAAAGTTATTTAAAATATTGAAAACAATGGATAGGTTTGGTTTTTTGAAATTTTATTAGGCTCTTTAGAATTCTCAACTTGCTATATTAAATGAGCTTGATCATTCGATTTTCCTAAGAGACTCTCAACTCTCGTGTTTCTCTCTCTTTATTTTTATTTGAAATTCTATTAAGTTCTTAAGAGCTCTCAACCTTTCATATATTAAATACATATTATTATCATTATAATTTTTTATTTTTTTCTTAAATAATAATTTATATAATTTTATAACCCATGCATTGCAATGCATGGGATAAAAAACAAGTTAATTAGCTAAAATCAAGATCATGAGGACTTAGCAACCTAGGCGGACGGCCACCCGAGAAGATTTTGAATAGAACCTAATCCCCATTTTGCCCCTAGTTATTCAATCTAATCCTTCATTAGGTACCCAGATAACCAATCTACACTGTTGGATCGAGATCTGCCCTAGGATATAGTGATAAAATCTTGGGTCCGTGGTGGGAGGACATTAGGGGCCAATCAGGGAATAAAGAAGTACGGTATGGTATGGAAATTGAAATAATAAATAGGGGGTATAAATAAGAGAGCCTCTTTTCCGCCACATTTTTTTTTTTTCTATCATGTCAATGGGGCGGAAGATGATAGCTAATCATTTTGCTGGCGACGCCGCAACAAGGGTTCTGAATTCTGATTAATAAATGCCGTGTTGTCTGCACCAATCACCATGCTCCAATCCATGTTGTTGCATGTGATTATCTGATAAGATTTGGCCATTGCCGGATGACGCATCACTTTCGGTGTATCACGCTCGATATATCGCGTCCATTTATCACGTGCTTGTGAAAACCAATAGTGATTGTGAGGGGTATCACCGACTAAGGAAAGGAGGAGGAGGAGGAGGAGGAGGGTAAACCCCATATTAGTTCCTCTAATTTAGTCTAGATTCCATGTTAGTCTTATTAATTTTAATTATAGCAATCAAATCCCTTGGATTTTCTTTTAGTCCCAATTAAGTCCTTCTGTTAGTCCCTATAGGAGGGGCTAATAAAAATAAATAAAAAATAATTATTTATAGCTGACATTGGGGTCTTTTGAAATAAAAAAAATATGACATGATATGGCACCCATGACATTGCAACTTATTCGTGCGAGAATTCATTTGACGTCAGGATGTTGGAGTCGACGGTAAGACTGGCCTCTAAGGGGTGTGGCCTCACAAAAGTTCTAACTGGAGATGGTTATGGTGAAGATCCTCCGACGCTCAAATCAGAACTCTTATTCAATAAAAGGAGGAGCATGAGAGATAGAATAATAGTGTACTTTTTTGGGGGTCTTCTTTGAGTCTTTCTTATAGCGGAGAGTTAGAACTTCGGTTGGCAAGTAGTTGGCGTGATCCCGTATGATCAGAATATGATTTGTGGGGCACGAGATTGTTGCTCGAGATATTCGGAATGCGGTGATTGTAGTTACCTTATCAGTCTAGTGACAACAGTTGTTTGGTGGGTATTGTGTCTTGAATAAAATTGCCAATCGAGTGTCGTCGAAACAAGGATTGATCGACGATGACTGGAGATTGACCGTCTCAAAGCGTTACCAGAGAGGGACGTACTGGGTTGAGATCTGTCTATTGGTGTGAGGCTGGTCGGTCAGACATGATCGGCCAAAGAGGATATGTCGGTAATAGCACACCATCGAGCAATCGTCGATCATGACCTGTCTACTCAGGATGTGAGGCGTCGATCAGATAGTTGCAGAGGATTAACTCAACGGAAGTCATGGCTGACCATGAGTCGGCGATGGACTTCAGCAAGTGGATCTATTGAGCACAATCATTTTGAGTTCTAGACTTTTTCATGTAATCAGTCCTTGCAAATTTTTTTTCAACATATGCCCCCTACTCTCGAGTCTGACTTTAGTCAGATGAAGAGAGTACATCTATCTTTCTTAGGCCGAGGATGTGAAAATATCCTTCAATTGATGGGACGTGCATGACTTTTAGGGCGAAAGTGAGACGGCACGACTTGAGTCATCATGGCGGAATTAAATGGATGTCGTTTCAATATCTATTTTTTGAATTATGGCATCGATTTGCATAATCGACGGTACCAATCGATCGAATGGAGAGATACCACGTGTGTCACATCTTGCGACTTGCTGAGGAAGAAATGATTCGATATCCTGGCATTATCTTTTCTTGGCTATAAATAGGAGAGGTGCCTGTCTTTGGCTTTTTCGATTGTTGCCAGGCTTTTCGACTCTTTCTTTCTCTAACCCATTACCATCGTTTCTCGAAACAAGGGGCCTTCCTTCTTCCTCCGTGATACACTCTTCAGAGGGATTTTTGAAGATCCTGGTGACTGTTTCACTTCTTTTATCTCCTTCCTTTGTTCTCAGATGATTTTTTTTTCTCGCCCATCTATTTATCTATTCTTTCTTCCTTTCTTTAGATATCCTTCTAGCCCTTTTGTTTGAGAATGGTCGAATAGAGTGAGCCAGGTCCTAGGGGTTATAGCACTGTGTTGAATCCGGATGATTGGAACTGAATACGGATTTGGTACGGGATTCTTTCTGATTTTGATATTGAGCTTCCTAAGACAAACGAACGTGTAGATAACCTACCCCTCCATCGGCTTGCCATGTATGAAGAGTCACTTAGGGCGGGCTTAAGGTTTTCCATTCATCCCTTCATCCTTGACATCTTCTATTTTTATGGTTTGTCCTTTTGTGCCATTGCTCCAAACTCTTTTAGGTTCATGGTAGATTTTTGGGTTCTTTGTATCATGGCTCGTGTCTGACCATCTGTTGACCTCTTTCACTCTTTTTTTACCATCAAGAGGCATCCTTACTCCAGGGATTGATGGCATTTTTCTTCTCAGAGGGGGATTTCTCTTCTGATCAAGGGCGCTCCCTCCTCCATTCATGGGTGGAAGGAGTGATTCTTACTTATATCTAGCCCTACAGTGGAGGACTGAAATTTGTCGAGCTAGGGTTGGCCAGATGCTTCAGCGTTCAAGATCTCAAAGTTGGGGGCTGAGAAAGAGGGTTGCTTTAGAACCCTTAGAGACTTCAAGGCTCTTTTGGCCGACGAGTTGGTATTCGATAAGGCCATCTTTAATGCTAGACTCAGCCAGGCTGACCCCAAGGATGAGTACTGTAGCCGCCCACCTTATTCGTCTCTTTTTTTAAAGTTGCTGACCGAGTTTGACCATCTGTAGAGATGAGGCTGGAAGATATCGCCAAGATGAAGCAAAATCTTTCGAAGAAGAGAAAGGCTCCCACACCTGAAGGTACCTCCAAGAAGCCGATGACCCATCGAGGAAAGGCTATAGATAAGGGTGGCTCGACAGTCAAGGTCACAGCTGTCTTGGCGACTCCCACTCCTCCAAATCTGACTCCATTGGCTCCAGCTTCAATTTCTATGATCGTTTCAGCATCGGTGTCTCCACCGCCTGCAGTTTCCTAGCCTACTGCTCTAACACCTCCTCGTGAGATTCTATCCTCTTCCACTCAGCTTTCTACTATTGCAGGCCCAAGCAGCATGCTTCCTTCTTCTAGCAAAATGGATCTTGATGTCTGTCTTGCCTCCATTCTTGAGGATACAACCTTTGATGGCTGGAGAGTCATCAAAGAGCTAACTCAGAGATCGGTGCTCTTCGTAGAGATGAAGGGCATCGCCAACATGGGCTTCAATGACCTACAGTAGCACTCCATGACCGCCATGCATCAGGTGCCATCTTTATCTCTTATTTCATCCTTTGGCCTCTCCTCTCACCTTTCTGCTGATTGTAACTTTTCTGTAGGTACTCAATTTTTTGATCAACAGCTTGAACCGTGTGACCAAGGTGGAGATCCACAAAGCTTTGCGCTGAAATGCCGAATCTAATGCTGCAGAGGTGCATGTGCATGCCGATGCGGCCAAAGTAGAGGCCAACAAGCTGAAGGAATCCCTCAACAAAGTTTCCACCGAGCTGGCACAAAAAAGGGAGGAGCTTTAGGTGGCCAAAACAAAACTTTTCAAGATCAAATAAAAGATCGAGGAGCGAGTTGTCGAGGCCAAGGAGTGGGCTAAGGACCAAGTTGCTGAGGCCAAGGGGGAGACTGAGAAGAAAGTCACTGAGGTCTGTTGATCGATCATGAAATCCTTCAAAGCCTTGGAAGAATTCAAGCAGGAGATGGCTAAGCTGGTCGATGGCTATAAGGCATCGGAGGCATATCACGATTCCTTGGTCAAATACGATCAAGACTCCTTCAATGAAGGACATGGGATTGGATTCGACGATTGCCATCGTCGGATCGTCATCCGACTTTTCGAGGTTGATCTCTCCTTCTTGGATGAGGATGAGGATGAAGATGGTGAGAAGGCTATGGTTGAGCCGGCTCCTCCCAGTTCTGAGGCCATCGAGGAGCAGGCGAGGAGTAAGGAGGTGACAATTGAAATTTTTTCATTGCTCATTGCTGGTCCTTCCGGAACTACTGGTCCTTCAGGAGTTGCACCCGACTCTTTCCATCTTCAAGATGAGGTTGGAAAATGAAATCTATACTTTTTTCTCTTTTTTCTTTATAAGGAAGCAGTTATTAATGAAAAAATATTTCATCTTCCTAAATTTGTGTCGCTTTTCTTTCTTTTGTCCCATTATATCTGTGCACTCTTGTTGAATGTATCACTTTGGTTCCTATTGTCGAGGCTTTATCAACGGCATCTGCAGTAAGGATCAGGTCCCGTATAGATGACCTTCAAAGGAGCGTTAAAAAATTAAATAAGAAGGCTGCAGTCTGGAAGAAAGAACTATCGAAGATCAGGAAGGCTTTAGACGAGGCTTCGGTAGAAGTTGATCGGTTAAAGATGATTAATTGTTGGAGTATCATGACATATTTTACTGAGAAAGCTCGACTGGTGGCTGAGTCCACAAGGCTATCCAAGCTCGTAGAGGATGCCACCTAGGATGTCGCTGTCAGGCAGCAAGACTTCCAACTCCAACTTCATTGGTCTCGAGATAGGATCTCAGAACTGGAGTCGTCGAAATAGCCAAAGAGGTGAGAAGATGTTTCGCCGATCATGTGGCGCAGCCCTAGAAGGTTCTCTATGCCACCCAAGAGAAGATCTGTAAGTTTGAGCACTCGATCAATGTGGATGCCGAATATAGGTCGAGAAAAAGTCAGTAGACGAGCATGAGAATTCGGAGCCTGATCAGACATGGATTGGGCAATCCCGCATCTCCAAGCAATACGGTCTGGCACATGTTCGATGCAGGCTATACGATAGGATTCTGGACATGTCGAAATCGGATTAAGATGGCATTTTCAAGGCTTGATCTTTCTAACTTTTCTCCCGAGGGTGACGTCGAACCTTTCGCTCCTTAGAGCAGGTCTAGAGGGGTTGAGATTCGTGAGCTCGATCCCGATGGCAAGGAGATCTGTGCAGAGGTATCTAACAAAGCTTCAAAGACTAGGGCTCATTATAGTTAAATATAACATTCTCTGACGTCGTCCTCTTGTGATGATGTTATTCCTATAATCATAATAAGTTATATAAATACAATAGCAAATGTTCAACTTGTTTCATGTTTTTCCTTGTTGTGCGTTGTCGTTTGCCGTTGTCGGCCTTTGCTCGAAAAACCTCTAGTTTTGGACGAAGACTCCTCAGTACCTTTTCCATCGGATCTCCCATGCATTCACTGTGGATGGTCCTCTGATGTTTCATGATTTCCAATGTATTCAAGTTGGATTTGAGCAGAGTGCGTGAAGGCTGTGGGGAACGATGGCCGCCACTTCTTCTAATGGAGCAATATTTGGAGAAGGATGTCAGGCTTGTGAAAGCGCATCACATGGCGGTATTCTAGTTCACGAAGTGCTGCTTGAATTGACTTTTGAAGTTGGAAAGATGCACCATTTATGGTTTGAAGATGGTTCGAAGGGTGGTTGCATTTGATTAGTAGTTGGTGTGGGCGCTGATGCTTATAAATAAAGGTTCATGGCCGGTAGGACTTCACCTTTCACCTTCTTTCTTGTAGCTTCTTCCAGAATTCTTTTTTTCTCTTGTCATTACGATGTTGTCCAAGAAAGCTATCAAGGATCAGGTTAAGGAGAGGAGGGCCGTCGAGAGAGAGGTGAGGTGGCTCGGGCAGTCCTCCTCTCGTAGGGTGTCGTCTGCCTTGCGATCTCTGCCACCCTCTATAGGCGAGTGAAAGAATTATGCTCTACAAGCCAATCACATATGGAATGTGATAGGATATTTTTTTATATTTTATCTTTCAAACTCATGTACTTGATATTGTTAATTAATAAAATAAATATTTTGATTCATTTTATGCTGCATCTTATTATTATTTTAAGGTTATAATGAACTTCATAGGTTTGGATAATGATTTTAGAGCCATGATGAGATCACACTAGTGAGACCTAAATCCTTGATAGTCCTGATCTAAAATATTTTCAGTCATTGGTTCATTGAGTCAGAGATCAATGATACCGGTAAGACTGGCACATCCTATGTATGCTCAGTGGTGAGGATGGTTGGTCTCATAACCATTTGTGTGGTGATATAATACAAAGATGTGGGTGCTCATTAGAGAATGAGTTTATTGAATTGATCTGTGAGAGAACATCTGATGAAGTCTTATTTATATGTCAGCTGGTTATTCTCTAGTGAGAGTTGTGCAAGTGATCCTTTGACTTGAGATCACTATAGTACCTTGTGTATATGAATCCATATTTTAATTAACCTCCTAATTTAATTTTCTGATCCTTATATAGGGTGTTTTGGATATGGTGAAGTGTGCATAAAAGTTGTGAGTGGTTAATAAGGGATTGATCACTCTTAATAAGAGGAGCGAACATCCTATGTGATCTCATAGATTGATGATTCTGGAAGTCTTTGACCAAAGCAGGATGATAATTAGAAAGAAGTTTCTAATATATCATCAATTGAATCATCACCTTCTAATCGAGATACATTTAGATAAGCAATTGGGTTTGACAAGATTTCATGCCCATAGCTCATTTAGGGTGTTGTATGACTGAAAGATTGAATTGCATGGTAACTTACCACTGAAAGATATTTTTGATATTTCTATCAAATTTCATCTCTTCCGGATAGTCATGACATTGCTAGATGTCAATTTTGGTTTGTGGACTCACAAGAATTAAAAGAGTTTAATTCAAAAATTAATTAAAAAGAGTCCTAGTTAATTGGTATAATTGGACTGACCTAGTCTAATCGGATTATGATTAGGTTAAGAGCCTAAATCCACTGCTGGCTAGATTTAGAACCCAATGGATCATACATTTTGAGATTTGATCTTGATCTAATTTAATTAAGATTTAATATAAATCTTAGGGGTTAATTTGATATACTAGCACATTATATTAATCCGAGTTTTCAATTAAGTTAGTTCAAATAAATTTAAGCTAGTCTTAACCTATTGCCTTTGATCTAATTAGATTAGGTCCAATTTATTTGATTTATTTTCTTATCTTGGAAGTATTTCAGATGGAAAAAGAGTCCTCCTCGCCACCAAATCCATGCCATTTATTTATTGCTGCCCCATATTTATTGGCGTCTAAGAGAAGAAAGAGTCTTTCTACATTAAGGCACCTAACCATCTCCTGTTTATCCACTCATTCCTTAATTGTCACATGCTAAATTAATCCAAAAAATTTATGAAGCATGGAAGAAGAGGAGTCCTTCTATATGAAGATTCTTTTGTGCCAATTAATTCATCAGAGATTTAATTCTTCGCATCTTAAGAAATATCTTAATGCCATAAAATTCGAAATGAAGTCCATAGAGATCAATGGTGTATGGATATTTGTTGATCCACCTGAAGAAATTAAACCAATAGGATGCAAATAATTTTTTTTTAAAAAAAAGAGGAGCAAACGGAAAGGTTGAAACCTATAAAGCCTGTTTAGTTACCAAGAGATATCGTCAACATGATGGTATTGACTATGACGAGATATTCTCTCCTGTGGCAATGCTCAAGTTCATTCAGATTATGCTTGCAATAATTGTACACCTAGATTTTGAGATTTGACAAATGGATGTCAAAATTACTTTTCTTAATAGAGAGCTAGAAGAAGAGGTGTATATGATACAGCCTGAAGGGTTCACATTTGTAGATGAATCTAAAGTGTGTAAGCTAAACAGATCCATTTATAGATTGAAGCAAGCTTCTTGGAGTTGGAATATGCACTTTGATAAGATGATCAAAATATATGGCTTTATTAAGAATGGAGAAGAGTTTTGTGTCTATAAATGGGCTAATAGTTCTGTAGTCATATTTCTTGTACTGTATGTAGATAACATTCTCTTAATTCAAAATAACACATTTGCATTATAAAATGTGAAGCTCTGGCTGTCATCATAGTTCTCTATGAAAGATTTGGGAGAAGAATACATCATAGGAATGAAGATCTATAAAGATAGATCTAAAAGATTGCTTAGGTTGTCCCAATCTACGTACATTGATACCATGCTGAAACGGTTTAACATAAAAAAATTCAAAAGAAACTATCTATCGATAGATCAAAAAATTACTCTCTTTAAGTAGGATTGTCCGATAACCTTACAAGAGAGATAGCATATGAGTAGAATCCCATATGCCTCCATAGTAGCATCTATCATGTACGTCATGACATGTACGAGATCGGATGTGGTCTACTCATTAGGGGTAGTGAGTTGGTATCAGTCTAATTCGATTGAAAAGTATTGAAAGGTTGTAAAGATAATTCTTAAGTATTTAAGAAATACTAAAGATCAATGGCTTATCTATGGAAACACTAACTTGAAATTTGAGGGATATACTAATTTCAATTTTCAGTCAGATCATGATGATAGTAAAAGTATATCCGATTACATTTTCACCTTGTATAATGGAGCGATATGTTGAAAAAATTTCAAGCAACACAAAGTAGCTGATTCTGTATGTGAAATGAAATATATTGCGGCATCTAATGCTGTAAAAATGACTGTTTGGTTAAGAAAGTTCATTGATGAACTTGGGGTGGTTTTGTCCATTAATGGTCCAGTCTTACTCTATTGTAATAGTACCGGAGCCATAGCTCAAGCTAAGAAACTCAAGTTCCATCAGAGAACCAAACATATTCTGCATCGCTATCATCTTATTCGAGAGATCATGGAAAGAGGTGATATAGAGCTACAGAAGATTGATGAAAAAAAAAAATCTAATCGACCCCTTCACTAAAGCTCGTGAGATCAAAGAGTTCGATGATCACAAATAGAAAATGGATATTAGATACAAATCTAATTGACTTTAGTCCAAATAGAAGTTGTTGAAAATTGTGTCCTAAAGTCAGTTGTCTTATTATAAACAATTATGTGCTTGTATATGAATTATTAATGAATGAATAAAAATTATTTTGATAGTTCATCATATTTTAATATCTTTCTTATAGAACTCTTAATTATATGATGAAAACTTTAGAACTATAAAATAATTGATAAAGATGATGAGGATTTATCGAATGGTTCTTAAACTATGTTCGTGATCAAATGATACGTCATTAATAGGACGATGATGTTTATCGAGTTTAGATCGTTGTGTACTATATAGGTTGGTTATCCTCATAATCAAAGAGTGTGAAGATATTGGTATAACATACAGGTGAGATGTAGGAGTATATCGTCATCGAACAGTGACTCAACTGTAGAGCGCTCTGCTGTCAAGAGTAGCTCGTGAAGGGTATGGACATAAATATCTCTCAGATTTGAGTTCACCATGATGACTTGCAAGTAACGATCATTGTACCTTAATGTCGGTCCATCTATATTTCTAATATAGTGATGGAAGGCTACTGGGTATAGTCAAATACTTACGAAGTCTGTGTGTGAATCAAGATAGGATTGAGCCCTCCGAATTATAGGAGATAATATTTCACTGTATTTCTATTCAGTAAAATCTTGATCAGGATAATCTATGTGATTTGTCACAGGATTTGAAAGAGTGAAATACAATGTGGATAACTGATCCAGGATTTGATAGTTTGCTCTGAGGTCATCATGGGCATTGCGAGTCAAAGAGATGAATTATGCGATAATCATATGACAAAGATTCTTGAATGTTGCTTTATAATTATTCGATCTATCCAGACGTTGGGTATCATTTCTAGATGGTCACTTTGATTAGTATAAAAAATAATTTTTATACTACTGGCTTAGTGTTCGAACCTATGGAGTCACGTATAAAGTCAAACAATGTAGAAAAAATTTGATCTAACATCTATGTGTTCAATTTGAAAGTATGTAACTTGATTAAATAAATAGATTTACTTAATTGAGAATTAAGTTATAGGTCATACAGGATTAAATATTAACTATGTCTAGCTAGCACTGGACATGAGGTGCAGATTTAATTCTGAGGATGAATTTGATCTGATCTGTGATCCAAAAAATTTTTGAGAGATAGAATTCGAGTTCTAATTATTTCAGATTAGATCTAATTTACTTGGACTTGATTTAATTAAAGTTAATTTGATTAATTATCTAAGTTAGACTTGGATCTGAATCCTGATTAGATTAGGATAAACAGCCTCATTAAATTTGGTTCGAACTAGGTTCGAGTTGGATTCGAATTGAACCCAAAATTGAACCAAATTGGATTAGGTCCATAGAACCTTAATTCATTGGGCCTCTCTCTTTTATTTGGCCGACCAAGAAGGAAGGGGAGCGGTGAAAATTGTGTCCCATCTTTTGCGCGTGCATGAAGAGAAAGGATGCACACAGATTGGCATCAATTCTCCCTTGGTCTCTTAGTGGATAAGGATAAGAATTGATTCGAATTTGATTTGAATCAAGAGTCCTAATCCCTTGGCTTCTAATCAGATAATTGGGCATCAACTATTAAAGGAGGGGGCCTTCTTCACGTGAAAAAACATGACATCTGATTTTAAGCATGAGGAAGAGATTTATTTTGTGCGACAAAAGGAGAGAGGCAGTAATCAGATATTCAGTGTGGAGATATTCCTCTTGGCATGGAGTTCTTGGGTGCACTTCTTCTTGGCATGGAGAACATCCATATGAGGTCATCCCTTACTGTGAGATTAGATCTCAACATCCCTTGCTTCCTTTCTGAAGGAGCGATGCCCCAAGGTTCGTCCCTCTTTTCTGCGGTACCTGATATACATGTGAAGTAGAGGATCTGTATATCTAGATCTCGCAAAGTAACTGATTTCAGAAACTCCAGTATCTTGATCTTGTTTTCGCTGTGCATCAAAGTAAATTATAAAGGTTATAAAATTTTTAAAATGAAATATGTTCAGTTTCATCTTGGCGATCCGATCTAAATCAGATTTTTTTCTTTACATTCCACCACAAAGTTGGCTAGAATCTGAGCCTTGATTGACGACCACAGTCAATACTGGATATCAAATTTGGAGATCTCTATCACCCACTTTGCAATTTGTACTGACGTGTCCGACCGATGAAGAATACATTTTATGTGTTGGTCTATCAGGACAATGATTGAGTGAGCTTGAAAGTATGGACGAAGCTTCCGAGTAGCAATGAGGAGGGCGTAGGCCAACTTTTTGAGCTTCGAATATCGGGTCTTCGTATCTCTTAAGGTTCGACTAATATAATTAATCGGCTTCTGGGCCTTATCCAACTCTTGGACTAGTATCGCACCCATCGTGATAGGAGAGACAGCTAAATACAGGAATAGTTCTTCATCTGTGTTGGGTTTGCCAAGCAATGGGGTGGAACTGAGGTAATTCTTTAAATCAGCAAAGGCTTTCTGATATTCATCAGTCCATTGAGAGTTCTTCGGCTACCTCAGAGTTTGAAAGAATGACAGGCATCGCTTGGCCAACTTCGAAACAAATCGATTCAGGACGGCGATCCTTTACGTGAGGTGCTGTACCTCCTTGATCATCCTGAGAGGGGCCATCTCTTGCATGACTCTGATTTTATTTGGATTGACGTTGATTCCTTGATTGGAGACTATGAAATCAAACAATTTATCGAAAGTTACTCCGAAGGCGCAGTTCGTCGAGTTCAGCTTCATCTGATACCTCCGAAGGGCGGTGAAGACTTCTTGAAGGTCTTCGATATAGATCCTCATGGACTTATTTTTGACGAGCATGTCATCCATATATAACTCCATATTTTACTCGATTTGATCTTTGAAGACCTTATTCACAAGGCACTGATAGATCGCACCTACATTTTTCAGACCAAAAGGCATGACCCTATAAAAAGAAAGATCCCTGTCAGTGATAAAAGATATTTTCTCCTCATCTTTAGATACCATTTGGATTTGATTGTAATCGAAAAAGATATCCATGAATGTGAGGAGCTCATAACCCGACGTAGCATCAACTAACTGATCAATCCTCGACAGTGGATAGCTATCCTTTGGGCATACTTTATTCAAATCAGTGAAGTCGATATAGATGCATCATTTTCATTCACCTTCTTCACCATGATCATGTTCACGATCCACTCGAGGTAGGTTGTCTCCTTTATAAAGTCTATTTGGAGTAGCTTACCCACCTCCTCGGCTATTGCCTTCTACCGCTCGAGTGCAAAACTTCACTTTTTCTGCTTAACGGGTCGATGCTGTGGGTTCACATTTAGTTGATGCACCATCACTGATGGATCAATGCCTGACATATTAGCCGACGTCCAGATGAAGACATCTGCATTCTCCTATAAAAAGGAGGTTAGTTGATCTTTCATTATTTGATCCAGATTCGATCCGATCTATATGGTGTGCTTCGAATTTTCATCCGTTAAGAGGATGAATATGAGCTCATCGATCGATCTCCCTCGCTTTTCAGCTAACTCATCATAGGTTTCTAGTCCTTTGACGGGATAAGACTCGACTAGTTCACCTCCTCGATGGGTGATGTGGTAGCAATAGCGTACCAAGTCCTGGTCTCCATGGACTTCTCCAACTCGCCTGCCACTGGGAACTTTACTTTCAAGTGGTATGTGGACACGACAGCTTGGAGTGCGTTAAGACCTGATCATCCGAGAATCACATTATAAGCCGAAGGTGATTGGACAACCAAGAAGTCAACTTGGGCGACAGATTGAATAGGTAAACAACCAGCTTTTACTGGCAAGGTGATGACTCCTTCTACTGGGATGGCATCTCCGATAAATCCGATAAGTGGGGAGTCTATTCTTCCCAGTCGATCAGCAGACATCTCATTTTTATAAAAGCATCATAAAATAAAATATCGTTAGAACTTTCATTCTCTATCAAGATGTGGCATACATCATAATTTTTGATATTAAGTGTCATAACCACCGCATTGTTGTGTGAGAATTGAACTCCTTAGGGATCCTCCTTGGTGAAGGTTACGAGCTCTTCAGTTCATCGCCTTTTAGCTACTTCCCTTTGTCTATCGGCTCTACTGCTGCTCTGCCCCTAGCAATGGCATTGATGATGCTGACTGGGGGTCGATCTTCTTGCTGGTCAGCCTGTGGTGGTTGTCCTGCTAGCTGGGGCGATCTCTATTGATCTTCCCGCTGCTCCCTCCGACATTGGATAAATCGATCGAGGCGGTATGCCTGATGAGGTTCTTGATTTCATCCCGAAACTAAATATAGACCTTTGTATTGTGGCTATGATCTCGATGATACAAATAGTACTTGTTTGGATCCCTTTGAGTCGGATGCGTTCACAGCCTCTTTGCCTCTGGGAGCTGCCTTTCGATTTCCACAAGCACCTGAGTCCTTGGTGCGTTCAGAGGGGTATAATGGTCGTATTTCCTTAATAACGATGGGGCATGCCAATTCCTTTTCTGAGGACTTCTGGGTCGATGGTTACATGGGGTCCCATTCTTCTGGTGGTGAGGGGGCTACCTTAAGAGCTGGCGCATCTTCTCCTCCTTCACAGGCGATCGTTTCCTGTTTAGCATCTCCTTTCCTCCTCCCATGCATATTGGAACTAGTGGAGGCCTCTTCTTCTGCGAAGGCCTCTTCCATATGGACGTACTTCTCCATCCTAGCCAGCATGTCGGAGAAGTCTCGAGGGTAAGTTTTCACCAACAACTTCTTCAAGTCATTCTTCTGCAATCTGCTTATCATCACGAACATTACGACCGACTGGTCCAGATCGCAAACCTCAAGCATAGCCGTATTGAGGCAACTGACAAATGATCGGATAGTCTCTCCCTTCTTTTGCTTGATAGTGTGGAGGTAGTCCAACCGCTTCTACTGCCATTGGTTACTGACAAAATGGTCCATGAAAGACCGGCTCAATTGCTCAAAGGAGTGGATTGAGGTCGGTTTCAAACTAGAATACCAGTGCCTAACCACCCCTTTTAGGGTGAAAGGGAGTGCCCGACATAAAATAGCATCAGTTGCTCCATAGAGGAGTATTACTATCTTGAAGCTTTTTAGATGATCAACGGGATCGGCCGTCCTATTGTAGCTCTCTAGTTGAGGAACCTTGAAATGATGAGGTAGGAACTCCTGCATGATCCGAGAGTCGAAAGGCAGATCTTTGCTAAACCCATCATACGGTGTCGATTTCTGATGGTAGATTGCCTCGATCCATCGATCTAGGTCTCGAAGATGCCGCTCGATGTTAGCATCTCAAGCCATATAGGCTCCTGATTGTCGGGAGGATTGCCGATCGGGCATTGAGTCGTACTCTGATTGAGGACTTGGAGATTACTGCCGCTTGGGTTCTGGGCTCCTGGGACAGATTTGGTGGGTCTGCCTCCTCCTTGGACTTTGAGGAGCAATCCACGGCTGATCATAGAGTGACGCTAGATTTGGTGGAGTTGCTGATGGTGGAATCAGAACGATCGGATTGGACAACGGTGCCGTCGGTTGGGGTGCCGGGGCGGCTTGGATCGACTAGACGGTGGCCGTCAGGGTCTGAACCTGCTGGAAAAGTAGGTTGAACTACTCCACCATCACCACCATCGATTGTAGAGGTGGATGGTTTTTCATAGCCATTGGTGGGGTCGCATGGTTGACTTGGCTCTCCTCTGGCTGTATGGTGGCATTGGTATGGCGGGATGATATTCTTTTGGATGCCATAGGTGCTCTGCCTCGATCTACATTCCTCCAAATAGGGACGGGTCTGATCTCTAGCGCCAATCTGTTGGTGTGAGATTTCGATCGGTGCTAGAGGAGCTGGAGTGGACGGTCGAGATTGATCTCCTAGAGGTGAGACCTGTAAGAAAAATTTTGATCAGAGATTGTTCCGACGAGGATCCTCTGACGCTCAAGTCAATATCTCATTCAACAGAGGGAGGAGCATGAGGGATAGAGTAATGACATATCTTGGGGGATCCTTTCCAATCTTCTTATAGACGGAGTCTGGAGGTTATTAGGCCTAAGCCTATAGGCTATCAGGGTAGGCTGCTTGCTATCTGCCCACTAACCAAGTTGTTAGTCATGGGTGTTTGTTACGCCACATGGCCACGTTCTAAAAGTTTGTTGGGATATTCTGTCCAGTTGCTCAGGTGGTCCAATTGGTCGGTGCATTTAAATCGATCAGGTTGATCCGAGGCCTTGTTGGTGACATTTGAGGGGCCATCAATAGCAATAAATTGGTGTATGGGCATCGACGGCTGTTGAGAGGGCTATCGGGCAAGTCATTATTGGTGCATAGGGTTGAAGAGGGGTCGGATGTTACGACTATGTTCTTAGAAAGAGGGCCCTTGGTCGAGAGCCAGACTGATCGTTAAACATGAGCTTTGTTTCCTGTCAATGCTTGCTTAATCGAAAGCCACTGGCTACAAACCGACACCAACGAGTTGGCTATCAGGAGGCCGCCATCGATTCTGAATAAGACTCGTCAAGTTATGCCGATGAATCCTCAGCATCAGTTTCTGCTTAGGCTATATGAGCTGAAGGTCAACCGTTGCTTAACTCAGGTGGAGGCCGATCATGAGTTGGCCATGGCTCCACTCCTCTAGGTATTAGGCCTGGCTATCTTGGGTCTTGGAATTCTTCACATTTTTGGTCGGTACAAAGTTTCCCCCAACACTCACCAAATCCACAGAAACAGCACTGTGGCACGAAGGCGGCGCTGCACGGCAGGAGACGATGCTGCATGGTAGGACAAAAAGGGGGAATAAAGAGGAAGGTAGGGGGAAGAAGGGAGGAGGCAGGTCGGAGGCTCGGTGAGGTGGTCGAAGGGCTGGGGTCGGGGGCTCAGGGAGGTGGGCCGGGGACTCGAGGAGGCCTAGGGGCTTGAGGAGAGGGTCGAGGGCGGCGGGTCGGGGGCTCGAGGGCTCGGGGAAGCCGGACCCGACGGTGGGGAAAAGAAGAGGATCGGAGGCAGCCAGGGGGATGCGGGTCGGGGGCTCGGGGAGGCGGTCGGAGGCTTGGAAAGGCGGAAGGTGGCCGAGGGCTTACGGTCGGGGGCTCTGGGAGGACGGAGGTGGCTGGAGAGGTGGGAGGCGGTTGGGGGCTCGCCATCGGGGGCTCTGGGAGATGGGAGGCAGTCGGGAGCTCAGAGAGGCGGTTGGGGGCTCGAGGAAGCGGGATCCGACAGCCTGGGGCTCGAAGAAGCAGGATTCGATGGTGGGGGCTCGGAAAGGGGGGATCCGACGGTGGAGAAAAGAGGAGAATCGAAGGTGGGGGAAAGAGAGGGTGGCAGCGAGATGAGCAAAAATAAAAAGTCAAAAACTGACGAAGGACTTTTAAGGTTAATATTAGCGACAGCTAAATTTTCATTGCTATAGCCATCACTAATAACTATAGCGACGGCATTGCCATCGCTACTGCTGTTGGTAATATTTTTAGCGATGGGGTACAAATCCGTTGTCAAAGTCTGTCAATAAAAAATCTTATTAGAGATGGCAAAATTATCATCATAAATATTGTCACTAATACCTATTATTAGCGATGGCAAAAATGCCGTTACTAATGTCCGTCACTAATATCTTAATTTTTTGTAGTAAAATCCGAATTAGTAGGAACTTCTCCTGAAGAGAACGATTCAGAAGGCCAGCACTCATCGAGACTTCCAGAACCGACCATCAGAAAATGAAGAAAGCAGGCATAAGAGAAGAAAATATGGGAAGAAGAAGAAAACAAAAGACTATTGACGTAGAAAAATAAAAAACAAGGAAAAGGAGAGAAAGGAGTGAGACAAACCAATCTACGATGGTACAAAAAACTAAGATGGAGAACTTAGAAACGACCATCGACGACCTGAGAAAATTGAGAAGGGGCTAGAAAAGACCTCAAATCAAAAAGCTAACTGGAGAAGAAGTGTACGGACCGCCCAGAAAATTCAGCAAGCACGAAGGGAAAGCGAAGAAAGAACCACCTTTTATAAGCACGAAGCAACAGGAGGACCCAGATACCAAATCCCTTACAACCATCTGATAATTGACATCTGGCGACCTTCAAATTTAGTCTGTAAAGGATGTCAGTCGGCTCATTAAAAATTTGCATCAGAATTGGAGCACGTCCCCACTCTTCAAATTCCACTAACTACTCCATGTCCTACGGCCATGATTGGTTGTGACACCACTTTTCGCATCCTCTCAAAAAGCTACGATCGTCATTTCAAATATCAAAAAAAATATCTTCAGCTTATCAGAAAACTCATGTACTCTCTTCGCTCGTACCAAACTTGGGAGTAGGGGCATGTGTTGCACAATTATTGGTTATCCTAGCTGAAGACATGGACTAGCAGGAGTGCACATGGAAAAATGTGCAAGATCGGATCATCAGCATCGCCAATAGTAGGATCGGTTCAACGGCATCATCGCGAGACCTGCAAGACGGCATCACCAGGGATAGGCATGCCGATCTTGAACAGGGACTTCTCCCACATCGGCACAGTCCGATCCTTTCATGTTCGGCCGATCCTAATTCAGATGACTAATCCAATTTTCCCCCAACTGATCCCAACCTTATTTAATTGGCAACCAAACAAGTCTCCATCGAATTTCAATGGCGGTGGTATGTATACTTAGGACACTTCAATCTTCACTCTAGTTCATACCACCGGCTCAAGTCTACCCCTAGCTTTGGCATCTATCTCCACCAAACCGAAGCTAAGCCTCCTCAACTGAAGCTGGCCGAACGTTGCTAGGCACCCTTAATTCAAATTCCAAGATGTATATGGCACCCCAGCTGGCTCCAAAGCAGATAAGGAAGGCGTAATCGCCTAATTTCGTTGATTCCGATCTGGGATCATGCCACGACCGTGCCTTATTCGGATAGGCGAGTTTTCTTTAACGGCTAATCCGCCACACCTACAAAAGGAAAATAGGTAGACCCCCCGCAAATATCCGAACATTCTCTCTCCACTCCTTATCTGTTGCTTGAGATTGACTTGAGCATTGGAAGATTCCCGCCAGAGCCACCTCTGGCCAAGACTTTCTTACAGGTCACTTCTTCGGAAGGCTACACCACCGCTCCAGTTGATCCAACCTCGAAACGGATTTCAGCATTAACAGTTGTAATTTGTGATATACTTTATTGTCTGTAAGTGTATTTAGTGATAAAATTGGTAGATAATAAGCAGGGAATTGTGGTATTATTTCTGGTGTTTCCAAAGGAAATATTAGCAATGGAATAAAGTCATTTTGAATGGAAAGATCTAATTTCAGTGATGCCACCTGAAGCTTGGAGCTTCTTGTTTTTGATTCTTCGTTACTTCCTAAATTGTAACTGAGAAGAATTAGTTATAATTGGTTCTTCACCAAGCTTTAACACACTGTCAAGTGCTGCTTTCTCCCTTTCTGATCTCTATCTAGCTGATGCTACTTTGGTGTTGCTTACTGTTTCTCATAAGTCATAACAAATGCCATAAACTGAAAATTATTTTTTCATGTGATAAGATCTCAGTGAAGTTTTCGGTTTACAAATATACTAGTAGAGTGGACGTGCGTTGCATGGAGAATATTCCTTTTTTTTTTTTTTTGGTTATGTGATCACTCCAAATACGATTGCATAGCAAGTTAGCAATTATGGGCCCGATGAACTTGTTATGCGTAATTTATGGGCACACCAAGCAGTTTCCTTCCCCAGCTATCTCTGACGTCAGATAAGATCTTCTATGTAAACTTAAGAGCATGTTATAAGATCCTCTGGCATCCAAATAGGGTCTTCATAGTTTAATATAGCATTGGTAGTATCATGCATTGGGATATATAAGACCAGAGATGCATTCGTATTTGTGCTCATATGATTCTCATCATAACGTAAAGAAACAAGCCTGTGCATCCACCAAAATAAAGAGCGAGTTTACGGGTACTGCATTAAAAATAGAGTTATTGTTTAAATAGAGGTCATAGCAGATCATCCTACTTCTCCCCACGTACATTACATCTAGCTTCTTCCTGCTAATTAAACTTTTGTACATCCGATATATGCCACAAGTGGAAAAAGCAGCTATATGTACCTCCTTATTTCATCTTCCTACGTGATCCCTCGTCCGACCTCTTATTCATGGCCATACTACGATAACCCACATCCAAGCTAGCACACGCGTAAAATAAGAAGACCACGACCACCAAATCCAACCCCATCGATCCGCATCAACACCTCCACGCCGATGCCGCAATCATCCGCTGGTCCCGCCACCCCAGAAACATGCACCCATTTTCCTCCGTCAACCTATACCCATCGCAGGCATACAGTCCCAACAGTATCCGGCTCTGGTCAACGGAGTTGGCACTCAACGCCACCCCCTTGAATCCTCTCCCCTCCATCACCTTCCTCCACCTGTCCAGCTTCTCATGCCTCGCCACCCTCTCTGCTCCCTCTCTCGCCACGATGTTCTTGATCTCCGGCGCGAAGATATACTGCTCCACCTTCGCCCTCGCCGCCGAATCCGCCGGAAAAGTGGCGTCCAACGAGTCGAATAGCGCCGCGAAGTAGGGCAGTGCCTCTAAGAACCTCCCCAAGAAGTGAGGATCATTGTGGCTGGCTTCTATCTCCACTAGAGTGACGATTTTGGGAGCCTGGTCGCGAATCGTGGAGAGGAGCCAGTCGAGGTGGATGTCAGGGACGCGGTGGAGGCGGCAGACGGCGTTGACGGCGAGGGCCTCGCCAACGCGGCGGTGGAGCATGCTCGGGCGGAGGTCCTCGAGGCGGTCGGCGATGGCGGGGTGGAACTCGAAGGGCACGTGTAGGGAGTGTGCGAGCTCGGCGAGGTGGCGTCCCGTCTGGTGGACCGACTCGGCCGGGTGACCGACGCCGGTGATGCGGAGGGCCGGAGGGCCCCCCGGGCGGGTGGCGAGGGCTTGGAGGAAGGCAGGCCACTGGTGGCCTTGGAGGATGTTGAGGTCGACGACGTGGACGCGGTCCTCGGACTCGAAGGCCTCGAGGATGGCCTGGTTGGCGGTGAAGTGCGCGAATTTGAAGTAGGGGCAGGCCTGGTAGAGGATATGATAGAACTTGAAGGTGTGGAGGGAGGGGGCAGGGTAGGGCTTGGGGGCGGGGGGCGGAGAGAGACGGGCGGCGAGGGCGTCCGCAAAGCAGGAGGCGACGCGCTGCATGGAGTCGCCGATGGGCGAGACGAGGTGGTTGAGGTGGTGGAGGTAGCCCCGGGCGGTGAAATAGTCGTCCTTGGCCACCGCCATGGCACACTCCATGAGGAGGTGCACCAGCAGCAACCCTCGGACGACGATGGTCGGATTGTTGGGCTCCGGCTCGGGGGAGGCACCCGCGTTGGATTCCGACACCGATGCCGTCGGGGAAGGCGGGCGCGGATCCTCTGTTGTGCACGCGATGCACCGCACGGTGCAGTGCATTGCACGCACCATCCATCGCACCATGGACGGCCCGCTGCGCGCGCAGGCGTGCGCGCTGTGCACCGCACCGTGCGGTGCACAGCAGGGGATCCCATCGCGATTCGTGGTGGAGATGTCATTTCTCTTTAAGCTCCCCATGCTTTTACATTGAGAGTTCATCATCTTCTTTAGCTATAGAGAAAATAAGAGAAACTTTTAGACATAGCTCACTGCTCTTATCATTGCACTTCATGCCTTGAGGACAAGGGTGCTACGGAGAGCAGGGAAAGAGACGGATGGATTAGATGCTGAAAGGTTTGTCTTAATGTCCAACCTTGTGAGGGAGGGGAATTCGGTGACCGAAATCCGGTTCTTGACTTCAAGCGCGTGGAGTTTCTATTGTGGGGCATGAGTACCTTATTAAATTGCTCGGAAGTCCTTTTGGGGGGTTCACCAAGGGGCTCCCACTCTCTTTGGTGGATTTATTTTAATACTGGGCTTATGCTCCAACGCCAGAGTGACGGGGTGAGGGCCCACTGGCATTGTGTGGGCCGGCAAGACAAGTAGATGCCAAGGGACGCGGTTTGGGGGATATTTCATGGAGGGTTAAAGAAGCTGGGATGAGAATGACAGCAATGGAAGAGAGACAAGGAGGAGGAGCTTTGGCGATGCCGATGGTAGCGGCGTCGGTGGCACCGCCTGGGCCTTGGATTCACCAAACGATTCGGGTCCTTGGAAGAGTCCCTTATTGGGCCTTTCCTCGAGGGCAGCATCTACTTCATTTGTTTCTGTGTTCATTATTTTATCTTTTTGGAAGAATATATTTGAAAAAAACTATAGTTAGGGGTTCCTATTCTTTAATAAGTCTTATGGTGCCTTTTGAGGCTCACAATACCTTAGTGGTCCGACTGCACCGGTAAGAGCTCAATGTGGCAAGTGAACCATCTTGAGACCATCTGCATATACCATGAACTGCACATATCGATTGATGGACTGGGGTTATATCTTTCATGCAAAAGAAGGAAACACCTCATGCATGAATCTGCTATTGGATCATCTACTGCAAAGATCTTAAAGCACTCCGAACTTGTCACTTATCCACCTATCTAGATCTTAAAGCAACCAATGGATGCACCTTGCACATCTTCCCCCTTTCCTGGAGTAGTGCAACTGTGTGAAAATCAGATGGGCCATGCAAAACAATAAACGGTTGGGATGCATCTTTTGCACGATTTAATTTCCTTCATGAGAGTTTATCTTCCTTCGGATACATGCATGCATGTATATATATGTATACGTATATAGATAGATGGATGGATAGATACATGCATATATGTATGTGTTTATGTATATGAGACATGCGTTGTGGAGGAGATGAAATGCATGGTGTTGGGTATAAAATACCCCCCGGTCGAAGTTTGTAAAAGACCGACCCTTCAAGGACTTTTCCGGCTTCCGACCTTGTATTGCGTCTCTCTGAACCCCCTTGACCGTCTGAGCTTCCGAACTTCTCCGACAATGAGCTTCTCCATCCATCTACCGGACTGCTTCAAAGGCTCTCTAGGCCTCACTATCAGCCGACCTTCTACAGTGATCAATTATTCTCCGAACTTCTTCCGGACTTCGTCGATATCCGAGCTTCTTCGACAACGAGATTGCTACAGTAATCAGACTCCATCCAAATTTCTACGGCGGTCGACCGCCTTCAGGATTCCAACCGAGCTCCTGCGAGAGCCAAACTTCTACTACGAGCGGTCTACTTCGAACTCCTACTACGAGCGGTCTACTCCAAACTCCCACAGCGGACGGTCTACCCCGGATATCTACTGTAAGCAAATTTCATTCGAGCCTCTACTATAAAATATTTCTTCCGAACTTCTATTACAGGTAGACTTCAGCCGAGTTTCTTTGTAGCCGGATCCCAGACGAGCTTCTATGATGGGACAGGACCCACCGGCCAGGTCGCTACTCCGAGCTCCCACGACAGCCGACCTTCGACCGAGCTTTTACAATAAGCGGTCTCCTTTCAGCCTTCTACAAGAACCAGACTCCGTCCGAACTTCCATAGCAGATGGATATCGAACGAGCTTCTACGATGGACGGACTCCGGCAGCTGGATTTCTACAACGACCAATTACCTTCGGTGTCTGTCGAACCTCCCCAATGCCATCCGAAGTCCACCGCCGGCCGACCCTTCACCAGATTCTTCATGAAATCGGACTTCTCCGATGGATAATCTTCAGACGAGCTTCCACATCAGGCGAATCTCAGACGGACTTCTCTAGCAATCGGACTCCTACCAGACTTCACCAACGAAAAGTCTCCATCCGAGCTTCTACAGTGGATGACTCCCGCCTGTGGTATCAGCACCTGAGGCATTCGACAACAGTAGACTCGTCAGCAGCCTTAAAAATATCCGAGTTTCTCCTAGATCGACGGGATAGAGAGCCATTCCGCTCCATCAGACATCCCAGCCGAGCTCCAGCCGGCAGATCCAAACTCTCCGGCAAGTCACGACAACAGCCACTACTATACTCCACTCTCTGCAACGGATTCCGCGTGGCTCCACCACTCTCTGGCGAGTTGCGACAACGGACACCACTCCACTTTCCGTAACAAACTCCACGTAGCCCTGAACGACCCCTGACGCCACTACTCTCCGTAACAAACTCTGCGCTGTTCTGAACGGCCCACTATCAGGCGGTTACAGATGTTGCTGCCAATCGATTATGCTCTCTATCTATAAAAAGGGACCCCCAGATACGTTCTTCTCTAAGCTAAAAACTCTATCCCAAAACTCTGCTAAAATTTTCACTCGAGTACTCCATTTCTGTTGAGGCAGAGTACTGACTTGAGTGTCGAAGGATCTTACCGGAGCACCCCCAACTTCGATTTAGACTTTCCTTGTAGGTTCCGACGGCGACCGCGGTCATCTCAACTCCAGCAACTCCGGTTTCGACAAAATTCTGTACCAACAGAATTGGCACTAGAAGGAGGGCCAGATGTGTCTTCGCAGTACCCTTGTTCTTAAAGGAGTGCTCAATGGAACTGTCTCCGGTCATCTTCTCCGACATCCTCTTCTCCTTCTCCTACTAGATTTCCACCTGACGCCTCCCCGAAAGGCATCCACCAGGCGATCCACGGCCTCCGCGGCCAGATCTCAGGCTCTGACCTCGCCTCCAGTTTCTCAGGCTCCTCCTCCTCCTCCGGCAACGGCGGTCGGTATGGAGCAGTTCGACCTGCTGGTTCAGCAGGTCAGAGGCCTCACCGAAGCAGTACAGGCCATGCAGCAGCAGCAACAGCCGCAGGTGTCAGTGCGGTTGGAAAGAGCATCGTCGGAGTTTCAAAATCTGACAGTAGGGCAGGCCACTTGGACCAGTCGTCCTGTCTTCTCTGGAAAGGGGAATCCGAGGGTGGAGAGCCCTCAGTCTGATCACGATTCTACTTTCGGAGGATCCCTACCTCCACTCTACTAGAAGATCCTCGAGACTCACAGTCGAAAGGACCTCCTGGATCGAAGGCTCCAGGAGATAAACCGACGGATCAAAGAGCTCCGCCACGCTCCCCCTGCTTATGGTGAAGACATATGCACTGACCCTCCTTTCTCTCAAATGATCATGCAGGAACCGATCCCACCAAACTTCAAGCTCCCCCAATTCGAAAGCTACGACGGGACCTCGGATCCGGTTGACCACCTGGAGGCCTTCCGGACAATGATGCTGCTCCATGGTGCGCCAGACGCCATCTTGTGCCGAGCTTTCCCATCTACCTTGAAGGGAGCAGCAAGGAACTGATACTCGATGCTGAAGCCGGGTACTATCTTCTTCTTTGATCAAATGAGCCACCAGTTTGCGGCTCATTTTGTTAGCAGCCGGCGTCTCCGGAGAGGTTCGGAGTCCCTTATCAACATCAAGCAGAAGAAGGGAGAATCCATCTGAGCCTACGTCAATCGTTTTAACGTCGCCGCACTGGAGGTCCAAAACTTGGACCAATCGATTGCGATGGCCGCCCTGAAGGGCGGTCTTCAAAAGAACGATCTTCTATTTTTTCTGGAAAAGAAATATCCCAGGGACTTTGCTGATTTGCTGGCTCGAGCTGAAGGATATGCCCAAGCAGAAGAAGCCTTCAAGATGAAGGATGAGGAGGCCGCGAAGCAGTGGCAGGCGGGGGACTCCAGCAAGCCCGCAGTTGAAAAAGGGCCGAGTGAAGCTCGGCTATGTTCTCGAACTCCCTCCGGACACAAGCGTGTCCAGACTCCTCCCCGAGCTCGTAGGCAGAGGAGCCCGGACCACAGAGTTTGGCGGAGCTCTCCCCCAGAAAGATTTCACAGCTACGCCCCTCTTAACACATCGAAAACTCAAGTGCTTATAGAGGTTAGGGAGCAGCTGCCAAGGCTAGAAAGGATGCGCACACATCCTGGAAAGCGCAATCCTAACAAGTTCTGTCTCTATCATCGTGACCACGGCCATGACACGGAGGAATGTATTCAGCTTCGAGATGAGATCGAGGAGCTCATCAGATGAGGTCGGCTCGACAGATTCATTCGACGCCGACCTAAAGGTAGAGATGATCGGCCTAGGGCCCTGCCGCAGCTGGAGCCGCCAAGGAGGGAGGAGCAGCCTGAAGATCGGCCTCCGATTGGGATTATCAACTCCATCTCAGGAGGACCCCGACGGGGAGCAGACCTTCTGCGGCTATAAGATCCAAAAAATCTGCGGATGTATTACCAATAGCTTTGCCTTAAATAAAAATTTTATATTTGCATATTTATCCTGTTAGCATGAACTTATAACGACAGGAAGTAACTCCCTCATTCAATCGAAATTAAGTGTGTTAGAAACAGGAGAAAAATCTCGTCCTAACATGAACAAAGTCGAAGGTCCAGTTACTTAAAGACCGGATGGGGGGAGAGGCCCGCGCAACGGCCCTTTTGTGCCCCCATATCCTTGTTAAGAACAGGAGGAGAACCTCGTCCTAACATGAGCAAAGTTGAAGATCCGGTTACTTAAAGACCGGATGGGGAGAGAGGCCCACACAACGGTCCTTATGTGCCCCTACATCCTTGTTAGGAACAGGAGGAGAACCTCATCCTAACATAAACAAAGTCGAAGGCCCGGTTACTTAAAGACCGGATGGGGGGAGAGGCCCGCACAACGGTCCTTATGTGCCCCCACAGCTTTGTTAAGAACAGGAGGAGAACCTCGTCCTAACATGAACAAAGTCGAAGGCCCGGTTACTTAAAGATCGGATGGGGGTAGAGGTCCGCGCAACGGCCCTTATGTGCCCCTACAGCCTTGTTAGGAACAGAAGGAGAACCTCGTCCTAACATGAGCAAAGTTGAAGGCCCGATTACTTAAAGATCGGATGGGGGGAGAGACCCTTGCAGCGGCCCTTACGTGCCCTCACAGCCCTATTAAAAACAGAAGGAGAACCTCGTCCTAACATGAGCTGAAATTGACTGTCAGAAATAAGAGGAGAACCTCATCCTGATGCAAACAAAGATCCAGTCGATCAAGATCGGATGAGGAGGAAGGCCTCCTCAATGGCTCCTCTACGCTCTCACGACCCCGTTAAGAGCAGAGGAAAAACCCTCACTCGAACACACAAAAAAAAAGAAGAGAAAGGAGCTCTAAGGAAGCCCAGCTTCTTCCAACTTCGAGCTCTCAGTTTCGATCCTTATTAGGGATTGTCTCAAGTTTTCAACTTCTTCCTCTAGTTTCATCTTTCTCAGCAGCATATCCCGGTACATCTGGTAGAACCGTCGGCTCTTACCCTCCGACTCTCGAAGCCTCTTCCTCAGGACCTCGAACTCCGCCTCGGTATCTTTGACCGCCTGCTGCTCGTGGACCAGCTGAATTTTCAGCCGCTGCAGTTCGGCCTCCTCCCATCCAAGGGCCACAGACAGTTCTGCCACGGTCCCCCTCAAGGAGCGGAGCTCGTCGGAGCCTTATGCGGAGGCAAGCTGGACTCTCTCAGACAACTACCCCCGAAGGTGGGCAACTTCGTCAGTCATCGTCTGGAGCTTCCTTCGGTAGTCCTCTACTTGTCCGCTCTAGCCAACTCGGTAGGCATTGTAGTTCGCCTCAGCGTTCTGCAGCTGCATTTGAAGGTCGGAGAACTTCTTCGTCAGTCTCGATCGTGGTCGGCTTGGATTTTGAGCCAGGACGAGCTCCCTTTCAACTGGCCGATCTTCTCCCGTGCGGCCGTCAGCTCGACTTCAAGGGAACTGATCTTGGAAGCCTGAGTCCAAGATCGGTCGCTGGCACATTTTTGGAGTTCCTCAAGCTCCGTCACAAAGTCGGCCTTCCTCCGGGTGTATTCCATGAGACCCTTTCTGTGGAAGTCCTGAAAGCGAATAGCCTCTGCAGTGACTTCCGAATGGCTCTTCCTCAGTCGATGAAGTTCATTTTCCAGCTTTTTGGATTTCTTCATCAACTGACGAACTTTCCTTCTGAGGTCTCGGATCATCAACTTCAGAGGAACTCCCTGTGGCAGGGGAAGAGCTTCGGCAGGACACTGTCGTTGGGAGACAAAAGTGTCACGACTCAAATTAGTACAAGGAGACAAAAGAGAAGAAAAAGAATACAGAAAAAAAAGGGGGCCCTCTGTGAAGAAGAATCTAATTTCATTGATTAAATAATTTTCAAGAACAAGAGAATGAAGAAAAATCACCACAAAGAAAAAATACAAAGCTAGAGGTTCTGGACCTCTGGGGCAGAAGTGGAGGGGCTCGACGTCCCCGAAAGGTCGGCAGTGGCGGCCGCAGCGGTCAACGAGGTCCCGACTGGAGGAGGACCGACAGTAGTTTCGGATGGTCTGGCTTCATCGTCAGACGCCTCATCCAGGAAGCTGAGATCCAGTTCGAAAAACTTCCCAGCCACCTTCTCTTGGCAGAGTTCGAAACCCTTGATGAAGGCGTCCTGGCCGAACTGGACCTTTAGATCCTCCATCTCGGAGGAGGCCTTGAACTCCTCCACTGTTCGGGCCCCTGCCTCTGAGATCAGGGACGAAATTCGCACTTTCAGCTCGAAAACCTGTGCCTTCAACTTGAAAACCTGCATCTTCAGTTCGGAAACCTCGGCCTCAGCCTTCTTTCTCTCCTCCTCCAAGGCGGTCCTCAGATCAGACGAGGTTTGTCCCTCCTTTTCCAGCGCTTCCTGGAGACCTAGGACCTCGACGATCTTCTCCTTGAGGTGGGCGGCCCCAGCCAGGCGACCTTCCTCCACCCGAGCTGCCTCCCTCTTGGCGATCTTCACCGCCTCGACGTTGGCGACAAGCTGATGCCCAATCTGCAAAAAAGGTCGGGGAGTCAATATAAAGGTTGAAGAATAAATTAAGTAAAGAAGCAAGAAGGAGAAAAAAGTGAGTTAACCTACTTCGAAGAAAGATCCCAGAGAGTCCCAGACCCACAGCTCGGGATCAGCAAGGATGATCCTCTGGACGACCTCGGGCAGAATGCACCCTTCGACCAGCCTCTTTATTAAATCTCTGTTGTTGAAGGGATTTTACCCTAGGTCTTCCTCGGAGCCGCCAGCCCCCTCGACGGCAACCTTGCGACTGCGGCTCTTCCGAGCCGGGGTCTTCTTTCTCCTCCTCCCTTCGGCCCCGGGTGCCCCCTCGGGATGAGCCTCTGAAGCGAGATTCTCGATCGGGGGGCTCCTTGAAAGGGCTCGGGGGACTTCGAGTTCGGCGTCGGAGGGGACTTTGACGGTGACGGCCACTGGAGCAGGCACGGCCGAGCTTGTCCCTTCTATCCTAACTTTCTTCACCGACCCCGAAGTCGGGGCATCTTTTCTCTTGTGGGTCTTGAGACCCTGGGCTAACCTCCGAGCCACGCCTGCGTCCATGTCTGCAATAAAAGAAGATCAAGATGGCTCAGAGATGGAATAAGAGAAAGGGGAAGCAGCCAAAAAAAAATGGTACCGACAGGGTTAAGAGGATTCAGGCCGACGTTGAACAAAAGTTGTTCTTTCAGGAGTTCGGAGAGGAGGGGGGCTTGATAGGCCTCGAACTTTTTAGAGGCTTCGAGGTCGTCCCTTTCCAGGCTAGAAGTCCGACGGATGGAATCCCTTAGAGAGCCCCAAGGGGGTAATCCTAGCTCCAAGGTCGGGCATCGGATATAGAAGAACCTCTCCTTCTAGTTGTGAATAGAAGAGAGGGCGCCTTTCAACAACCCCTTTCTACCGAACTGAGGGGAGAAGTACCACCAGTCCTTTGCCGAGGGATGACGCTTAAAGGTGTAGAAATTTTTAAACAAAAAAAGAGTCGGCCGAACTTCAGTTAAACTACAAAGAGAAAGAAATCTTATTAAAAATCTAAAGGAGTTCGGCGCTACTGAGACTAGAAAAATATTCAGAAAATAAAAAAGGGTGACGACAAAAGGCGGAAGTGAAAGTCGAAGTTCGGCACGGAAGGCCTCCTGATAAAGACAGAAGCGGCCAGGAGGAGAGACGCTAGCCCAATCAGTTGGTCCGGAAAGCTCCAGCTCGTACTCCAGAGGAACTCCATACTGAATCCTTATCAGTGAGAGTTCATCCGGAGTCAAAGAGCTGGGGATGGTGTCCGGCACAAAGACCAGACGAGGTTCAGTCCCGACTACGGGTCCGTCTATGGTACAAGGACTCTAAAAAATTGGGGCTGACGAACTCTTAGAACCGCTAGAAGAGGAGATATCGAAAGACATTTTGGATCAAATAGAAGCCACAAAAATCCCGAAAAAAAATAAAAAAAAACAGCGAACAAGCTCTCGAGGGAGCTAAACGAACGGAATACGAAGAAGAAAGAACAAAAAAATGATAAGAAGTTTCGAAACTAACCTAGGTTGGCCTGAGGAGTGCAGGAAGACGGCAAGAACGATGGAAGTTGACCCGGAGGACGCTTAAGGCCGAGAAGGATGCTAAAGGAGGCTGGAGTTCTCGGGGAAGAGGAGGAAACTGAGGGACTCCCTTAGGAAAAGTGAAACCCCTGAAGGAGGAGGATGTGTTTAAATAGGCAACAGGGCCCGGAACAATTATGATTGCAGACTCCTCTGGCCGACGTACACTTGCCACGTGTCCCACTCACTATGACAGGCTGTTGAAAATGGCTGACAGCTGATAAAATCATTATTGCGCTGTACCTAGAGCCACGCCCCAGCGAAAATTCCAAAAAAACTTTTTCGGATCGCTTTGATTTGAACAGACTCCGGCACCAGCGCGCCAAACGCCAAAATATCTGATAACCACCGAGTATGAAAATCGAGGGGGGCAACTTCGATCGTAAGAATTTTTTTGTACTTTCTTCATTCGAAACACAAACTCGGAAGTAGAGAGATTGGTGTTGGGTATAAAATACCTCCCAGTCGAAGTTTGTAAAAGATCGACCCTTCCAGGGCTTTTCTGACTTCCGACCTTGTGTAACGTCTCTCCGAACCCCCTCGACCGTCCGAGCTTCCGGACTTCTCCGACAATGAGCTTCTCCATCCATCTATCGGGCTGCTCCAAAGGCTCTCTAGGTCTCATTATCAGTCGACCTTCTACAGTGATCAACTATTCTCCGAACTTCTTATGGACTTCGTCGATATCTGAGTTTCTTCGACAATGAGATTGCTACAGTAATCAGACTCCATCCAAGTTTCTACGGCGGTCGACCACCTTCGAGATTCCAACCGAGCTCCTGCAAGAGCTGAACTTCTACTACGAGCGATCTACTCCGAACTTCTACTACGAGCGGTCTACTCCGAACTTCTACTACGAGCGATCTACTCCGAACTCCCACAACGGACGGTTTATCCCGGATATCTACTGTAAGCAAATTCTATTCGAGCCTCTACTGTAAACACATTTCTTCTGAACTTCTATTATAGGTAGACTTCAGTCGAGCTTCTTCGTAGCCGGATCCCAGATGAGTTTCTACGATGGGACAGGATCCACCAGTCAGGTCGTTACTCCGAGCTCCCACGACAACCGACCTTCGATCGAGCTTCTACAATAAGCGGTCTCCTTTCAGCCTTCTACAAGAACCAGACTCCGTTCGAACTTCCATAGCGGATGGATATCAAACGAGCTTCTACAACGGACGGACTCCGGCAGCTGAATTTTTACAACGACCAATTACCTCCGGTGTCTGTCGAACCTCCCCAACGTCATTCGAAGTCCACCGCCGGCCGACCCTCCGCCAGATTCTTCATGAAATCGGACTTTTTCGATGGATAATCTTCAGACGAGCTTCTACATCAGGCGAATCCTAGACGGACTTCTCTAGCAATCGGACTCCTACCGGACTTCACCAACGAAAAGTCTCCATCCGAGCTTCTACAGCAGATGACTCCCGCCTGTGGCATCAGCGCCTGAGGCATCCGATAATAGTAGACTCGTCAGCAGTCTCAAAAACATCCGAGCTTCTCCTAGATCGACGGGATAGAGAGCCATTCCGCTCCATCAGACATCCCAGCCGAGCTCCAATCGGTAGATCCGAACTCTCTGATAAGTCACGACAACGGCCACTACTCTACTCCACTCTCTGCAATGGATTCCGCGTGGCTCCACCACTCTCTGGCGAGTCGCAACAACGGACACCACCCCACTTTCCGTAACAAACTCTACGTGGCTCTGAACGATCCCTGATGCCACTACTCTCTGTAACAAACTCTACGCGGCTCTGAACGGCCCACTATCAAGTGGTTACAGACATCGCTGTCAATCGGTTATACTCTCCATCTATAAAAAGGGACCCCCAGATACGTTCTTCTCTAAGCTAAAAATTCTATCCCAAAACTCTGCTAAAATTTTCACTCGAGCACTCCATTTCTGTTGAGGCAGAGTACTGACTTGAGCATCGGAGGGTCTTGTCAGAGCACCCCTAACTCCGGTTTAGACTTTCCTTGCAGGTTCCGACGGTGACCGCGGTCATCTCAACTTCAGCAACTCCGGCTTCAGCGGAATTCTGCACCAACACATGCCATTCTAGATAAAATGTACTTGATTAAACTCTATGAGGCATGTTAATTTTTATCAAAGGAGACAAGCTATAATTGGGTCCTAAGGGAAGCAATAGATTTTAGGTAATGTTTTGCAAGCTCTGCTACCTCCGGTTGTTGCAGTAACCTAAAGTTGATCACATCTGTATTGTAGCACTTTATAACTGCCTTCAATAAACTGAAATCGAGCTGAGTTAGTAATGGAAGCAGTAACGCTCAAGAAAGAAGTGCAACCTAAGCTCCTCTTAAAAAGTACAGACGTGTCTTGCTTGTTGCAACATAAGCAGGCCTTCCAACACAAATCGCTTGAGACAAGCATGTTTTGACGGCACTCATGTACAATGATGCCGTGTTACTAGAGAACCAAGTCCATGGAGCTTAAGTATGTGACAACAGATCAGTGCAACCTTTTCTAGGATAGGGGTCATATCTTTTGCAAGAAAGAATGACTCTCCTTCCTTTTTATGAATCCACCATTGGTATGTGCGATAGTTGCTTTGTGACCTATGCAGATAGATGAATGAAAAAGTTCGAAGTGCTTTGAGGTCTTTGCATGGTGCACTCCAACAATTGACACTGTGAAAGAAGATTAGCCATTCTTTCGCATGAAAGATATAACCCAAAAACCCTATTTTAATCACCACGACACGAGTAAACACATTCCAAGTAGGAGAAATCCTTTATAGAGACTCATCAAACAATCTATGTACCGAGTTGCTAAGGAGGCGAACCCTAAGAAACATACATCTATGTTTCGTCCTAGAAGCTTCTCTTTGTTCTTTCTGGTTGCGGCTCTTGCAAGGAGATGGACAATTACATTGCTTTATACATGGCCTAGAGATGCATGCCAAATCATGTCAGACTGTGCCAAATCGAACTGCACCTGAACCATGTCTAGATGACCCAAATTGTTCCAAACAGGATCATATGCTAACCTTCACCTTTTTGTTGCCCATGCTAGCTCATGCAAGGATGCTATGTTGGTGCTTCTTCGTCACCTTCTGCAGGCGCTTGTTTTCCTCAAGCTTATCCTGATGTTGTTATGAGAATAGAGAATGATGAGGTCCCCAAGCACCCGAGAAGGAGCCTATTCACAACTTACAAACCTGGGCTCAGTAGCTTAAGAGAGAAGGTGTTGTCCAGCTAAACAACCTGAGATGGGGGAGTGAATTATATTTTCAAAAATCTTAAACAAGTATGTGCCAGTTTTTCAAACAATCTAAGTACTATGAATGTATAGCAAATGCAATTAATAGAAGAAAAAATAAAATAATAAATGCTAAATAAGAATGTAAAGTAAGAATAAATAAGCTCACCATACAAACATAAAAGATTTATAGTGATTCAATGTACATCTAATACCTACATCAACTCTTCAAGCTCCACTTAAAAATTTTGACTATAATCCACTGATTATAGTGCGTTTGTTTTGAACGGGATCACAAACAAATCCAGTTAATTTTTCGAGCTTACCAATTAAAATCTACATCGATTGTTTTTCAGGATCACAATCAATCCAGTTAGTTTTTTTGGATCACCAATTAAAATCTACACCGATTATTTTTCGGAATCACAATCAATCTAGTTGATTTTTTGAGATTACCAACCAAAATCTTAACCCAGAGTTTCAAGCCCTTTGAAACTTGATACAATAAATTTCAGCAACATAGAAATTTACAAAATAAATAACTCCTTAATGAGTTGATGAAGATGTCGATGCTTTACTTAGAATGGCTTGGAAGCTTTGCACAAGGTTGAGCACTCTTCTCTTGATGATAGCCTTTACAAAAAATCAATAGCTTTCTGGTTTGGAGGTGGAAAATACTCTTGAAATCACTTAATGGTGAAACTAGGCTCTTTTCCTTTTAATATGCTATTTTTGATAGTCAATTAGACTTCCTATTCATTTGAAATGCTTTTATGATCATTTAAAGTAATTTGAATTTGAAAACAAGTCATTTTGAAATATTGGGACAGAATCTAGATGTTTGAAACTACTTTTGGATGTTTCTGTAACAATTCTGTGCAATCTGTTATTCGCTGTCAGAATCAATAGAGTCGGCTTGGGCAGAAATAGAGTCGATTGAAATAGAGTCGGCTCGAATAGAAATAGAGTCGGCTCAAATAGGAACAGAGTTGGCTCTAGTCCTGTGTCCAGAAAATGGCTTTTTTATTTTTTTAAAAAAATCGATTCGGATAAAAATGAAGTCGACTTGTCTACATGCCAGTGCTGTGTGCTAAATCCAGAACGTGCTAGAGTCAACTCGAATCATATTGAAGTCAACTCAAACTCCTCCATTCAGTCTTTTTTACTTAATTTACATTCAAACTTGATTTTTCTTGATTCAAAAGCTTTTCAAATACTTTCAAATGACTTTAAAGCTTATCACAAGGGTTAACTTCCTACAAAAATATTCTTAACCAAGCTTTAAAGATATTAGTTTCATTTTATATTTTAATGTTATGTAATCATCAAAATTATTCTTTGGATTAACAATCTCTTTCTTTTTGATAATAACAAAATATTGAGCATAAAGATAAATAGATAAAAGTTAAAAAAAAATTATAATTAGATACTTTAAATTTCAACATATCACAAGAGTATCATAAAGATAAAATATTTAATCTAATTTGACATTCAAGAAAAAGACCCTTCATAATTTTTTAAGAAAATTTCAATATCTCCCTTAATGTAAGAAAATTTGAATTTAACTCAAAAAAATTTTAAATTTTAACTCCTTAATTCATTTCTCAATTTTTCTTCTCAATCTTAATTATTCTTTACAAGAAAGTAAGTTTGATACCATTGAACACTACTGAACACTACTGAATGTAAATCTGATACCACTTAATATATATCACTTAACATAATTAGATTTTACACCATGATACCATGAATTAAATCTAATACCATGAATGAATATATGAATATATACATAAATGCTCAATTTACTCTCCCTATGAATAAATACAAGAATGCTCAATTTACTCTCTCCTTTTTTGTCATCAACAACGAGAGTTAAGTAAAGATGCCACAAAACATTAATAAGGATAACATGAGTGATACCACATAGAAACATCAATACTAAAAATTAGAATCTCATTATAACATAGATAGTTAAGCAAAAAAGTGAATAAGTTCATATAGCATGAGTATATTCAAGAAAGATTCATCAAAATCCAGGTAAACTCAAATAGATACACATTCAATATTTTTAAAATTTGATTTGAGTTCTCCTCCTTTCAAATTTAATTGAAATCTAACTTGTCAAGCTCATATTAAGATAATATGACTTCTCAAAATATTTCTCCCTCTTATTAAATTCAGATTACAGGTCGGTTGGGAAAAAGAATCAAAATTGATAACCCATGTTAAAACTGATACCAATTGATTACTCATGATAAATCACAAAGGCATTTTCTGTAATTCTACCAAAAGATCATCTCTTTTTTTTTAATAAATATCAGTCATTTAAGCTCTAAAAAGATATAAATTTTAAAATTTATCTCAAAAGGAATAATGCTAAAAATATATCAATGCAAAACAAGTTTAAGACAAAGCATTCTTTTCTTTTTTTTCAAAAGATAGTTCAATGGAATACCAGACAAAAATAAGTTGTTTGATGCCAATGATTTGAAATTCATTTGGACGTCCTCTTTAAATATTTAGCTTTGAAGACAAATGATAACTTTTTTGAAAATATTTAGTTCGATACCAATTTCAAAAAGACCCTTTTTTCAAAATCATTCCTCAAAAATAATCCAATAAAGCAAAATAATAGAAATGATGACCAGATGATAGCCAAGGCATGCAAAGTATTAAGATTCATCAATAATTTCTCTCTTAAGATCAATATAGATTTCTCCTGCTTTTCTTTTCAGAATATGCATACTTATTCAATTTAATTAAGCATTCATTTCTCCCCCTTTGTTTTATAAACAAAGCATAAAATTTTTAATCAAATAGATAAATACAAACATAAACATCAAACATATTGGATAAAAACTCAAATTTTCAAAGATTATCAACTCCTAAATTCATGAATTGACTCCTCGAATTTAAGGATCGACTCTTCAAAACAGAAAATAGCTTAAGGGGTTTTGATTTAAGGAGAAATAGCCCAAATATAATAGGGATCAAGAGTAAATCAAATCAAAATTCAAAAAGAATATTTTAATTAGAATTAATGAGTCAAATGGGGAATTAAGAATCAATCAATTTGAAGTTTAATTCATAAGATTTACACATATATGATTCAACATTTTTATACAATTCACATGATATAAACAATACATATTTTAAAATAATGATATGTATGCTTATTATAAATAATACATGAAAGCATTCAAGGCAAAGAATATAATTATCACAATATGGGAGGCTCTCCATTGCTAATACAACAGTTCTGATTAAGTAACCACCAATCAACCATTTGTCTTAGATACCAATTGATCAATCAATTTCAAATTATATTAGTTTTGATGATCAAGACTCGAGCTACTAAGCCAAATTAGATTTATGGATTAATCATTTAAGTCACATGCATGTTAATCGATTTGATTGCCTACAACTATTGATTTGATTTCGGGCACTCTCAACCTAATCTGAATTAACACTTTGACTCGACCTGATTAACCACTCTAATCGATTTGCTTGGATCATGCACCAACCAAAAAATCCTAGATACAATCTCATTACAAATCTAATTAGGTCTACCCATGTTAACCTTTTTGTAAAATTCAGATCTTGAACCAAATTTCAGATCTTAAAATGGATTTTAGATCTGATTTTAGATCTTGAAACAAAATTCAGATCTCAAATTTCAACAATAATTAAATTCAGATCGCGAACAACTTTTAAATCTTAAATTTCAGCAATGATTAAAATTCAGATCTAAACAACTTTAGGTCTAAAACAAAATAAAATAAATTCAGATCTGAAATAACTTTCGGATCTAAAATAATCATGATAAAATAAATTCAGAACTGAAATTACTTTTAGATCCGAAACATGCATAACAAATTCAGATCTGAAATAAATTTTAGATATGAAATTAATCAACATATATCTCATATATAAAACATAAAATTTAGATCTTAAAATAATAATTATGTTAAATTAAATTCAGATCTAAAATAACTTTCAGATCTAAAACATACAACAAAAATTCAGATTTGAAATAAATTTTAGATCTGAAATAAATCATCATACAACTCTTATATGAAATAAAAACTCAGATCTGAAAAATTTTGATTGTTCTAGGACAACCATTACGCATATCAAAGTTATGCCAGGGCCACTTTATATCAGAATGATGCAAAAAATTTAGATCTAATTTCAATAATTTTAGATTTTAAATTTAAATCATAATCACATGCATATGAAGTGGCTGTGATACTGCTGTTAGAATGCCATGATTTCATGCATGCAGATTTTTTACTTTTAAAAATCATGATCGTAATGGAATAAAAATCAGATTAAAACCCTTTTAATCTATAACATGCATCAGATCTAATCTAAACTAGGTAACAAGATCTTCAGATGATGGATAGAATTAAGAAAATTAAAATCTGAAATTTAAGACGTAAGGAAAGAAGATATAATCTTCATACCTTTTACGCGGGTTAATCTTCACCGCAAACTGATGATCGTAGAGTCTTCTGATTTTTTTGAAGCTGTACAAGCATTCGATCTCTATAGATATCCACACAAGATCTTGATCTGATCGAAGGCTCCTTGATCTCATCGAAGTGCTAGCTTCCTTGCAGAAATCACTTCTTTAATGGTGGAATAGCATTTTTCTTGTTCTCTCTTAGACTCTCTCAGAGGAAGAAGAAGAACAAGAGGAGGAAGAAGAAAGATCTCTATCTTTTCTCCCTAATCCCATGCCTAAGAAGAGGTCCACACCACCTCTAGATTTCACACCCAAAAAGAGATCACATCTTCAATATTTGTCATGGCCCCAAAAGCCTATCTTCTTTTTTTTTGTGTAATCCCTTAAATCCTCTCTTTATTTTTCGTGAAAACCTCTCACATCTCACGCACAAAATCAGATCTCATTCTTTTTTTTTGTTTAGGCATCAAAGTGTTTTAGATAGCGTGGAAGCCTTATCTAATAAGGCTTAGGAGGGGGCATCCAACTCTTGGATGCCTCCTTCTTATGTGCTTCACACAAACACAAGAAAGAAAAGGGGTGCGTGGGCTTCAGATTAGCATGAGATATCTCATGCAAATTCATAAGAAGGGGTGGTAGGATATGTGATTAGGCATGGATTTAAGTTTGGCACAAGGAAAGAGGGAGAGTTCCAATCAAACTAGGACCTCTCTTGGTCTTTGGTCAAACCAATTCAAATCTCTAATCAAATAGGATTTGGTTGCAATCAATCTGAGAAAAATTCTACTCCAACTAGGAGCCCAATTAAATCTTAATCAAATTAGGAGTTAGGTACACTTAAGTCCTAATCAATTAGGAAATTGATCTTTCTTGCAATTTGGATTATCTCATAATTCAATTAGGCTTGATCTAATCAAATCCAATCAAATCAAATTGAATCCAATTCAATTAAACTTGATTCTTAGCCCAATTACTTAATCAAATTGAGCCAATTAGCAATCCAATTGCTAATTAATCCTCCTACAACTTACTAACTCTTAGTAAATTTGATAATTGTAACAATTGTATTGGATTAATCATCGATCACATTGATAATTAGATCCATATGCAATTCATAATCACGATTCAACCATCTGATCAGTCAAGGACTCCTTTTGTGTGTGATCTCGTTGGTTCTATTCTATCTAATAATGAGATATATTATGATCTCTATCATAATATCATTGAAACTTCTTTTAATAAGTTAGAACGATTTTAACTCTGCCCATCAAAGATCATCAATCATCAAGATGATGCCTGTAAGTCTCACAATCCATAAGTGATATCTAGCAGCATGTAATGGCAACCTAGTAGAATGGAAGAGATGAACCTCTAGGTATAGTTATTGAATAACACAATCCTTCTATCATGAGTTTCGACTACATGGAGGTCAAAAAAAATTCATCATATTTCATCATCAGTCATATATCAGATTTATTCTATTCGAATTCATTCTGTGATTTTTTGTAGAAACTCCTTTCTACTAATCGCACTACTTTGGTCAAGAATTTTTTAACTCAGTCTCATAAATTACATAGGTCTACTCTTTATCTACCAAAATTGATAAATTCCATCTAGGTATAATCTACTCCTACAGTGAACCTAGTGTAGCCAACATGCATCGCAAAGATCCGAATGGCTAGGAACCAAGTGTATGTACAGTCAAACTACAGCAACCTCACCATAAATAACTGAGGCACCACAGGTCAAGAACTAGTCATACTACTACAACATCATGCAAGTCACTGATGAGTGAGTAGACATCTAAGTAACTTCTTATGTGGTCATGCTCAATATCATTGTTCTCCAACAACCACATGTACTCTCATCCAGTATCCCCACACTATAGACTCAAGACTCGTCTATCCAGAAAAAAGTGATCCATGTACCACCTCATCAGATCATTTACTATTTTCATGATGATCCATCAGTTGAAAGTAATTTAAAAATTAATCATTAATGACACATGTCTCATAACTATTGAGAATATGTATCATTATCTGTTAATCTCTTGGATGATTCATGGATACTAAAATACTAACATGAATGAAAAAGTGACCCATTATTATTAATTTAATAAGTCAAAATTACAAACTTTATTTTTAATGTTTACAAGTATTAGCCAATTTGGCTTCTAGGATATACATCTAATAATTTTTCACTTGCACTAAAGTCAATTGGCTACAAATCTGAGTTCCATCTTCTCAACGTAGGTTTCAGTCTTTTGTTGACTTATTGGCTTAGTCCGCGGATTGCCATATTTTTAGTAGAGTTAACTCTCTATATCTCTTCTCGAGGTAGTCGTAGATAATGTAGAACGATCACTTTGAGTGCTTGTACTTCTAGTGAGATTTTGGCTCCTTAGCTAGGGCTATGGTGCCATTGGTGTCGTAGTCTAGTATCATGATATCTGATGGCATGGCATCCAATTCCATAACAAACTTTTTTTAACCAAAAGATTTTCTTAGCAACTTTAGAAGTAGCAATGCACTAGCTTCGATGGTGGGGTCCACTATAATAGAGTGCTAGGAACTTTCTCAGCTCACAGCACCATCGTTGCATAGGAAAACATAGCTTGATATCGACTTTCGATTATCAATATCAAACATAAAGTCTGAATCCATGTATCCTTACACCCTCAATTCTTCAAAAATTAAGAACATATCCTTAATTTTTCTTAAGCACTTAAGGATATACATCATAGCTTTCCAATGCTCCTCATCTAGATTTGACTGATATATGCTTATGACACTTACAGCATTAACTATATCAAGTCAAGTACGTAGCATGGCATACATGAGGCTTCCTATAGCTAAAGCATAAGGAATCTTGCTTATTTGATTTATCTCCTCCGATGTATTGGGGCACATCTTCCTGGAGAGATGAATCTCATACCTAAAGGGAGAAATCTTCTCTTGAAGTTTCTATGCTGAATCTCTTCAGTACCTCCTCTATGTATATTTTCTGTGATAGACCTAGTATTCTTTTAGATCTATCTCTATAGACCTTTATCCCAAAGATTTAGAATGCTTCGCTAAAGTTATTATGGAGAATTCTTTAGACAACCAAATTTTAACCGAAGTCAACATGAAAACATCTTTTCCAATCAGAAGAATGTCATTCACGAGAAATGCGACAATACTCCCATTGACCCCTCTTATAAACACAAGACTCTTTTCGTTCTTGATGAAATCAAATGATTTGATCACATCAATGAAATGAATATTCCAACTCCAAGATGCTTGCTTGAGTTTATATATGGATGTTTTATAGTTTGCAGACCTTATGATCTCCATCACTGGAAGTAAAATATAAAGGCTATTCTATATAGATATCTTCTTCAAGATATCTATTCAGGAAGATAGTTTTTACATCTATTTATCAAATTCATAATTATGATATACCACAAAATCAAGCAGTGTCTAGATAGATTTTAGTATGGCTATAGGCAAAAAACTCTTAATAGTCAATGCTTTCACGTTGACTATAATTTTTCATCATAAGCTCTGCCATATAGGCCTCTACATTTCTATTTGAACCTAACATCTTTTTGTAGATTCTTTAACATCTAATAGGTACTATACTTTTTGGTGGATTTACTAAGATCCAGACTTAGTTGGAATGCATCGAGTCAACTTTTGACTTTATTGCTTCCTTCTATTTCTCAGAGTCGATGTCCAACACTGCTTCGTTACAGATCTTGGGATCATTTTCATATTCTATATCTCTCATAAAAAATATTTTCTTGACTTTCTCTATGATGATACCTAAGTATCTCTCAGGAGGATGAAAAATCCTACTCGATTTATGAGGTGGAATAAGAAGTGCATATACTGGCTCAATGTGAATAGATTCAACAGGTTTTATGACTCGTTGCTTTTTGGAGACTCTCTCTTCAAGCTCAATTTTTCTTCTACTATCTCCATCCTAGATAAACTAATTCTTCAAGAAGATAGTATTTTGGCTCACAATCACATTGTGGTCCTTTGAAAAGTAAAAATAGTATCCTTAGATTCTCTAGAACATCCGATATATAGGAACATTAACATCCGATATAATGTTCCTATAGGACCTAGCCTCTAACTTGTCTGTTTGTAGTCGCTTGACATAGGTTGGACATCTTCAAATCTTTAGTTAACCAAAACTCAATTTCTTACCATGCCATATCTGATACAGTGTAGTAGGAATGGATTTAAAGAGAACTCTATTCAATAGCTAAATTAAATCATATCCTTAAAGAAACATGTGAAGCTCATCATGGACCGAACCATATCTAATAGGATCTGATTCCTATATAGTGAAGCCATACTATTTTCTTTAAGATAGATTAGAAACTCCCACTAAGGTATTTATCTCTTTGATTGATCAAAGAATCTTAAGAAATTTTTTAATTTATTTTTTTACTTTATTTCTAAATTTTTTGAACTTTTCAAAGGTTTTAAATTTGTATCTCACACACACCCGTACTATAATAAATCATTGATAAAGGTTATGAAGTAGGAATAATCTCTTCTGACCTGCACATTAAATGGGCCACACACATCAGTTATACCAGAGTTAGTATCTCAATGGCCCTTTTTCCTTGTCCCACAAAAGGTAGCTTGATCATTTTTTTTGAAGATAAGATTCACAGACTGGATATAACTCGAAAGTCAATGGCCTAAAAGCCCACTCTTCTCCAGTTTATTAGTCCTTTCTTCTCCTATATGACCTAGACTAAAGTGCCATATATATCTGAGGTTAGTTTCATCTCGAGATCTCTCAGACCCTATGACACTCATTACTTGCTCAGATATGTTTACAGATGTATCAACATGTAAATGCTTAGAGACTGTTAATCATAAAGCTACGTGCTACAATAGAAATCAAATTCCTGCTAGCACTAGGTATAATAAAATAGTCTCTAAACTAAATATAGATGGTAGTCGCACAGGATAGATGCCCATGGCTGCAAATCAACTTTTGCCCTATTGCCGACTTGAAGGGTGACTTCACCTTCCCTTAACCCTTTACATTCCCTTAGACCCAGAGTCTAATACTGAACTGGAAGTAAAGGGAACCGTAAGATTAGTTTCGATGACTAAGCAGGTCGACATGCCTTCCAAAGGCATGTCATTGTTCTTTAGCTCTCCAGGTATGTACCCCTTAAACTTTTCTAGGTCTCTTCACCAGTTACTAACATATTGAGTAATTCAGGTAAGGTGCTATCAATGTTATTCATATGGTAGTTTATTATAAACTATCCATACAAATCAGAAAGAATTGCAGGATCAAATCCTCTTGCAATTCCTTATGCATGATCATGCCGAGCTTCTCAAACTCTACAGAGTCCTTGATTATTGTCAAAGAAAGATTGTGGACTGACTATCCTTCATGCTTGACACTTCAGAATATACTATGCGACTCTGATCACCATACAACTTTTGCAGATGAGTCAGCAAGTTCTTGGTAATCTTCATGTCATGCCAATATATAGCACCTAACCTCATTGCCATTGTCCATCAAATTATAAAATATAGCTCGTTGATCATGGAATGGATGGGTTGGTAATGTAGGAATATCCTAGTCGAGAATATAGTTTAATTTTAGAATTAAGAATAATTCTTAGATTTTTGAGCTAGTCTTTATAATTGGTTTTGGTTAAACGATTGGTCTCTAAGATTCGAGCTGAAGGGTCGGAAGCAGATTTTTCTATAGAGAGAAGAAAATTTTAGTTAGATATTGTCATTAACTTGTATTAGTTTGTTATAGAGGTTTTATTTTAAAAAAAACTATCTCCTACTATTTTTTTGGATCTCCCACACTCCTCAGGTGGAGAAACAGAAACCTTGTGACTCAAGTTTCAAGTGGGTACTGCGATCCCACCGATTGCCCATCACCTCACCTAACAGTTATTGGTGATGGGTCAACCGATAGGTGAACAACTCTTGTTCAATACTTCCCTAAGTAAGTTACAGTGGTCCCCGATCTCTAAGTCCTGAAGTCTTACCTAACAGTTATTGATCCCATTCCTTAGTTAAATCAGACCCACCATTCATCAGCAGATGTAAAATCGTTATTGATCCCTTACCTAACAGTTATTGGACCCAAATCCATCCTTACCCTAGAATATCTCATGTTATAGAGTGATTTCATCTTTCCTAATGCAACTAAACTACTATGACCAATTGAGAATAATCAACTCCGAGAAGAGCCCGCATATCTATGATGGTGGAAGACTGTTAGATTGAATATATGTGAGGAGATTTTAATTTAGATCTTCTTAATTAATTCATATCTCATGCAAATTCTTTAATTACTAAGGGCATGAGCAGAACACAAATCGCCAAGCACCCAAATTCAAAAGAGTCAATCAAATTGATTAGGTAAGCGAAGATTGGTTGGAGGCTCTCCGTCAACCACTTGTCTTAAACACCAATTGATCAATCAATTTCAAATTGGGTTAGCTTTAGTGATCAAGGCTTGAGCCACTAAGCCAAATTAGATTTATGTGTTAATCAGTTTAGTCACATGCATGTTAATCGATTTGATCATCTACAACTATTGATTTGATCTCAGACACTCTTAACCTAATCTGAATTAAATTCTTGACTTGATTTGATCAACTGTTCTAATCGATTTGTTTGCATCATGTGCCAATCATAAAGTCCTAGATGTAATCTCATTACAAATCTAATTAGGTCTACCCATGTTAACCCTTTTACAAAATTCAAATCTTGAACCAAATTTTGGATCTGATTTCAGATCTTAAAACATATTTCAGATCAAATTTTAGATCTTGAAACAAAATTCAGATCTTAAATTTTAGTGATGATTAAATTCATATCTCAAAATAACTTTCAGATCTTGAATTTTAGCGATGATTAAAATTCAGATCTAAACAACTTTAAGTCTAAAACAAAATAAAATAAATTCAAATTTGAAATAACTTTCAGATATGAATAATCATGATAAAATAAATTCAGATTTGAAACAACTTTCAGATCTGAAACATGCATAACAAATTCAGATCTGAAATAGATTTTAGATATTAAATTAATCAACATATATCTCATATATAAAACATAAAATTCAGATCTTAAAATAATTTTCAGATTTGAACAATCATATTAATTAAATTCAGATTTGAAACAACTTTTAGATCTAAAGCATACAACAAAAATTCAGATCTGAAACAAATTTCAGATCTGAAATAAACCATCATACAACTCTTATATGAAATAAAACCTCATATCTGAAAAATTCTGATCGTTCTAGGACAACCATTACACATGATAAAGTTATGCCAGAGCCACTTTATGTTAGAACGATGCAAAAAATTCAAATCTGATTTCAGTAATTTTAGATTTTAAATCTAAATCCTAATCACATGCATATGAAGTGGCTTTAATACCACTATTAGAATGCCATGGTTTCATACTTGCCAATTTTTAACTTTTAAAAATCATGAACATAGCAGAATAAAAATCAGATTAAAACTTTTTTAATCTACAACATGCATTAGATCTAATCTAAACCAGACAATAGGATCTTCATATGATGGGTAAAATTAAGAAAATCAAAATTTAAAATTTAAGACATAAAGAAAAAAGATCTAATCTTCATACCTTTGCATGGATTGATCTTCACCGCAAACTGATGATCATAGATATCTTTCGATTTCTTTGAAGCCATACAAGCATCCGACCTCTACAGATATCCATACGAAGTCTTGATCTGATCAGAGGCTCTTTGATCTCATCAAAATGTTAGTGCTTTTGCTGAGATCACTTTCTTGATGGTTGAATAGCATCCTTTTTTTTTCTCTTAGACTATCTCAGAGGAAGAAGAAGGATAAGAAGAGGAAGAAGAAAGATCTTTATCTTTTCTCTCTAATCCCATGCCTAAGAAGAGGTCCACACCTCCTCTAGATTTTACATCCTAAAAGAGATCACATCTCCAATATTTTTCATGCCCCCAAAAGCCTATCTTCTTTTTTATGTAACCCCTTAAATCCTCTCTTTATTTTTTCATGAAAACCTCTCATATCTCATGCACAAAATCAGATCTCATCTTTTTTTTATTTAGGCATCAAAGAGTTTTAGATAGGTGGAAGCCTTATCTAATAAGGCTGAGGGGGCATCCAACTCTTGGATGACTCCTTCTTATGTGCTTCACACAAACACAAGAAAGAAAAGGGGTGTATGGACTTCAGATTAGCATGAGATATCTCAGGCAAATTCATAAGAAGGGGTAGTGGGATATGTGGTTAGGTGTGGATTTAAATTTGGCGCAAAGAAAGAAGGAGAGTCCCAGTCAAACTAGGACCTCTCTTGATGTTTGGTCAAACCTATTCAAATTCCTAATCAAATAGGATTTGGTTGCAACCAATTTTAGAAAAATCTTAGTCTAACTAGGAGTCCAATTAGATCCTAATCAAATTAGAAATTAGGTGCACTCAAGTCCTAATCAAATAGGGAATTGATCTCCCTTGCAATTTGGGTGATCTCATAATCCAATTAAGCTTGATCAAATTAAATTCAAATCAATCCAAATTGAATCCAATTCAATTAGACTTGACTCTAAGCCCAATTACTCCATCAAATTAAGCAAATTAACAATCCAATTACTGATTAATCCTCCAACAACTTACGAACTCTTAGTAAGTTTGATAATTACAACAATTGCATTGGATTAATCATCAATCATATGGATAATTAGATTCATACATGACTCATAATCATAATTTAACCATTTGATCAGTCAAGAATCTCTTTTGTGTGTGACCTCATAGGTTCTATTCTATCTGATAGTGAGATATACTATGATCTCTATCATAATATTTGAAAAAAATTTTAGACAATTTCATGCATGCATTTCAATTTTTTTTTAAAATTTTTAAGGCAACAAAAATAAATTTTATCAATCATATTAATCTAGCATGCATTAGATCTAATCTAAAAACTATCTATCATGGATCGTATGATATAAACCTATATGCATAATCTGAAATCAACAATCATAAATCATATTTATGGACTAGATCCTATCTATTGAGATCGAATCTCGATATCTGAGCATGGGTCGAATTTTACCATAGCTGATTTTGATGGATTAGGTGGTTCTTCCTATCGCACAATAACCACATGATTGTTCGACCTCTATAGAAATCCACACGAAGTCCCTTGTCCAATCGGAGGTTCGACGATCTATCTCTCCAGAGTGCTAGCTCCTTGCAGAGACTCTCCTGATGGTTGATCGAACTCCTTCGTCAGATCACTCGGACTCTTTCGATAGATGAAGGATTTAGGAGGAAGTGAGGTGAAGGAAGAAGGTGAAAAGGAAACACTATCTACTCTGATTTTCTCTCTTCCCAAGAGCCCATGCCCTAGGTCTAGAACCCTAGGGCAATGCACATGCCAAGATAGGATGCCACACCACCTTTCTCACACACAACCAGAATTCCCTTTATTTTCTTTGGTGAAATCTGATGTCTCACGCACAAAAGGGAGGGCTTCTAAAGGTCGGCATCCAAGAGTGGTTAGGAGGGATAAGGATTAGGTTAGTTTGATTCAAAATTAAAAGCCATTCAAACTTAAATTCAAAATTTAAGTGGAAGTTTAAATCCAAAATTTAAACCATGTTTATCCAATCCATTTGGGTGTTAAGAAGGGATGAGAAACCTTCTTTTGGTGTGAAGAAACATCACACAAAATTTGAATTTTGCGTGAACAAGATGGGCGTGGATAAGGTGGTTGGCGCTAGGGTTTAGTCCAATCCAATTGGACTCTGGGGTTCATATAATTTAGTTCAATCCAAATCATATTTGATTAGACCTAATACAGATTACTAAATCTAATCCAATTAGGCACTTAATATCTTCAATTAAATTCTAATCAAATCAAAAATTAATTGAGTCCAAGTCCTGATCAAATCAGAAATTAATCTCTCTTAATGATTAGATCATCTTATAACCTAATTGGATCAAACTTAATTGAATCCAAATTCATTAGATTTGATCTAAACCTCATTGCTCAATCAAATTGAGCTAATCAATAATCTAATTATTAATTAATCTTCCTATAATTTATTAACTGTTAGTAAATTATTCTATCATAACTTTTGTATAAGGTTAATCATCAATCATATTGATGATTATGTCCTTGAATGATTCATAATCATTGATCAACTATCTGATCAGATAGAAACTTTTTTTGTATGTGATCCCATAGGTTTGAACACTAAGTCGATAGTATAAAAATAATTTTTTGTACTAATCGAAGTAACCATCTAATAATGATACCTGACGTTCGGATAGATCGAATTATTGCAACGCAACATTCAAGAATCTTTGGCATATGGTTATAGTATAATTCATCCCTTTGATCCTCAATGCGCAGGATGACTTCAAAGTTAAACTGTTAACTCTTAATTAGTTCATCCATATTGTCTCAATCTTATAAATTCTGTGACTCCGCATAAGGATTGTCCTAGGTAAGATTTTATTAAATTGAAATATAGTGAAGTATTATCTTCAATAACTTGGAGCGGTTAATCCCATCTTAACTCACACACAGACTTCACAAGTACTTGATTATGCCCAAAAATCTTCTGTCATTGTATTAAATATACAAGTAGTCCCACATCAAAGCACAGTGAGTTGCTTACAAGTTATCATGATGATCTCAGATCGAAGAGATACTTATACCCATATCCTTCGCAAGCTACTCTTGATAGCAGAGTACTCCATAGTTGGGTCAAGTTCAGTACAAATGTACTCTTATATTTTATCTGCATGTCATACTAGTATCTTCACACTCCTTGATTATGAGGACAATCAATCCATATGGCACACAATAACCTATACTTGATAAGCGTTATCATCCTTATTAATAACGTGTCATTTGATCACAAACAAATTTAAGAACTATACGATAAATCCTTCTTTATCGATTAGAAGTAGTTCTAAGGACTTCATCATAACATAAGAGTTTAATAAAAAAAATATAAAATTTATGATAAAATTATCAAATAATTTTTATTAATTTATAATTTATATACAGTTTATAAAGAGTACAATCATCTACAGATAGATAATTGACTTTAGGACATATTTTTCAACAACTCTCAATTGGACTAAAGTCAATCAGAATAGTATCTAATACCCATCTTTCATTTGTATTCATCGAACTCCTTGATTCTGAGGGCTTTAGTAAATGAGTCGGTCAAGTTTTTTTTTCCATCGATCTTTTGAAGCTTGACATCATCTCGATCCATGATCTCATGAACAAAGTGATAGCGACGCAAAATGTGTTTGGTTTTCTGGTGAAACTTGGGTTCCTTGGCTTGAGTCATGGCGCAAGTACTGTCATAATGCAGTAGAACTGGACCATCAAGGAAAGGTACCACTTTAAGCTCGCTGATAAACTTATTCAACCAAATAGCCTCCTTGACAGCATCGGATACCGTAATATACTCCGCTTCGCATACAGAATCGCTATAGTATGCTGCTTGAAACTTTTTCAACAAATCGCTCCATCATTCAAGATAAATATATAACTCGATGCATTTTTGCTATTATCATGGTTTGACTGAAAATTAGAATCAGTATATCCTATAAGTTTTAAGTCAGTATCTCCATAAATGAGCCATTGATCCTTAGTATTTCTCAAATATTTTATGATTGACTTTACAACTTTCTAATGGTTCTCATCCAGATCAGACTGGTACCTATTCGCTATCCCTAGTGAGTAGGCTATATCTGATCTTGTACATATCATGATGTATATGATAGATCCCACTGTTGAGATATATGAGATTCTACTCATACGCTCTCTTTCTTATGGAGTTGTAGGATAATCCTTCTTAGAAAGAAATTCTTTGACCTACCAATAGATAACCCTTTTTGAAATTCATCATACTAAATTATTTCAGCATGGTATCAATGTATGTGTATTAGGATAATCTAAGTAATTTTTTAAATTTATCTCTATAGATCTTCATCCCTAAGATGTAAAATGCTTCTCACAAATCTTTCATGAAGAACTGAGAGGATAGCCATAGTTTTACACTTTGTAAAGTCGGGATGTCATTCTCAATTAAGAGAATGTCATCCACATAAAATATAAAAAAAATAACTACAGAATTATTAGCCCATTTATAGATACAGGATTCTTCTTCATTCTTAATGAAGCCATACGTTCTGATCGTCTTATCAAAATGTATGTTCCAACTCTGAGATGCTTGCTTCAATTTATACATAGATCTCTGAAGCTTGCATATCTTAGATTCATCTATGGATGTGAACCCTTCAGGCTATATTATATATACATCTTCATTCAGCTCTCCATTTAGAAAAGCCGTCTTAACATCCATTTGTCAGATTTTATAATCTAGGTGTGCCGCTATCGCAAGCATAATCCGAATAGATTTAAGCATTACCATAGGAGAAAACGTCTCGTCATAGTCAATATCATTACGTTAACAACATCCCTTGACAACCAAATAGACTTTATAGGTCTCCACATTTTCGTCTGCACCTCTTTTTCTTTTGAAAATTTATTTACATCCTATGAATTTTAACACTTCAGGTGGATCAATAAATGTTCATACATTATTGATCTTCATAGATTTTATTTCGAACTTTATGGCTTTGAGCTATTTATCAGAGTCAGATCTCTGCATAGCATCCATATAGATGATCGGATCTTTGTTATTTTCATCTAGTTCAACTGGATCACCATTTTGAATCAAGAAATCATAGTATTTATCCGACTGACGTGGTACTCTATCAGATCTTCTCAAAAGTACCTCTACAAGGGGCTCCCGATTTGATCTAATCAAATATGATTCTGTATTTTTACTTGTCTGTATCGGTTCTTCTACCTGTCAAACTTCATCAAATTCAACCTTAGTGGCATTAGTTTCTTCTATAAGAAATTTTTTTCTAAAGAGACTGTCCTATTACTTATGAATACCTTTTGTTCGTTAGTATGGTAGAAATAATATCCCCTTGTTTTCTTAGGGTACCCTATAAATAAGTACTTATCAGATCGGGATCCAAGCTTATCAGTCTACAAACATTTGACATAAGTCGAATAACTCCAAATCCTAAGGTAAGAGAGTGTCGGCCTATTTTCGATCCATATCTCATATGAAGTTTTAGCGATAGATTTGCTCAGAATGTTATTAAGAACAAAACAACCAGTTGCAAGAGCATAATGCTAAAAAGAAATTGGCAGACTTGCAAACCCTATCATGGATTGAACTATGTCTAACAGAGTTTTATTCCTTCTTCCTGACACCTCATTATATTGTGGTATCATAGGAGGGATCCATTGTGAGAGAATCTCATTCTCTTCTAGATATATCAAAAACTCATTGAAAAGATATTCATCTCCTCGATCTGACCGAAGAGTTTTAATACTCTTTTTAGTTTATTTTTTTATTTCGTTATAGAATCGTTTGAATATTTCAAATGATTCAGTTTATGCTTCATAAGATAGACATATCCATACCTAGATAGCTCATCGATGAAAGTAATAAAGTAATTATACCCACCTCTGGTACTTGTATTCATGGATTCACACACATCAATATGTCCTAGACTCAGAACTTCACTGGCCCGTTCATCCTTTTTAATATAGGATGACTTAGTCATCTTTCTAAGAAGACATGACTCACAGATCGATAATAATTCACAATTATTGATGTTGAGAATTTTTTCTTTGGTTAATCTGTTTATCTTGTTCTTATTTATATGATAGAACTGACAATGCCAAAGATAGACATCTATGATATTATCTAATTTAGGGTATTTATTTGATGCGTACATTACACTAACAAGTTATGATAAAATGTAAATGTTATTTTTCAATTATCTATGCATTACCATAACACCATTCATAATGATATTACAAATATTTTTTTATGAAAAAAATATAACCATCTTTGGTCAAAAGGCCTACAAAGATTACATTCATTAGAAATGATGAACAATATGACACTCATTCAAAATGATAACTTCAGATTCGAAGACAAGTTGGACAATTCTTAAAGCTAGAACGAGAACATGACTTCTATCTTTAACATTCAGAATTTTTCACAAACTTTGAATTTTCTACTGACTTGATGTTTTTGTAATAAATTATAAAAATTAATTAGACTTTCAATATCTAATATTTAGGTAGTAGTATCATAAATAGAAAAATTACAAGATGTTATCATATAATTACATTGACCAGTAACCGTTTGCTTATTTCTCTTTTTTGGCTTGTTGGGGTCAAGGGGGGTAAGATACTGAGGATAATTTCTTTTTCAGTCATTCAGTTTCTTACAAAAGTACTCTGTCTGACTCTAATCAGTCTTGGACTTCTTGGCCAATTCAGGCTTCCCAGCCTTGCACGATTCTTTTTTTTCTACACCTTCTTCTTTCCTCTCTTAGAGAAACGATGCCCCATTTAGAACCCACCCACCAGATTCACCGACTCTTTGAGTAGCTAGTTGTCCTTCTCAAAAATCTATAATAAACCTAGCAACATAGTTCACTGCAGGCTTGGTCATTCTGTAATGACTCAAGAATGAGAGGTAGGACTTGGAGAGCGAGTTCAGGATAGCATCCTTAGCTAACTATTAATGAAACAAAAAGTGAAGTTTACTGAGATGCTCGATCTACTTGATATGTACAATACATGATCGATAACCGATGCCCCCTCTCGCATCCGGGCGTTGAAGACAACACAAGAAGTTTTGTGTCTCTCGACATCATCGAGGGTGCCAAAAGACTCATTCAATACTTGAAGCATTTTTTCTAGCTGCGCTTTCTTGAACTTACGACTAAACTCATCGTTCATTGCCACCCTCATAATGCACCACACTATGGTTTAGTCATTGAGCCACTTTTGGTAAGTGTCTCTGACCACACCACATGCGTTGGACATGGATTCTTCAGGTGCAAGCTCCTTAAGAATATAAAGAATTTGTTTATGCTTAAGAACAATCTTCAACTTTCGATACCAGCTATCGAAGTTGAGTCCCAAAAGCTTGCCATCATTCAACAGTGAGTGGAGTGACAAGATGTTGAAAAATATCCTAAAATCAATTATCTAGGTTGTAGATGATTGTGCTCCATATAAGTATATGAATTATAAAATAATAAATATTATCTGACAGATTCATCATAAAGAATATATCTTCTAAAATAGAATTCATATGTTATGATGAAGTCCTTAGAACTACTTCTAAAATGATAAAGGAGGATTTATCATTGGTTCTTAAATTCTGATCGCGATCCAATGATACAATTATGACAAGGACGATAACTGTATCGAGTGTACATCGTTGTGTGCCATATTAATTGGTTGTCCTCTTAACTAAGATGTGTGGTGACACAGGTATGGCATACGGATAATATGTAGAAGTATATTTTACTGAGTGTGACCACTTCTGGAGCACTCTGCCGTCAATGGTTGCTCTGATGGGATATGGATATTTGTGTCCCTTGGACCTAAGACTGTCTCGGTGATTTGCAAGTAACTCACTGTGCTTTGATGCCAGATTATCCGAATTTCTAATTTGGTGATAGAAGGTTTCTGAGTATAGTCAAGTACTTGTGAAGTCTGAGTGCGAGTCAAGTGGGATTGACCACTCCAAGTAAAATTAGAGATGATGCATCATTGTGTTTTAATTCAGCAAAACTTTGACCAAAGTAGTCCTGGTGAGGAGTCACAGGATTTTTGAGATTGAGACACAATATGGACCACTCTTTTTGCATTGACAGTTTAACCCAAAATCATCCTTGAGCATCAAATGTTAAAATGATGAATTATATGGTAACTATATCCACATGGGTTTTAGAGTATTGCTGGGCATACATTTGGCCTATCCGGATGTCAGATTTCATTACTAGATGGTTACATCGATTAGTACAAAAATTATTCTTATGCTATCGAATTAGGTTCGAATCTATGGGATCACACACATAGAAGTACCTATCTGATCAAATGATTGATCGATGATTATGAATCGTTAAAGGATTTAATTATCAATTTGATTGATAATTAATCTTATATAAATATTATAATAAATTATTTACTAATGATTAGTAAATTAAAAAAATAATTAATTGATAATATAATTATTAATTGACTCAATTTGATTGAGCAATGGAGATTGGATTAGATCTAATTGAATTGGATTCAATTAGATCGATTTTGGATTAATTGGATGTAGCCCTATTGAATAACAGAGCTTATTCCAATTGATCTCAGAGATGTATAAATATAAAATTATTTTATATATATTTTGGTTGGATCAAATTCTATTGGATAATAGGCTTGATTGGATCAAGTCCTATTATCAAATAGCTTCTCCATCGCAATCAAGAATCATTCTCTGGATCAATAAAGTTTTAATCTAACTAATTTTCAATTGAATTGAAGCCTAATTGGGCTAGAATCTAATTAGTTAGTTTATTATAACTAATTCTTAAATTGGTTAGGATTGGATCCAAGAATTAGTTAGAATTTGATCAAGATCTTGAATCTTATTTGAGAATAGGACTAAACCCAAAACAAAGCCACCCATGTGATAATTAATTCTCCACGCCCCAATTTTTATCGTGAGAAACCCCATGCCCCATGAAGAAGTGCCGCACTCCTCTCCTCTCTTCCTCCTCATGAAAAAGGAGGCACCCCATCTCCTCTTTATGGTCGCCCAAAACAAAGAGGGGGCGTCCAGGAGTTGGACACCCCAAGATCTCTCTCGCAATATCCACTTTCTCCTCTTCTTCTTGGTATATTTTTTTGATCTTTTTTTATTAATTTTTTTGCATTAAAGAGAGTTTTTTCTACTAGTTATACAGTAAAAAATTAGAGAAAAATTTTTTTCCCAAAGAGAGAAAAATCAAGGAAGAAGAAGGATCTTCTTTCTTGCGTGCAGCCTTGAAGAAGGAGTTCTTCTTTCAGATTTTTTTTATTATTCTTTAAGATAAAAATTAAATTATATCTAATTTTTAATATATATATTTATATAAAAAATATTTAAAAAAAATTGATTTGGATTTGGAGATTCTTGAAGTTTTAGATCAAGGAAGAAGATGGATCTTCTTTCTTATGCGCAACCTTGAAGAAGAAGGAGTTCTTCTTGTAGATTTTTTTTTATTTTTTTAAGATAAAAATTAGATTAGATTTATTTTTTAATATGAAAATTTGAAGAAGAAATATGAAAAAAATCTGGTTGGACGTTTGGGCCTTCCTTGAGTTCTAGATCAAGAAGAAAAAAGGGAGAAGAAAAGAGAAGAACGGTTCTTCTCTAGGATCCCTCTTTTGGATTTTTTTAGATCTTAAGATTTTATATAATTTTCAGTATGAGAAATCAGATTAGATTTGATTTTTATCATAGAAAATCAAAAAAAAAATTCTTCTTAAGGACGTAAAAGAAAGAGAGAAAGGTTCTCTCTTATGCGTGAAAAATTGAGAAGAAAGGATTCTTCTCTTGATCTCTACTGTAGAGATCAAATGTATAAATCCTGGAAGAAAAGGAGAGGATCTTCTTATTCTTCAATTTCATCATGTTCCTCTCAAATCAGCCTATGGATGGTGTCTTCGTGAGCTAGCACTCCCGGAGAGATCGATAGCACAAGGGCTTCGTGTGGATACCTGTAGAGGTCGGACGCGTATGCAACTGTCAAGCATCATGAAGAACCATCTACCATAGATTTTGGATACAATGATCTACTATCCACACTCAGGTATGAGATTTTGATCTCAATTAATTTTAAGATGTAATCTAAATATGAATTAGATATGATCTAATTATACTTAGATATGTTCTGTACTTGCTGAATTTTAGATTTCAGATGTGTGTATATGTATATTAGTTTATGTTATAGATCCTGTATGGTGATTTAGATTTGATCTATGTATACATTATAGATTAAATTATTTAATCTATGTATATTCCTCTGTAAAATTTTTAAAATACATGCACATCACCCACCACGCTACCCTTCAAATGGTATCAGAGTCAGGTTCATTATGACATGAACATATATGCATATAGAGTTGAAATCTAGATTTAGCAATGTATGAGATGTGTTATGATTTGATTTTAGATATGATCTAATGTAAAATCAGATCTAATACAACTTTAGATTTGATCTAAATTTTTACATATATGATATGTGAATAAGATTAGATATTCTAAGTAGCAAAGTACTCGGATTAGGTAATCACTAGGTCGTCCGATCATAGGAGCAAGTAGAATTACATGATCCTCTCTTCTCATTCAATGGGGTGCTCTTCATGACGTGTAGGGGTGCCACTGTGAGGTCCCATGAAGAAGAAAGCGAAAAGAGAAAACTTACTTTCTTGTAAAATCTTAAATCTTGAAATTCTAAGTGTTGTTGTATGTGATATAAGTTGCAAAGAAATTAGTTACATCTAATCTTAATTCATCAAAATTACTTTGATTAAAAATTATAAAAATTTAGATTTGATCTAAAAGATTTTATGATTTAATGTAAAAGATTTACATAAAAAATTATTTCATAACCTTAACCTATGTTGATGCTATACTTAATTGAGAATTAAGAAATATATTTTAGATCTAGAATTATGATTAAAGATCTAATAATATTGCATAAAATATGGGGCATGGGATAGCTCAAATCAGATCCTTTTAATGGGTTAGACCTACGGTTAGAATCAAAGACTTAATGGACTAAAAAGAGTAGTTGATCCAATCTAACCAATAGTTGATTTAGATTAGATCAAAGGTACTCTAGATCAAAAATAATAGTTGTAGTTGATCGAGTCCATATCTTTGATCAAACCAAATGGATCTTGATTCAGGCTCAAAAGTTGAGCCCGAGTAATTAGGTTGATTAGATTGCTAGGTGACTCGAGTTGACCCATATTGTTAAGATTAATCAGTATGACTGATTTAGGTGCCCTGGACCGACTCATCTCTAATCCTTCTCATGACTTGGTAAAGTCAGTGAGAGGATCTACGATATGTCGGTTGGACCTACTAGTCACTAATTCTTCTCATGTCTTGATAAAGTCAATGGGAGGATTATGACTTGTAGGTCGACTGATGTCCTCTAAGATATATTAATCAAATCTTCTAAATTATTAGGTCCATAAAATAAGCTAGTTATGAGAATAACTAGATCATAGCCTCCCATTAAGATGCATGATAATGAGTTCAATATCCCAAATAGGCATTGGAGGCGCCACACGTCTGGTGTTTATTACGTATTAGAATTATCATTCATTATATGACCATCTTATTATACCTTCAGATCAATGCTCAAGTTGGCCAAGCCATACTCAGGTCTGGATATCTATTTTGTTGGATACACTTGATGTTGTCATGTTAATGGTTGGACCTAACCTAAATTTTCAGTGGAAGTGTCACACACCTGCTGAAGAGATGCCTGGGGTAAAATTTAATTGCTAGAAATTATTTGGAGAAACAATTAGTTGTGAACCTATCCATGGATGCACTAGGATTGGTCGAGCCACACTCGGGCCTGAATGCAGTTTGTGTGGATTCTAACACCCACTAAGGAATTAAAGTAATTCTTCGAATTGAAGGTAGAGGCTATCAATTCTTAAAAAAATAGTGAGAGAACCTTTAGACTAAAGTCCAAGTCTTTAGGCTTAAAATAATTCATATACTAAAAGTCAATTATTCTCTTTTCAGAAATGGCTAGAAAATTATCGTTCTGTTCATTGTTAGACAGTGACAACGTTATCAGACCTAACTTCGATAGTCAGTATCGAAAGTTGAATATAGTTTTTGAGCAAATTAATCAAGAAGTCTCAAACTAATCCAAATAAGCTTAAAAGAGAAATCAGCAAATCGTTGCTGATCAAGATAGTTATATGATAATTATTTGAAGTTTCTCTATTGATAATTCTACTATCAGGATATATGATACCGACAGTATAAGTCATATTTGCAAATAGTTGTAAAAGACTTTAGGATAGTAGAAGGTTTGAAAATGGCAAGAGACTCCTGAATGCAAGACATGGAAGTCTGTTCTAGTCTTAACATTAGAAATCATCGAATGCGTTTTCAACCCTAAAGATGTTATTTTAAGTGATTATCACTTTTGTCTAATCTTATTGATAGTGTCAATAAGAATGATTGTTGTAATATCATTGTGAATGATATTACAATAATGTGTAGATAACTGAAAATGACATAAACTCATTACCATAGCCTGTTAGTGTAAAGTACATATCTAACTAGCATCCTAGATTAGACAATGTCATTGAAGTCTATTTTTGGTATAGTTGACTTATTCATCTTTTATTGAAAAGAGTGAATCAGCCAGCAATGTTCTAAGTTATGGTACATATTGATATATTTACACTCACGAACATTAATGCCAGAAGTGGGTTTACTACTTCATTAAATCTTTGACGACCTATCTTGGTATGGGTGTGTCTTGCTTATGAAGCATAAATCCAAATCAATTAAAATATTCAAATGATTCTGCAATGAGGTAAGAAAATGAACTATAAAGAGTATTAGAATTCATCGGTTTGACTGATAAAGTGAATGTCTTTACAGTAAGTTTTGACATGACTTGGAAAAAAATTAGATTCTCTCTTAATAGATCTCTCCTGAGATATCACTATTTAAAAAGATGTCTGAAAAGAAAAATTAAATCTTGTTAGATATGATTCGATCTACTATGGGATTTGCTAGTCTACTTGAGGTCATGTTTTAGAGACTACTTGATATATACTCGAGAACGTTTCGAGCAAATCGATCACCAAAACTCTATATGAGATATAGATTTGGATAATTCGATACTCTCTTACCTTAGGATTTGGGGTGTTGAATTTGTGTGAAATATTTACAAATCGATTAGCTTGGATCTTGGTTTGATAAATATTATCTAAGGGTATTTATTCTACCTTTCTGATGGACATGAGATGTTCATGAATCTTAAGGTATTCTTTTTGGAAAAGAAGTTTCTTGATGAAGGAACTGATACCGTTAAGAACAAGCTTGATGAAGTGTGATAGATAGAAGAACCAACTCTGACACAAACTAATTGAACCGGAGTTGATTAGATCAAATCCGAAACCCAATGTAAAGACATCCTTGAATAGATACAATAGAGTACTGTATCAGTCGAACAAATATTTTGATTTCTAAGTTCGAGATGGAGATTTGATCTTCTATACGGATGTAATACAGGGATCTAATATTGAGAAGTGGCTTGGAGCCATTAAATCTGAAATAAAGTCCATAAAGATCAATGATGTATGGACATTCATTGGTTCACTTGAAGGGATAAGACCTATAAGGTGTGATTGGATTTTAGATGGATAAGAGGTGCAGATAGAAAGGTGGAGACCTATTAATTCTGTCTGATTGTCAAAAAATTTTATCAAAGTTATAGTGTTGACTATGACGAGATGATTTTCTTGTGACAATCCTCAAGTCCATTCAAATTGAATCAAGCTTCTTAGAGTTAGAATATATATTTTGAATATATGGCTTCATTAAGAATGAAGTAGAATCCTGTATGTACAAATAGGCTAATAGTTCTATAAAATCATTCTTTATGCTATTTGGATGAAATTTTCTTAATCGAAAATGACATCCCTACATTACAGAAAATAAAAGCTTGGTTGTCATCTCTGTTCTCCATAAAGATTTGGAAGGTTATGAGAACCATCTTTAAATATTTATAAAATACTAAGGACCAATGGCTCGTTTATGAAGAATCTGACTTAAAACTTGTGGAATACTGATTCCAGTTTTTAGTCAAATGATTGTATTTTTATCCTAAAAAGATGAACGACATGCTGGAAAAGTTTCATGCAATAGTTAATAGCCAATTTTATTTGCAATATGGAGTTCTTTGTGGTATCTGATGCTGATAAAGAAGATATTTGATTATGAAAGTTTATTAGAGAGCATGGAGAGGCACCCTCCATTGATGGTCCAGTTTTGCTGTATTGATAGTAGTACTGGAGCCATAGCTCAAGCTGAAGAATTGATATTTCATCTAAGAATCAATATTTTCTGTATTGCAATTAACTTTTTTGATAAGATCGAAATAAAGCTGACTTTAGGAAGATCGACTGAAAGGAGAACTTGACCGACCCATTGACTAGAGCAATCGGATCGAAAGAGTTCAATGATTTAAAATGGAAGATGGATATTTGATACTGATTTGATTAGCTTTAGTCCAAGTGGGAGTTGTTGAAAAATATATTCTAAAGTCAATCATCTAGGTTGTAGATGATTGTGCTCCATATAAGTATATGAATTATAAAATAATAAATATTATCTAGCAGATTCATCATAAGGAATATATCTTCTAAAATAGAATTCATATGTTATGATGAAGTCCTTAAAACTACTTTCAAAATGATAAAGAAAGATTTATCATGTGATTCTTAAATTCTGCTCACGATCAAATGATACAATTGTTACAAGGACGATAACTGTATCGAGTGTAGGTCATTGTGTGTCATATTATTTAGTTGTCCTCTTAACCAAGATGTGTGGTGATATGGGTATAGCATTCGGGTGATATGTAGGAGTACATTTCACTGAGTATGATCACTTTCGGAGCACTCTGCTGTCAAGGATTGCTCTGATGGAATATGGGTATATGTGTCCCTCGGACCTGAGGCTGTCTCTGTGACTTGCAAGCAACTCACTGTACTTTGATGTCAGACTATCCAAATTTCTAATTCGATGATCGAAGATTTTTGGATACAGTCAAGTATTTGTAAAGTCTGAGTGTGAGTCAAGATGGGATTGACCGCTTCAAGTAAAATTGAAGATGATGTATTATTGTGTTTCAATTCAGTAAAACTTTGGCCAAAGTAGTTCTAGTGAGGAGTCACATGATTTTTGAGGTTGAGACATAATGTGAACCACTCTTCTTGGGTTGACAGTTTAACCCAAAGTCGTCCTTGAGCATCAAGTGTCAAAGAGATGAATTATATAGTAACTATATCCACATGGGTTCTAGAGTGTTGTTGGACATACATTCGGTCTATCCGGACATCAAATTTTATTGCTAGATAGTTACATCGATTAGTACAGAAATTATTCTTGTGCTATCGGTTTAGGTTCGAATCTATGGGGTCACACATATAGAAGTACCAATCTGATCAAATGGCTGATCGACGATTATGAATCGTTAAAGGGTTTAATTATCAATTTGATTGATGATTAATCCTATATAAATATTGTAATAAATTATTTACTAATGGTTAGTAAATTAAAAGAATAATTAATTGATAATATGATTATTAATTGACTCAATTTGATTGAGCAATAGGGATTGGATTAGATTTAATTGAATTAAATTTAATTAGATTGGCTTTGGATTAATTGGATGCAATCCTATTGAATAATAAGATTTATTCCAATTGATCTTAGGGATGCATAAATATAAAATTATTATATATATATTTTGATTGGATCAAATCTTATTGGATAATAGG